>NC_081192.1:58018034-58383034 GCF_902713425.1 Acipenser ruthenus
ACACAACGGCTGCGTTGCTGGCTCCGGGGATCAACCACAGTGTGGTCTCCCCAGCGCATCAGCATGACAACCGTCTGGATTGAGCTAAGTAGGGTACATCTCTGGGGTCTTTAAGTGGGTACCTTCCATCCTCTGTGTTTCGTCGACTAGCCCACGAGGGCTCGACGGTGATTCTGGCGTCCCAGCATCACCCCCCTCTGTCCCCCACTCAACTCAGCCCAGCTTACTTACCCTACATCAGCGTTTCTTTCTTTCTATTGTGCTTGAGATCCCCAGCCAGAATATTTCCGTCTCAGCCACAGCCAGTTGCTGCTCCTCTCTGCTGCTTCAGATAAGTTCTTCACTGTGCGACGCAGCTTTTGGCCACTGAGTCCGACGTCTCTGAGAAACCGGGTTGTAGAGTGTGCTACAAATCCTCGACAACCCACCTCCACTGGGTAAACCCAGACTCTCCATCCTCGCCGTTCCGCTTCAGCGGCTAGTTGAGCATACCGCAGTTTCTTCCTCTCATATGCCTCATCTACAGCATACTCCCATGGCACTGTTAACTCTATCCCAATGGAATTTTGTAATTTCTAGAAATTTCTCTTTGTTCAAAAGTTTTGCTTTTGTGGATGAGGAAAAAAGTTATAAGAAATATATGTCTACAATTTATTTATTTCAGCATTTTTTTTGCAAAACTACAAAAATGCTAATTCTAAAGTATTCATACCCTTTGATGCTATGATAATATTGTCTACAAGGTGCTAGAAATTTCAATATGATAATGCAGAACCTAATTCTAGGAAAGTCTAGAAACTGCTGGATTGTAGGTGAACATTCTTAGAGGGTATAAAAGGGTTAGGCATAGGATGATTGCTGAAAAAGTAAAGAGCTATCTGAAGACCTTAGGCAGAAATGTATTTATTGTCATAAAGCTGGAGAAGGATGCAAGCAGATTTCCAGGCATCTGAGTATCCCATTTTCAACTATTGTTTCTATTATCAAAAAGTACAAGACTCATGGTTCTGTCACAGTACTCCCTATGTCTGGAAGAAAGAATGTTCTTTCACCAAGAACAAGTAAAATAATTGTGAGGAAGGTAAATAGCAATGACTGCCAAAGACATTGAAAGTGATTTGGCTGAAAGTGGGACTGGGGTTTCCATTTCAACCATAGGTCAAGTATTGCATGGTGAAGGTCTCAATGGTTGCAGGGCAGCAGTGTGGAGTAGTTGTTAGGGCTCTGGACTCTTGACTGGAGGGTTGTGGGATCAGTCCAAGGGGGATTGGTCGTGGTGGGATCAATCCAAGGCATCCAAACCTAGCAGGCAGCAAGTCTCAATCGAGCGCCTGTCTGTAAATAACACAGTGTAACACTTTTTTTTTTTTTTGGTTCCTGGGTAGTAAGTGTTATTTCCTAATTGCTTATGCCTCAAAAGTATAGAAAATGGCTATTATTCCCCACAAACTTTGCTTTTGTGACCAGGACAGTGATATTTTGAAATTTACCTATTTTCCAGAACATTCCAGATAGATTCAGTGCTGAGTAAACTTGGAGTAACTTCTAGAACTTTCTATAACTTTCCAGTAATATAAATAATAGTATAAATACAGGGGCCTTAAGCCCACCAGTTCAGTTTAGTTCCAGCTGCCTAAGTGGATACATATCTGCATTTTTCTGAGAGGCATCAAGAGGCTGCAAGCATCCAGCAGATGCATTTTGAGACTTCAAAATGGTGGCATTCCTGATGCGTCTCCAAGGTGGTTTTACCAAGTTTCCCTGCTATCTTTGCCTTTGGGACAGCAGGGACACCAAGGCGCACTACCACAGGCGGGACTGGCCACAGCAGACCGAGTTCTCTGTGGGGAGGAACAACGTCAAGTGGGAGCCACTGGTGGACCCCCGGAAGGTGCTGATGCCACCACTGCACATCAAACTGGGCCTTATGAAACAATTTGTCAGAGCTCTAGATAAGGAGTCGGCAGCCTTCAAGTACCTTCAAGACTTCTTCCCTAAGCTGTCTGAGGCAAAGGTCAAAACCAGTGTCTTCATCGGACCACAGATAAAGAAGATCCTGGAGTGCAATTAATTCCCCAAGAAGCTCACTAGTAAGGAGAAAGCGGCTTGGAACAGCTTTGTCGCAGTGGTTCGGGGCTTCCTGGGCAATCACAAGGCCGAAAACTATGTGGAGCTGGTTGAGATTCAGGTGAAGAACTACAGCACAATGGGCTGTAGGATGTCCCTCAAAGTCCATATCCTTGATGAGCGTACTCGGAGGAGCAAGGCGAGCGCTTCCACCAGGATATACTGGACTTTGAACGCCGCTACCAAGAACAGTATAACGAGAACATGATGAGAGACTACATTTGGGGGCTGATTCGTGAAAGTGATTTACAGTATAATCGTAAATCTCGAAAAACTACTCACTTCTAAATCTTTTGTAGTTATTTTTGTATTACTTTAGTATAAATACATGTTAATTTGGATTCATATGTTGTTTTTTTCTGACTTTATCTGGACGAAAAGACACAAATTCACCTGTTTTCTCATTGGAAATAGGTAAATTTCAAAATACCACTGTCCTGGTCACAAAAGCAAAGTTTGTGGGGAATAATAGCCATTTTCTATACTTTTGAGGCATAAGCAATTAGGAAATAACACTTACTTCCCAGGAACAAAAAATGTGTTACATAGTGTAATTATTTGATCAAACATAACAACTCCAAAAAGCACACAAAACAAACCCGTTTCCACATATAAATTACACCAACACTAATTTCCCCATGTGCAGGGCAATCGCCCTGCTACAGAGTGATTAAATAAAAACTGAGCTATTTGGTCACACTGATAGTTGTTACGTTTGGAGAAAGTCTGGTGAGGCGTACAAAGAAAAGCACACCATACCTACTGTCAAGAATGGAGGTAGTAATATCCTTCTATGGGGCTGTTTTTCCTCTAATGGCACAGGAAATTTAGTTCCAATACATGGTAAAATGGATTCCATAGCATACCAAAAGGTATTGGCCAGTAATCTGAAACCCTCCGCTACAAAACTTGGTTTAAAACGCAATTGGACGTTCCAACACAACAACGATCCAAAGCAAACATCAAAATCTACTTCATAATTTACATAATTATTTGTTTGAGAAATTTCTAGAAATTATAAATTTCCATTTGGGTATGTAAACTTTTGATTACAACTGTGTGTGTGTGTGTGTGTGTATATATATACAGACGTGCTCAAATTTGTTGGTACCCCCTCCACAAAAAACGAAGAATGCACAATTTTCTCTGAAATAACTTGAAACTGACAAAAGTAATTGGCATCCACCATTGTTTATTCCATACTTAATAGAAATCAGACTTTGCTTTTGATTTTTTATTCAACATAATATTGTAAATTAATAAAACAAATGAAAATGGCATGGACAAAAATGATGGGACCGCTAACCTAATATTTTGTTGCACAACCTTTAGAGGCAATCACTGCAATCAAACGTTTTCTGTAGCTCTCAATGAGACTTCTGCACCTGTTAACAGGTAGTTTGGCCCACTCTTCCTGAGCAAACTGCTCCAGCTGTCTCAGGTTTGATGGGTGCCTTCTCCAGACTGCAAGTTTCAGCTCTTTCCATAGATGTTCGATAGGATTCAGATCAGGACTCATAGAAGGCCACTTCAGAATAGTCCAATGTTTTGTTCTTATCCATTCTTGGGTGCTTTTAGCTGTGTGTTTTGGGTCATTATCCTGTTGGAGGACCCATGACCTGCGACTGAGACAGAGCTTTCTGACACTGGGCAGTACATTTCGCTCCAGAATGCCTTGATAGTCTTGAGATTTCATTGTGCCCTGCACAGATTCAAGGCACCCTGTGCCGGGCGCAGCAAAGCAGCCCCAAAACATAACCGAGCCTCCTCCATGTTTTACTGTAGGTATGGTGTTCTTTTCTTTGAAAGCTTCATTTTTTCATCTGTGAACATAGTGCTGATGTGACTTGCCAAAAAGCTCCAGTTTTGACTCATCTGTCCAAAGGACATTCTCCCAGAAGGATTATGGCTTGTCAATATGCATTTTAGCAAATTCCAGTCTGGCTTTTTTATGTTTTTCTTTCAAAAGTGGAGTCCTCCTGGGTCTTCTTCCATGGAGCCCATTTTCGCTCAAAAAGCGACGGATGGTGCGATCAGAAACTGACCTCCTTCACCTTGGAGTTCAGCTTGTATCTCTTTGGCAGTTATCCTTGGTTCTTTTTCTACCATTCGCACTATCCTTCTGTTCAATCTGGGGTCGATTTTCCTCTTGCGGCCACGCCGAGGGAGGTTGGCTACAGTTCCATGGACCTTAAACTTCTTAATATTTGCAACTGTTGTCACAGGAACATCAAGCTGCTTGGAGATGGTCTTTTGTAGCCTTTACCTTTACCATGCTTGTCTATTATTTTCTTTCTGATCTCCTCAGACAACTCTCTCCTTTGCTTTCTCTGGTCCATGTTCAGTGTGGTGCACACAATGATACCAAACAGCACAGTGACTACTTTTCTCCATTTAAATAGGCTGAATGACTGATTACAAGATTGGAGACATGTGTGATACTAATTAAAGAAACTAATTAGTTTGAAATATCACTATAATCCAATTATTTATTATCTTTTCTAAGGGGTACCAACAAATGTGTCCAGGCCATTTTAGAATATCTTTGTAGAATAAGCAATAATTCATCTCTTTTCACAGCTTCTTTGCTTTATTCTATGACATACCAAAGGCATGCAAGTATACATGATAAAATAGCTTTTAATTTCATCACTTTTCAGGAGGAATGAAGCATTATTTCAATGAGCTGTAAGGGTACCAACAAATGTGAACACGTCTGTGTATATATATATATATATATATATATATATATATATATATATATATATAATAATAGATGGGCTTCAGTGAGTTACAGGAAAACAATTTCATCCAGGGTTTCTGTGACGTCATAAATTACGAGACCGAAGGTTGGTATCAAATCTTATTATGACCCAAGTACCACATTAAACAGACAATACATGTATTGTTTTTATTTTGCTTTGTTAGGAACGAGTAACCAAGAAAAATGCCCACAATATGTGTGTTATTTATATATTAGAATTTTACAACAAACAAGTTAACAAATTAACAACTTATACTAATTACATTTATTTTTAAATAAGATTTAATACGAGCAGGACATTTAAAAATACAAATTATACCACCGTAACAATTTTAAACAGTACAGCCTAACCTATACATTACTAGCCTTGTTGTCAAATAGTCATTATAAAAAAAAAAAAAAAAAAAAGTTTATTTTTTAATGAGTATTATTTAATACAGTATCTAAGAATAGTATACAGTATTTATTAAGGCATTATTCTTAAAACTATTAATTCCTTTATGACTGAACTTTGGTGCAAGTCAGTTCAAGATAATTAAAGGATCAATGCTGTGATGTTAAACCACAAATTAAGATTTGTTAAAAAAACTGAAACAAAGGCTATACTTAACCCTTTGCGGTCCATTTATTCAGCGCGTCTCAGGCGCGTCGGGTCCAATTTATTTTCACACGCGCAGTTTATTTTAGACACACTGTTTAAAAGTATTTTTTTTCACAGTAAAACAGGTTCAAAAGGCACAGCATATCAACAGGACACTCAGTACTGCATATCCAGCCCCGCCCCACCCTTCGTTCTCTGTTTTTTTCACATACCTCTTGATAGTCGTGCATACCGATAAATCATCTCCTGATCACTCGTTTTATCACCAAACTCCTCAATAATGCGATCCAAGTAATTATTTTATTAATATAGCATCTCAAAAAGCTCTGCAAATGTCTGTGATATTCTTTGAGCGCTGGATGCAGAAGCAGCTATCTTGTTTGTTTATGTCCGTGTTATCTATGTGATGCCGGGCCTATCAGTATTCATGAGATACGCCCCCTTTTTTTTTTCTTCTCTCGGCTCCTATCGATCTCACTCGGCCATTGAATGCTTTTCTCTGCTTTTTCTGGAGAAAAAAACTACTAGAGACCTGTTTTTTGTGTCTTTTTGATGTCGGACAGGGTCCGACATCGGACTGGAAAGGGAAAATTGCAGTGTTGGACCAGGTCCGGCATAGGACCACAAAGGGTTAAAAAAATAGCCACTGTTATCCACATAGAAACAAACTGAGGTGATTTATAGACGCTATGCTCAAGACTGATTTGTTTCCCCGAGGTCTGATCTGAGATTATTTTACCTGAACTGCACAACAATAACATGTATGAGTACTGATTTACTGCAACCTAAAATAACGATTTTAAACTACAGATTAATGAAATCTCTAATATTCTAAAAATGCATTTTCCAAAAATGTAATTAATAATGAAAGACTATTATACACTTGTATTAGCGGGATGCATTTTACAGGAAATAGAACAACTGAAATGTTAAATATATGTGAAAAGAATTTTTATAAACCATATGGGGCTATAGAATTTAACTGGAGATTTAATGTATTTGATTGTGCATGGATTGCTTACATGCGCTTGCACACCTAAATAAATAAATAATCCCATTAACAACATTTACATTTATATAGCATTTGTATGGGCAGAAGGTTTTTCTTTTTTTTTTTTTTTTTTTTTGCTTTTGTAGTTTAGTTGTCAATCAACAAATATATTTTAAAAATACAGTACGTTTGTTAATCCAGTACTCCCACGATATCCCTACAAAGAGAAAAACTAATCATCTTGTTAAAGAACAATGGTATTAAATTCCTAAAAGCTCTCTGGCACACTGCTGGAAAAGAAAGTTTTTGCACTTGCAGCGACAGTCACCTCTAGAAATACCTAAAGTATGTATAATCTAAACTACGCCATCCAATGTTTAAAGAGGAATAAAGCAATCACCCTGGTCCTCTGAGCTGCTCCACTTAACAATAGTCAAGCCCCAGCTGTTCAGCTGATCATAGATCAGCAAAAAGCGCTGATATGGCGTGTAGTTCGGGGGGAGCCGGGGTACTGACTCGCTGGCATGGCTGCCGCTGTGTGCCTGATATCGGGGTGTTGATGTTGGAATGCCTGGTGGCGGTAGGAGAGGTTGTGGGCTTTAACAAAATAAAGTCAGCTTCTAGGATGAATAAAGCTCTAGTCATTTGTTTAACTGATATGGATTTGGTAAACAAGCTACTGGAGGACGGGTTTAGTGTGCAGGGGTCTTTTATTGAAGTAACCAAAGTAATACTGTCTAATGTCCCTCCCTTCTTAAAAAACAAGTTACTGGAAAGAGAGTTATCAAGGTATGGAAAATTTAATGTATCCCGTTAAGACAGTCCCTCCAGGATGTAAAACTCCCAGTGTAAAACATGTTTTGTCTTTTAGAAAACAAGCGTTTATTTTACAAAATTATCCTAATTTAATTATTGAGGTAGCATGGAATTTTAATGCTGAGGGGACGAATTGCATTGTTTTTTGCCAGTTTTGATACAATGAGGTGTTTTAAATGTGGAGCTCAGGGACATCAAAGAAAACAGTGTCTGAGAAAGAGGGATCGGTCTGAAGCAGAGCAGGATAAGGGAGCTCCTGGTGGGAAGGAGAAAAATAAATAAATAGAAACCATGGGTTTCCATTGTTGCCAATCTGGCACTTCAGGAGCAACACATAAAAAAATAAACAGATAAATAAGCCAAACCATTTTGGACAGACAAGGACAGTTTTCCATGTTCAATTGAGCATTGCAAATTGACATTTCCATTACAAAATGAAAGAAATCCCCTTAGAATAGATTAAACATCTAATTTTTTAAATTTTGGGAGTGTGCCATGTACCCTAATGAATCTGTAGTAACAATGTTCAAATTCCACAGTGGTTGGAAAATCCCTGAGTTTATTTTTTGTTGTCGTTCATCACATCGTTCTGCAGTGAAGACCCTATGCTTGTATAAATGTATAGTTTTAGCTGTGGGATTAGATGTGTAGAGTGCTCTGTGCTTGACATTAGTGGTGCTTCTTCAAACTAAAAACATGCTAGAAAAACCTTATTATTAAGTTATGTTTCTGGGGCCAGCTGCACTTTTGTATTTTCTGTAGACAACATTATAGACCTCAAGTGGAATAAAATCTAGAGAAATGGATGTTGACAGATACCCACCCCCAGTGTTTAGAGGATTAGCCCTTTCCCTCCCTCTTTGTTGATGTTGTGTATCCTGAACGATTTGTGAAAGAGAGTTGAGAGCACACTCAAAGCTTATCTTCTATTGTTTGTGATTTTGGGGTGTTTTTTGTCACTGGCTGTCTTACTGTGGGCCAAGTGCATTTTACTGTTTTTCATGAAAGAAAGTTATCTTATTATCTCACTTGAGATGGAATGACCCCATATGCATTGTGTGGTGGTAACATCAGGGACTAAATGAGAACATTAACATGTTTACTGTACATAAAGACTTGCCGAGTCAAACCCAGGCCTCCAGAGTTAAAAGGCCTGCTGCAATTTCTAGCCACTCTAGGTTTTGTCATTGATTGAAGAATATTTGTGTTTGTGTGCCTCACAGTGGACCATGCCTATTGTACTCTCCTCCTCTCTTCATGATCCAGCTTTGGTATTAATATTATTTCTTTCCTACAGGGGTGTGTGGCTGTTGCGGTCCTCTGCGCCCTCGATACAAGCGCTTGGTGGACAACATATTCCCGGAAGACCCGAAAGTGAGTGCACAATCAGATGATTACAAATTTAATTAAAATATATTGCGTTTAGCTTTCCCTCCGTTATCTCTAGCTGCATGGATTAATAGGTCAAGCACTTTTTCTTTAAGCAATTTTGTGAAATGCCAGATTTGTATACCTGAATCTGTGCTATAATTATGTCTGATTCCCAAAAAGTTTTTTTCTCAGTCTGTGTAGTGTTCCTGAACGACGGTGTATTAGTTTCTAGGCAGTTGGACATCACTTTGGTTGGTACCTTTATGACTTGATTTCCACTAGGCAATGAAGACATAAATAACTTTCTTATAGCGATAGTGCCCTCTCAATGAAGGCTGTACCGCGTGGTAGTAGACCATGAATGGAGTATGTGTCCTGGGCTGGCGGCTAGGGTGGTAACAAACCATATGTACCATATGTTGCCAGTGATCATTAGGGCATTCATTCGTGTATTTAAGGTTTGTACTGGACAGTTTGTACATTTTGGAGTTTTGTACATCCTTCCACAGTAAATACTCTTTAAACTGTCACTGACTTGTTTGGATTTGTTTCTTCGTTAAAAGAGGGAGTTTCATATTTCAGACCCTGTTCATCTTGCATAATTGAAAAGGCTTTTGGTAACAGCAGTCTCTGACCCTCTCTGCTTCTGCAAGCTAAATATAGCTGAATGTTAAACCAGGCTATACAACAGACCTTTAGGAGTGTCTGCAGAAAGTGAACATTTCATGTTGTCAAGGTCTTGTTTTGTTAATGTATCGTGATGCGCTGCTGTGTCTTTGCCTTCATGCCTAAAATAAAAATAACAAAACATGCAGGGACAGGGCGTGAGGATAAATCAAGATATAAAAGCAGGATCAAGTTGAGGGACGGGGCTCCACCGTTCGCCAGCCTTTCCCTCGCTCCTTAGTTGTCAGTCCCGTCTACGAAAATAAATACACAGGTTAATCTATCTAATCCTCCCCTCCATTTCTCCTCTCGTGCTCTCTCCCATTCATGAATCCAAACACCAGCCCCCGAAGTACCCCCCTGAACAATGCAGTTCCCTTTGTACACAACCCCTGAGATCAGTGAAACACCTATCCGCAAACGGCAGGTCTTTTTAATAAACACTTGACCTGAGTGACCGGGTTTAGCGTACCTGCACTGTTGCCCCACACAAAGATGGCGTCCCGGAAAAACGTGACTTCCATCAGTCACGTGATCTTTGCATGGGGATCCGTGGCTTGACCCAGCGCCCTCTGTTGTCGGGAGGCTGAATAACAACACTACCATCACAGCAACTGTTCATTTTAAGCACTTTTTTACACAACAGTACTCGCACACATTTGGTCACCATCACAACTGTTGCATGACACCTGAGGTTAGTGTATTCTGCTGGTGTTGATGCAGCACCTCTGGACTTCAGCATTTGTGTAGCAAGTGACAAGGGCTCAGCTGATATCCCATCATGCCTTTCTTCTTAAAGGCATACAGCCTTGTGACAGGATGAATGGTGCAGTGCAAGAGATATGGAATGTCCAGACTGTTGTCTCCCAAAAATCCTTTTTAATAATAAACAGAAATATCACAAAATAATCCACAATGAAAAATAATAAGAAGCCCCGCTACCAGCGATGGTATTGGGGCAAAACACTACAGGGACCAGGCTCAAAACAAAAGAAAACAAACAGACACTCCAATAACCACAAAAATGTGTTCTTCTCTTCCGGGGCGTGCGATGTGCGGTGTAGTGCTGTGCGATGAGGGGCGTGCTCTGGGGTAAGTGCTGGCTCGCTGGCTACAGCCTCCCGTCCTCCGGCTCCTCTGTCAACACACAAAACAAAACACATAATACACAAACAAGCATCGGCTCCGGCCGGTTGCTCTCATTATCTCAGCGCAAGGGGAGGTACTGACGTAGCTGCTTCCCCTTTGAACCCAGCAAACTCCTCCCTGCAATCAACGCGTCGCCATGGTTTCTCCAATAGAGGGCTGCCCCGCAGCTGACTGCAATGGAGTCGTCCTGAGTACTTGCAGCTACGCGCCCCTCCTAATATGGTTACCTTCCGGTTTCCACCTACCATCAAGGTGGCACATCTAGGAGGCAGCATACCTTCCCCCTTACACAGCGCCCTTTCTGGTTGGGAGGGAGATTCACAGCATTGATCCTTTCTCTCGCTATCACATATCTCACCCCTCAGAGTGATGCCGAAGGAACACTCGGCCAACTACTACATTCCCCAATGGTCCCCGCTCCCTTGAAAGAAAATCTGCATTTTGATGCTCCTTACCCGCACGATATTTCACTGTATAGTGGAAGGGTTGCAGCGCCAGATACCACCGAGTTATCCGAGAGTTATTGTCCTTCATCGTGTGTAACCACCTTAAAGGAGCATGATCAGTGATAAGAGAGAAAGAACTTCCCAATAAGTAATAGCGAAGAGCGTGAGTAGCCCATTTGATGGCTAAACACTCCTTCTCAATGACGGAGTAGTTAATCTCCCTAGGAGCCATTATTTTGCTCAAATAAATAACAGGGTATTCTACCCCGTCAACTTTTTGGGACAGGACCGCCCCCAGACCAATGTGTGAGGCATCGGTCTGCAGGATGAACTCTTTGCTGAAATCTGGTGAAATCAGAGCGGGCGCTTGACAGAGTCGCTTCTTGATCAAATCAAATGCCTCCTGACACTGCCCTGTCCATTTAACTATTTTTTGAGCAGCCTTTCGGGTGAGATCTACCAGGGGGTTAACTATGGTGGCATACTCGGGGATAAATCGGCGATAATAGCCAGCTAACCCCAGTAGTGATCTCACCTGTGACTTGGTCCTCGGGATCGCCATCTCCACCAGCGCCTGGACTTTGGAGGCGATCGGCCTCACCTGGCCATTACCCATAATGTAGCCAAGATATTGGGTCTCCTGTTTGCCAAATGCGCACTTGCCCAGCTTGGCTGTTAGCCCCGCCTCCCTCAGAGACTGTAGGATGGCAGAAATTCTAATAATATGTTCCTTCCAGGTGGAGCTAAAAATCACCACATCATCAATGTACGCTGCGGCATACTGATGATGGGGAGCTAAGACCTGGTCCATCAGTCTCTGAAAAGTGGTGGGAGCTCCATGTAACCCGAAGGGCATGGTCCGGAAATGGAACAAGCCATCTGGGGTATAGAAAGCAGTTTTCTCTCTCGAGCTCTGAGTCAGTGGAATCTGCCAGTATCCCTTCGTCAGGTCCAAGGTCGAGATCAACTGTGCCTTACCCAGTCGGTCGAGGAGCTAATCCACCCAGGCACTGAATATGCATCGAACTTGGAGATGGCATTAACTTTTCAAAAATCCACACAGAACCGAGTGGAGCCGTCCTCCTTGTCCACCATCACGATAGGACTGCACCAACTCGCTCCGGGAAGGTTCAATGACTCCAAGCTCGAGCATATCCTCCACCTCCTTGCGAACAGGAACCTTGCGACTTTCTGGGATGAGGTACGGTCTCTTCCGGACCCTGACCCCTGGTGGAGTAATAATAGCATGTGAAATAACAATAGTCGTGCCGTGCAAGTCAGAAAAACATCATTAAACCTTTCCACTAACTGGTAGAGCTCTCATTTCTGATCCGGAAGTAACTGTTCCCCCATTGGAATATGAGTTGTAGCTGGTGGATTGACAGTGGGATCAAAATCCTCTTCCAAACTGTCACCTGCTACAAATAGGGCCTCCCTTTCATTCCAGGGTTTTAGCAAATTAATATGACAAATTTTCGGTTTTATTTTGGTGATCGGGTTGTCTAATTTCATAATTTACTTATGAATTTCTCGAATCACCTCATATGGCCCCTGCCACTTAGCATACAACTTAGATTCCGAATTGGGAAGTAGCAACGGTACTTTATCACCTGGCCGAAAAGTCAGAATGCGTGCTTGTTTATTGTACTGTTGCTCCTGGCGATGCTGAGCTAGTTTTAGATTTTCCTGTGCCAAACGTCCAACCAATGCTAGGTGGTCTCTTAACATAATTACATATTTGACTATGTTTTTAGAAGTTTTTGTTTGCTCCTCCCACCCTTCTTTCACAAGATCAAGGATACCTCGTGGTTGCCTCCCATACAGCAGCTCAAAGGGAGAAAACCTGGTCGAACTCTGAGGCACCTCTCTCACTGCAAACATTAGGTAAGGGAGGAGTTTAGCCCAATGTTTTTGCTCTTGATTAACAAACCGCTTCAGCATCTGTTTCAAGGTCTGATTAAAACGTTCCACCAAACCGTCCATCTGCGGGTGATAAACGGAGGTTTGGATCGACTTAATTTGCATCAATTTGTATAACTCTTTCAAACATTGTGACATGAAGTTCGTTCCGTGATCAGTGAGGATTTCTTTTGGAATCCCTGCTCTCGATATAATGTGTACTGACTCTTTAGCAATGGCTGTGGCACTAGTGGATCTCAATGGTACTGCCTCTGGACATCTGGTCGCGTAGTCCACCACTACCAAAATATGCGTATATCGAGAGTCAGACTGGCTCAATGGACCCACTATGTCCATAGCAATACGCTCAAAGGGAACTGAGATTAGGGGCAGTGGGACCAGCGGGGCCGGGTGAACCCGTCCCGGCGCTACTTGCTGGCATTCCGGGCATTCCGCTACATATCTCGCCGCCTCACCAAAAACTCCCATCCAATAATATCAAGCCAATATTTGCTCTCGATTCTTATCGATACCTAAATGGCCCGAACAGGAGACATTGTGAGCCAACCGCATGATCTCATGTCGAAAAGACTGGGGAACGAGTAGTCGTGTTACAATCTGACTTGTGCTTGTGGCTTCGGATACCCTATATAGTAAGTGCTTGACAATAATGTGGTGGGGATATGCAAGCAGCCGGCTATCCTCTACATCCTTCCCCTCGATAGACCAAACCTGCCCCCAGATGTGTGCCAGTGAAGGATCGTTTTGCTGTTCCAACGCTAGGTCCACATCTCGGTCCCAGAATTTCGGGATAGCGAGCGGAGATATAGTAGCTTCAGCACTGGAGGTCTCAGTAACCTGCCCCCGCAGGTTACATTGTCCCAACCCCCTTTCCCTTACATTTGACAGATCCTGAGGCTTCCCCCACCAAACCAAAGCCTTGTTTCATTAATGTTCCTCCCCAGTTTTCAACCATTCGTTCTCTTTTTGTTTTTTTGGGGCGAAATCGAGAGTGGAACAAATCGTTGTGCAGTGGGAAAATATTCCCAATAGTTTCCCCCGCTGCTCCCGTGGTATTACCAGAGACTGGCTTTACAGTTTTGTTAATCATGCTGTCAAAATGCAGCCATTCTGGATCTAAAATAACTGGATATGGCAGCTTCTCTGCCACAGCCACGATTACGCGGCGGGCATGACATCCAACTGTCAAATCTAATTTGAGGGGGTAGTCCTTGTTATCCCCATGAATACAGGAAATGACCACGACACCTCGTGACCACCAAGGTACCCCCTTCAGTAGAGCTCATCTAATTATAGTCTGCCCACATCCTGAGTCCACTAATGCGTGGGTGCTCACCTCACCAACCCGTACACTAACAACACAAGGCCCCTCCCAATCATTACCCCGGGACTTACCTGGTGCTGTCAGGACATAATGGGAGGTCACTCCACACTCCATGGCCGCCAGACAATTCCACGCCAGGTGACCGACCTCCTGGCACTGGTAACAGGTGGGGCGAAAGGGTGCCCATGGAGCCTGCGTGTCCCGTTGCCGATTTGGCAGCGGGGAGGGATACTCTGCTCTTGCCCCGCTGGGGGTCGCCCTCGCTCTCCTTTGTGTTGGAGCGAGGCTGTCCATGGGGTGATGCTGCTGTGCTGGTCCGTGGGTAGTGGGGGTGAAGCGTGGTGGTGGTGGTGCCGCTTGCGGTCTACTGGAGGCAGGAGCAGGTAGGGTGACCACTGGAGCGGTAGGGAGGGAGTCCTCGAACCCTTCGGCCAATCTGATTGCCGCATCCAGCATGGTGGGACGTTGGCGACTGACCCAGTTCCAGGTGTCTGGCCCCAGCACCTTCGCATACTGCTCAATGGCGATGAGCTCAGTCACCTTTTCCGCATCATTGGTGCCGGGGCAGAGCCACCAGGTCACGTGGTCCACCAGCTGTTGCCCCACCACGCGGGGTTGCTGGTATTCCCGGAACCGGCGACAGTGGGTCTCTTCAGTGATATCTAATCGCTGGAGAATGGCCTGCCTCACACGATCATAATCGAGAGCATCTTCATTCGTTAAGGCTTGGTAGGCTGCCTGGGCCTCCCCAATCAATCAGATTGGGGCCCAACTGGGTAGCCCACAAATCCACTGTGCTGCCGTAGCCTGCCTTTCAAAGGCTACCAAGTGGGCCTCGGGATCATCCTCCAGCGACATTTTCACCACCCTTATCCAAGGAACGGGTGGCGTTAGTTCGGTCGCCGGTCGCCGGTCCCCCCCCCCCCCCCCCCTCGATTGGCTTCCAGGAACATGGCATGCATCCGCTCCATCATGGTCACCATTCCCTCTTGGTGTCTTCGCTCCTGCGCTTCCAATATTGCTCCCAATGCGGCGCGTCCATCCTGAGTCCCTCTTCTGAACACCAACTGTGACAGGATGAATGGTGCAGTGCAAGAGATGTGGAATGTCCAGACTGTTGTCTCCCAAAAAATCATCATTTTTAATAATAAACAGAAATATCACAAAATAATCCACAATGAAAAATAATAAGAAGCCCCGCTACCAGCGATGGTATTGGGGCAAAACACAACATGGTCCAGGCTCAAAACAAAAGAAAACAAACAGACACTCCGATAACCACAGTCCTCCGTGCACGAAAATGTGTTCTTCTCTTCCGGGGCTTGTGGTGCGTGCGCTGTGCGGTGTAGTGCTGTGCGATGAGGGGCGTGCTCTGGGGTAAGTGCTGGCTCGCTGGCTACAGCCTCCCGTCCTCCGGCTCCTCTGTCAACACACAAAACAAAACACGTAATACACAAACACACACATCGGCTCCGGCCGGTTGCTCTCATTATCTCAGCGCAAGGGGAGGTACTAACGTAGCTGCTCCCTTTTGTACCAAGCAAACTCCTCCCTGCAATCAACGCGTCGCCATGGTTTCTCCAATAGAGGGCTGCCCCGCAGCTGACTGCAATGGAGTCGTCCTGAGTACTTGCAGCTACGCGCCCCTCCTAATATGGTTACCTTCTGGTTTCCACCTACCATCAACGTGGCACATCTAGGAGGCAGCATACCTTCCCCCTTACACAGCGCCCTTTCTGGTGAGGAGGGAGATTTACAGCATTGATCCTTTCTCTCTCTATCACAAGCCTCTATACATGAACCCCCAATATCTCTGACAAGCACCTGGGTGCATATTTTTACAATATAACAACAAAAGGAATTTTTTTTGGTGCATATGTATAGCAATTATGTACTATAATATCGCCTTACAGTACAATAATATGACAGAAAATTGACTGAATGATAATACTGAAAAAATAACCATAATATTTTTTAATAAAAGAAGCCGTCACAAATATAGTATTAGGTGGTGGATTGCGCCAGTCGCCGGCTTATTTAGAAGCCCCTGCTCATTTCTATTTTCTTCATACTGTTGAGCTCTGAGTTGTAGCATGTCTTTCATCAGCAGTAGACAGTTTTGAGTTGTGATCCTTTTCTGTACTGCCGCTAGTATTATTAGCACTACCAGTACCAGTGTGGTGTTATTTTGCAGTATGCAGTAAAACGTGGTACACCATGTACTGCGCTTGCCCGAGCATGCACAAATGATTTTGGCTCAGAAAACAAGGAACCGCCCATTTGAAAGGGGAACGATGTACTGAGTTTGGCCCTTAAAGTACTTTTTTAATATAATTTTTTTTCACAATTCAGCAAATTTATGTGACTAACTGATGAGCAGCAAATGAGGTTTTCTAAAATTGTAAACGTATACGATTTTGTGGGTGAACTAAAGTTTGTCTTGTTCGGAATGATTTCTGAGTAAATCACAGCACGTCTGAATCAATGTGCCCTTAATTAGAATCTTGTATGGCTGGAGAGCTCATTTTAAAAGATGTCAATAGAACCTTTAAAATTATCATAAGTGTATTGTAAGTTCAGTAGGCTTTAAAGGTATGGGGCTATACTAAGATCACAATGATAACTCTGTGCAGTATTTTTGTTTGTTTGTTTTTGCCAATCGCTTACAGCCCTATGTTAGCTATTTAATAAAAGCTTTTCATGCAATTTTTCTTGATGGTATCAACAAAGGTGTTTTTATTTTTATTATTTTATTTATTTTACTTATTCTACTGAAAAAATACCTGCATTTAACAAATGCAATGTGCTCTGAGTATATTGAACCGAACATTGTTTACAGCAAAAATAAGATCCAAAAGCTCTTCATTCTCTAAATTAGGATCCTCGCCCCCACTAGAGTAATCAGAATTACTCCCATTCTCCAAAACTAACTACATTGCAGTCTGCGCAACTACTTTGCAAGATCACTTGCCGAATTCCATTTTACAAAATTAGCCCCCTCTTTTTTCACTCCTAACTACACTCTCAGCTGGGTTCAAAGTTTATCGAGTCTTCCCTTCAGTCCACGTGACTGTTTTAAGCCTATCAGTACACACAGATCACATTTCAGCGTCATTTTAAATGACGTAATTGGGAAACGAAACGAAACGGCAAGGCCCAAAATATTCGGGCTCGGCCTTGAAAGGGTTAAGTAAAACGGACATTTCTATTTTATTTTTTTTAAACTAGTAGCCTGCCCAACTCTGATCTCCTTCACCACCTACAGGATGTGCCAGGGCTTCAACCCATACCATTACTTGTGATATGTACCTGCCAGAACTAAGCAGATCTCATTTACCTCCAGCTAGGCCATTACCATCTTCTATCTTTCTCAGCTCTACCATATTCATGACAAGAGTCTCTGCTGTGCAAGATTGGGACTCCTAGATATAATAATAATAATAATAATAATAATAATAATAATAAATACAGCAGTGGGGATTTAACCTAGTACTTTCTGTACAAAAAAGTTTCTTATTGGTTGAGCTTATAAGAAAATAATCTCTTCTAACCCTAACTTGGCTCTTCAAAACCTGTTGCTTTCTAGAAAATGTACCAACTTTTTTTTTTATCACAAGCAGTAAAATGAAATATTTCAAGGCTTTGTTTTCATTTTCAATCTGGAAGTTTGGTCCCTCCTCCTCTTATAGGATTTATATGCCGTCTATTGCATTATTCCCTCAAGGCGCGTCACTGGCCAAAACAAAAACATCTTCAAGACAGCCACTTCTAGGTAGTGTCTTCAGTTATAATAAATGCCCATGTCATCATGCTGCAGCTTAGCATCTTGTGTGATCTCCATGGACATTTTGCCTTAGGCTTGCTTACTGCTTCTTGGTGTTACACTTGTTATATTGTTGCTCAGAGGACTTGCACTGTGTTTTGTGGAGTTTTTCGAGACAGTAACAGAGGTTTTGCATACGTTGTTTTTGCAGCTTACATACATCCCCTGCAAAAAGTATTGGAACAGATGAACACATGCAGAATGAATGACCCCATGTTAAAGTATTTAAAAACTATTAAAATAAACAATAATGTATGGACAGGGCTTATTTTAGGCCAATAAACAGAAAACAGAACAGAGGTTTGAAAACTTAAGTTGAAATACCCTGGTATAGACTTTTATTTTTGTTTTGACATTAACAGATTATGTTAAATACATCTCCATTTGAAGCATTCAACCAACAACAGACAAGGAGAAGGTGCTAAAATAAAATGAAGTTTTCCCCCAGCTTAAATACCTCTGTTGTTGACAAATGACTTGTCTGTGCACAGTGAAGCGGGTAATAAAAAGCTTTAAGGTGCCATTCAATAATAAGAAATTTACACAGTTGAAAATGTTCTAGCACAAATCAAGCGATTTCCAGAACAGTCATCAGAGAATTTCAGAGATATAAAATCACCAAAACATTTAGATTATCCTTTTATTATTATTATTATTATTATTATTATTATTATTATTATTATTATTATTATTATTATTATTATTTATTTCTAAGCAGACGTCCTTATCCAGGGCGACTTACAATTGTTACAAGATATCACATTATTTTTACATACAATTACCCATTTATACAGTTGGGTTTTTATTATTTATTTATTTGTTTAGCAGACACCCTTATCCAGGGCGACTTACAATTGTTACAAGATATCACATTATTTCACATTATACAGATATCACATTCTTTTTTACATACAATTACCCATTTATACAGTTGGGTTTTTACTGGAGCAATCTAGGTAAAGTACCTTGCTCAAGGGTACAACAGCAGTGTACCCCATCGGGGATTGAACCCACGACCCTCCGGTCAAGAGCCCAGAGCCCTAACAACTACTCCACACTGCTGCCCTAGCAACATTTAGCAACATCCTTTTAGAATCATTGTCAGGGTTAAGGTGAAATCCAATATTGCCCCACCCCATTTGAATATGCAAGGAAAGTCAATGCGTCATTTGTTTGGCAGTGGGTTTAACAACCACAAACCAGCAACATGGCGTCGCCAGTGGTACAGTTTGTGAAATTCATTATTAATTTGATATTCACAACTATACCACTTAGACGTTTCAGACCAACTTTAAATGTGAAGCTGAGTGGTTAACCTTTCCTTTAACTGTACATGCTATAAATAATTTGTGAAAATCTTGCAATGTATTATTTTAAAGACGGTGCTTCCGTCATTGTTTTATTTTCTGTAAATATCAGGCTACCGTTTTTATTTTTGTTAGCTTTTTTTTGTACATGAGAGACATGGAATGACTTCTTTTAAGAAAGCTAAAAATATTGTTGTTTGTTGTTGTTCATGTTAAGACTATAAATGTATGCTTCAACATTTGACGTAGTTGTGGTATTGCATGAACTTATTCTTGTTTCTGCTGTCAGGATTTTTATTGTAACTCAATAAAGACATTTTTTTTGCTGGAAATATTGAGTGTGCGCTTGTTTTATTTTTGCAGTTCTGGGTTTGCTGCGCAGTCGTTTGATTCATTGTGATAATTCTGTATTTTGTCTGGCGGGGGTCCATTTTTCATAGACTGATCTATGAAATTTAGTCTGGGGGAACCATTTTCGCGTAATTTGAAAAAGCAACTAGCTGTTTTGTGAGTTCTATTTTTGGAATATTTTTGGAGTTGTATATACATAAAGTAAAAAGTAACTGAAAAAACCTGTAGTCAATATAGTCAATGCCCTGATTTAAAAGAAACAAAAACAAACGTATTTTAATGTATGTATTAACATTAGAACCGCCATGCCGGTCAATTTGACCGTTTTAGGGTTTAAAATTGAATTAACTCTGTGTTGGTGAATCCCATGCGCATGTCTGTTCTTGACTTTTCCTAAATATATGAAGTAAATAACCAGACGGTGTTTGAGCAGCAGATTCGCAAAAAAAAGTTATAAAAATGCATCCCTAGAACCTTCAGACCTGTCATATTGACCGGGTATTACAATACATTATTATTATTTTTTTAATATAACTTACACTATTCTATTTTTTTACATACAGTATACAAGACACACACCCCTCCCACCTCTAGGCCACATCACTATGTATTTCACTGTGGAATGTGGGATGGTGTGGCTGTATGCTAATCCTTTGCAACACCCATCTTTTTTGACATGCACAGCTTGTGGATGTAAACAACTGCAGATTACAATTTTTTTTATAGACAGTGTCATGGAATCCTTTAAGAAATATTGAGATATTATTTCATTTTATTTGAGAGCAATGAGTTATGCTTGGCTTCAGACAGATATTTGCTCTGATTGGATTTGTACAATAATAGCTCCAAGATGGCCACTTACCTGACAACTCACCTGGGAGCTATCAATCTTTCGTTTTGATACAAGGAATGTAACAGGGAAAATATCAGAAGATATTTCATTTTGGAACAAGCCACAAAGCTTTGGCACAAACATTTTGATCACAATACTGCAAAGCTACACTCAGTGTACACACGGCAGGTAGGTTAAACAATAATAAAACTTCTGATGTCTGTGCCCAATATAAAACGGCAATATGTCTATGCAGAGTGAAAGTACATCTTGTTGGATTGTGTTATTTTGAAATAGCCATGCATCCTGTACATAACAGGAATTTAGTTATATTTTTTTTTTAAAGAATTTGGAACACCACTGTACTCCGAAGAGGTGCCAGAGGGCAGGATCAATGGGCATGCTTTTAAATGCATTTGATATAAATCGGCTTTAGCCAGCCATGCATTTTTCCCAGCAATTTTAATTAAGGATATGGCGTGATCGATTTTTGTAGAGAGAAATCTTCGTGAGGGATTAAACTATTGATGCTGGGTATGGTGGAGTTATGGTGGAGTTATGGTGAGCGGAAATGAAGGAAGTAAAAGGCAGAATAGGACAGGTTCCTTCATTGAAGTTATTACAAATCTGGCGGCCTCCAGAGTATGTAGCAGTGTGGAGTAGTGGTTAGGGCTCTGGACTCCAGACTGGAGGGTCATGGGTTCAATCCCCAGTGGGGGACACTGCTGTTGTACCCTAGAGCAAGGTACTTTACCTAAAATTGCTCCAGTAAAAACCCAACTGTATAAATGGGTAATTGTATGTAAAAAATAATGTGATATCTTGTAACAATTGTAAGTCGCCCTGGATAAGGACGTCTGCTAAGAAATAAATAATAATAATAATAATAATAATAATAATAATAATAATGTAGTATTGCGGCCCTGACCATCTTTTGATCTGGAGAGGATGAAAAGATGAGGAGGATTGCGAGGGAGAAACATGAGGGGACGGGGTGGAGGGTCAGTAAGGCAGCAGGAAATGGTGGGGTGAGCGGTGGAACCGCATACCGAGCATGCTAGATGCCAAAGACCTGTGAAAAAAAAAAAAAACGGGGGAATATATCTTGGTCCAGTGCAGCCGAGCAGATCCTCTGGTTCCACGGGCAGCAGCTTTGGCAGAGAAGGCTTTGTGGTGTTCAAAGAAATGGGAACCTCCGAATCTAACGGAGAAGTCTAAAATGGTCGCCATACAATCATCCAACTCGTGCCGGCGGTCGGGATAGAACTCGCATATGATGTCCCTGAAATGGCTGAGAGCTAGAATGAACTCGGAAATGGAAGTGTTTTGAATAAGCGTGGGTCAGAGGTTTGAAGTTTAACCGAGAGGTCAGGGCACTGGACCACCCTGTTACTGATGGAATCTAGTGTGTTAGTGAGTAGTGAAACAAGGTTAATATCTGCACCTAAAATCTGGTTGGACAGGGGTATGGCATCTTTTAGGGAAAAACCAGACACTGCAGAGGGAGAATTTAAAGGGTGGTTATTGAAAAACTGGAGCGTTGGGGGAATTGAGGGGTGCCGGCAAAAAAGACCAGTAGGAGGAGGGAGCAGCTATGGGGGGAAAAAAGAGAGCTGGGCCCGGCTGAGGTGAGAACACAGAACCTGTTAATGGGGCTTGCTGGGAACCCAATGTTGAAGTAAGGAATGCAGGAGCTTGCTGTGAGCTTGGGAAAGAGAAAGCAGGGGCCTGCTGTACTGCTGGGAAGGAAGGAAGAGTGGACAGAAGAGCAGGGCCCTGCTGGGCAGCCATTTGATGTAAGGAATAGAAGGGGCCTGTGTTGCCCTGTTGAAAGCTTGTACCTGCTGGACCCCTGCACTGAGGGGTGGGGGGGTGTAACCTGAAAGGTTACAGTTGCTTGTTGGACAACAGTGGCAGATGTTGAAACCCCAGGATCGATCGCGAGAGCTGCCGCTCCTAACTGTAAGAACAGTCTCTGGATCCAAATGCTCAAAACTTCTGATGAGCCGAAAGAAGAACAGCATTTAACAGAGAAAGGACCACTATGGGGGCCTGCTGGACATCCATAGTGGCCAGGGTGGTCACTGCAGAGGCCTGCTGGATGCCTGCAGTGAGGGGAGGTAACCTGAAAGGTTATAGTTGGTGCCAGAATGCTCAGGAATGCCCTTGATTGACAGGTGCTGTGGTCCCGCCTTCTGAGTTTTCGCGCTTTGTGGAGATGCAGTGGGTGCTGGGCGAGGTGTTTCAAGTCCACTTATAATACACGGAAAGAAAAGTTTTAAAGAAGTTAATACTGTTATCTAGCCAGAATATTATTATTATTATTATTATTATTATTATTATTATTATTATTATTATTATTATTATTACAGTAACAGTATTTTGATCATTTTAAAATTCTTTGGCTAGCTTTTCTTTTTTAAAGTGCCATTTATTATGTGTTAGAAATAAAATAAATCCCACTGCAGCTACTCCATCCCTCAAAACAAAACAAAAATATTAGTAGTAAAATGCAAGAAAAAACCTACTATGATTACGTCCGCTACTAAAACAGTACATACATTATTTGTATTGATTTTACTGCATGTCCTGACAGGGTGGGTAGGAGTGTAAAGTCTATCTGAAATGTGAGGAAAAACAATTTATTTCCAATGTCCTTGTATTTTTCATCAATAAACCCTTCACTTAGGGGCTCCCGAGTGGCGCATCCAGTAAAGGTGCTCCGTGTGGAGTGCAGGATGTGCCCTGTAGTCTGGACGTCGTGAGTTCGAGTCCAGGCTATTCCTTTGCCGACCGAGGACGGGAGCTTCCAGGGGGCGGTGCTCAATTGGCCGAGCGCCGCCCGGGAGGAGAGATAGGTCGGCCAAGGTGTCCACTGCGCACCAGCGACCCCTGTAGTCTGGCCGGGCGCCTGCGGGCTTGCCTGTAAGCTGCCCAAGAACTGCATTGTCCTTCGACGCTGTAGCTCCTGGGTGGCTGCATGGTGAGTCCGCAGTGTGAAAAAAGCGGTCGGCTGACGACACACGCTTCGGAGGACAGCGTGTGTTCGTCTTCGCCCTCCCGAGTCAGCGCAGGAGTGGTGAGCCTAAAAATAATTGGCCATTCCAAATTGGGAGAAAATAATAAAAAATAATTGGCAACGACAAAACTTAAAAAATAGATAAATAAATAAATAAATAAATAAATAAATAAACCCTTCACTGTTTACATTAATGGTATTCTTAAGAAATCGACTGGATTCTTAGTACCTCAATAGTGGGCATTTGTATGCCAAATATTTGCATGTCCTGTTATGTTTTAAACTACTTTATGTACTGAGTCTTTATAGTTTTTTAAAGTTTATTTTAGCATTGTTATGGTCTTTAAAAGTCTACTTTATGCACATCAGCATTCCACTATACAGTAATTCAGCACTTCTGCTACATCTGCTTCGATATACGATCATGACACCAGTAAATTTATAAAACAACTATTTTAACAATGGGCCTCTAAAGTAAGACTCGCCCACCTCTGGCATGAAAAGCTAGCTCTGTCCCTGAATACAGAGATTATTTCTCATGATTTTTATGAAAAATGGATACATTGTTTGACCTTCAACAGAACACCTTGTGGACGGTAATAATTACTTTTGAAGCTTGTCTGCTCTAGTGCACTGGGTTTGAGATCTGTCCTCTAAATCACTGCAGGAAGAGCGATTAATGTTATTTAAACAGTTGTAGCAACACGTGGGGACGTATAGTGTTTTGTTTTTCGGAACCCCATTACTTAGACTTTAAAGCCAGGTATGTACCAATGTAATTCTGCATTTACAATGCAATACTGTCCTGTTACTCACAAACCTACTGCAATCAGATTTTAGGTGAACACTCATTAAAACAGCTCAATGTTCCAGAACTAGCAACAAAATTGTCTGAGCCAATTCAGCATTCCACATTTCTAATTCAGACCTTTAGCAACCCTTGTCAGCCATGGGTCCACACATAAATAGGAGAATTTTCTACTGTATAAGCAATTTATTACCATCATTTTTACAAACCATTTTAATTTCATAAACCTAAACATGTTCTTTTCTTTTATTATTCAACAACTGTGTCTTATTTTTCTGAAGGATGGATTGGTTAAATCTGATATGGAGAAGCTGACCTTCTATGCAGTTTCAGCTCCAGAGAAGCTGGACAGAATTGGAGCCTATCTGGCAGAGAGACTGAGCAGAGATGTTGTCAGGCATCGCTATGGGTAAGGAATTTTATTGAACCTAGGCACTCTGACCTTCACAAAGTCAGAAGGCTTTCATTTTTTTTCTTTTTTTTTCTTTTATAAGCCAATTTAATGATATCCAAATGCTTGTCTGAAAATGTATTTAAATTGAACAGTAGAATTCAATTAGATTGTTGGGTTAGGTGGAGTGTCAGGTGATTTATTTTAAAATTCTATTATGTAAGGGAACAGTCAGGCTGGTGTATTGTTTCCATAGCAAATACTTGTAACCTTTTGTTTTTTAGTTTTGTATTTTTTATTTTTTTTTAGAAAAAAAATATCCATTTATCTGAAAGAAACAAGTAAATCCAGCAGTGTGCACAGTAATGCAGCTTCCTCCTTATGCATAGTATTTTCTTTTTTTAGAGGACTGTTTATTTGGTTTGTCACTTTTATTAAGTATTGGGGCTACCCCCTGAAAAATCCATCTTGCTTATCTCCCTGTGCACTGTTCTGATCGATTTCACTATCTGCAATTACTGTTTGAGTTTCTGTGTGAATTGATTGCCATCGTCTTCTCCCATTATTCAGAAGTAGCTTTTGACTTCATGTAGACCGATAAGTAGTTGACTTCTGGGATGTTGTCATTCCTTAAAGACATGTGACACAACAGTCCTTGATGTACAAGAAGATGCTGTTGTATTCTGGAATACAGATGCTTCAGTGAGCCTTTCATCAAGCTTCTACCCATTTTACTGCCAAACTAAACAAATTATTTCTCTAAGCCATTAAGTATCAAGTGGTGAAGCTCTTTTGCATTTGCATTACTTCCCCATGCCTACATTAACTTTATTGTAGATGATATAGAAATCACTGTATGGATCAGATTTATTGATATTGTGAATTTTCAAATTAGGTTATCTGTTTAGAGGTGATTTAATTAAAATCCCCAAATATTAGTAACCCTACTGGGCTTATATGTAGTAAATCTATTGTGATAACTCCTGAACCAAACCATGTTACTGAGTAATGAAATATGGGTCCTATATGACTCCTGAACTGAAAGTTGACTAACACTGGTATAGCTTCAATGTTCAAAACTCGAATTATTTAAATGCTTAATAGAAAAACTCAAATTCCAAATATTAAAATTCTATTAAAACGTTCAGGTACCACAGTGTGAAGAATAATAATGAGGATGGAGCCATTTCTCAATTTATTTTAGAATGATAGAGAAACAATCTCTTCCATGACCCAATCAAGCAAAAAAGGGTTCATACAGCAGAGCAATAAGAATGAATCTTGTTTAGAACCATTTCCCAAAATGTTCTGCATCCAGTCCATATACTGTATGCACCGGCTTTTGAAGTGTAAAATCACATCCTTAATTTTGGGCTGTTTTTAGTCCTTGAAATATTTAAAATATACGTTTTTATAGTCTCACTTAAGCGGCTTTAATTTTCATATTTCTATGGAACTATATATATATATATATATATATATATATATATATATATATATATATATATATATATATATACAGTTAAACAAAACAAAAAACCCTGTAAAGGTTCATAAGCTGTTTAAATTGAATTTGTAAAAAAAAAAAAAAAAAAAAAACAGATCTGTAGGAAGAAAAAAGGTAAAAGCAACAAGCATTTTTATATCGCCGTATGGAGGCCTAGCTCCAAAAAAATTATAAATCGTATCTCTTTTGTGCACACAGATATGTTGTTATTGCAATGGAGGCTCTGGATCAGCTTCTGATGGCTTGCCATTCCCAGAGCATTAAACCTTTCGTCGAAAGCTTCCTTCATATGGTGGCAAAGCTGCTGGAGTCTAGGGAACCAGACTTGCAGGTTCTTGGAACTAATTCAGTAAGTAAAGTCAATCCTTGGTGTTAATAACCATTTAAACGCACCCCATTGGGCACCTCTTACAACTTCTATTTGAGTCCTTTTATTTACATAAGTGCTTTTGGAAGGTCATTCAGGACAGACAGTGTTATTCTTCCTGCAGCCTGAAGATTTCAAGTGATGTGCAATATAAAAATTCAGTACAAAATCCTGGACAAAGCGGTTTGAGTTTTCAGTAGTATAATTCTCTAGTAGTTTTATACACTATTTAAATTATTTCCACATATACAGTACATCTGTTCATATTTATCTAACAGCTGTTACATTTTGAATAAACTAGTTCTAAATATGTCATTTTTAATATATTTTTTATATATCTTAAAGGAAATCTTGTTCTATGTTTTTTTTTCAAAAACTTATTACATGATTAAGAAGATTGTTCTCTCCCACATGTTATGAAGGCAAAGCAAGACTCCTCAAAGTAATTTGGACGTGGGCATAAATGCGCCCTCCCTGGCTGTTTGAGGGCACGCTGTTGTATACTGCCAACTATGTGTTTTAAAACAATACTTTCTATAATTGTGTTATCACCTGGATACACTATGTTAGGTGTGCAATACATCTGATCCAGTATAAAGATTTGATCACTGTTAAGTAATGACTTTTCCGTTGCCTTTTTATGAAGCACTATTATTTATTATTCGATTACAAAGAGAAGGTGGTGTAAACTTTAAACCAGACCGACAATAAAGAAAGCATATATCCCGTAAATACTCCACATAAAAAAGAAATACCTTATTTTTGTGAAGAAATCCTCGGTTTGTTGATCTGCTTGTAATGTGGTTGAAAGGATGTGGCGATCCTGATACAGTGCTTCAGTCTGTTACATCTCAGGTGATTGTGCAGCTTGTTTTTAACAACATTCAGCTCGGTGATATGGTCTGTGTACACATCGGTTGGGAACTGCTGTGTTAAGTGCTGCTTTTCATGTGTTACACGCAACAAATGGGCGAAACGTGTAGTCTTTGTTGTTGTTTACATCATCTTAAAAAAAGATGAAAGATAAATGAAAGATAAATCCAAGATGAACACAGCTTCCCCCAACATAGGCTCAGGCCTTCCCTTGCTCTCCAGAAACTCTAGAATACATTGAAGAAGATCCATAAATCTTACAAGTAGCCTGCCTTGAAAGCCAATGGACATTACTGTGTAGCACCAGATCTATATAGTAGTGAGTTTCATATTCCTCAATATATGACTGAAACTGCTGGTGATGAAGAGCATGTGCATGAACAAAGTTTGTAATTCTGACAACTACTTTCATGGTTCTGGAAAAGCGTCCACTTTGCAGCTTTCAAGTAAGTGCTTCCTGGTGCATAATGCAATGAAAACCGATTTATTTCTGGTATTTTAGGGTCATTTTGCATTAAACTCAGAAAACCAACTTTCTTTCCTAACATAGTAGGGCATCCGTCAATACAAATAGAAACCAACTTCGACCAGATGCAATTAAGATCATTATTTTGAAAGTACTGCATGAGGGATAAATGGATGTCAGATCCACATGTTTGGTCTCTCAGCAGTATTATACCAAGGAGTTCTTCCTCAAAATTACCAATAACATCAGTGGCGTGTTCCATACGATGTGGGTATCTTACCCAAAATGCAAGTTCAGCAACATCCCCGATGTCTGTGCTTTTTTCAAGCTGCAAACTAAAGCACTCTGCTTGTAACAGGTTTATCTTCAGTTGCCCCAACATCTCTACACGGCGAGCAACCGTATCATCAGAGAGTTGCAATGACTTTATCTAACCCATAATTCTTTGACCATTTCCCCATCTGTAAACATTTTATTTTTAATTCTGGCTAATACCCATGCAATTCGGAATGACGCCTCGGTGACCACTTCTGCCTGGTTCCCAGGCTTTAAGCTCTGTTATTTCATTCTTTCTGGCACTGCTGTCCAACGGGTACACATATTTGTATTCTGGATGGTTTGTACTGTGATGCCTGTTTAAGTTGTAGCTTTTATTATGGAGGACTTTCAGACAAATTATACACATACAGCTTGTTCCACCTTCACTGGCAACTGCAAAAAAGTCATGTTTCCATTGTGGTAAAAAATTGTGCTTGCCTACTTGGGTAAATTCCACTTTCTTTTTTTTCAACAGTGCTGAGCACTTTTGTGTGGACTCCATGCTTGATTCTGCAGCTGTCCTAGCACTTGAATCTGATTCTGGCGCCGCGGTTGATTCCAATGTTGTTGTTTTAGTTTCTCTGAAACTGTGTGAGTTGCATCGGTAATGTCACCTGCCCTGTTTAATTTTGCCTTTTTTTTAATCAGCCACTTATCCATTTGAATTGTGTTCGATATTACGCTCTCCCTATGTTGCAATACAATTTAAATTTCACAACAAATCTCGCGATATAAGGTCTGATCCAAATCACAAGGGGTTACGGGCTCTTTAAAATATATTTTGTGAAAAATATATATATATATATACAGTGTGTGTGTGTGTGTGTGTATGTATATATATATATATATATATATATATATATATATATATATATATATATATATATATATATAGTGTATATAGATAGATAGATGAGTACGAGGACACTGCTTTGAGGATTTATCCTCGCTGTGCTACAGTGGACCCTACTCGCAAGGCACCTGGTGAGCTCAAGCTGTTAGCATATCAAAAACACAATTTGAGCAGAATAAATGCTTCCTTTTTCTATTATTTATTTTTCTATTGTGTTTCCCTGAGCTACAGCAGGGCTGGTAGATGGCATTCATAACCTCCTTCTGCTGCAGGAAGCAGTAGGAGTTTTCATATTTTGTTCACAGGATGACAAGGTGGCAACAAGGAAGGAGAAAGATTGTATTCCTGCATCTGAAACCACTAGAAATGTAAACTAAACCAACAAGTTTGATTTTCCAATGGGTGAGCAGAAGAATAAACTGTGAAGACTTCACTTTAAGACTTCACTTTAGCATTTTCAAGACAATGTTTACTTTATTTTTAATAATGTATATTTTTTCTTAGGGTGTACTACCCTTAGACATTGACACATACAGTTTTTTTTTTTTGCTGTGTATATCGACAGACGGATCTAGATTTAAGAAAAATATGTTTATTTTATATACAGTTAATAAGTGGTCGGGTGATCGGGGAGCATTAAATTCCCTAGATGTGCAGAGCACGGACGCCTGCATATGTTTTACTGTGGGCCTGTTTGCTTTGTCACATACTCTGTTGGACTGCAGCCGTGAGATTGCGTCCTAGAGACGAGTGCGAGAAAAAAAGCTTAAACTACTTCTGTTTTTTATTTCGTAATACGGGCTGCAACCCCCCTTTTTTGTTTTTCAGACGATATTGTTGATCGTTCGTGTTGTTTATGGTTGTTTTCACGTTTTGTTAGTTCTTCTTATAAGAAATTTTCAATCTACCATGGATACATGTGGCAAATATGTAAAGAGCAGTTCAGAAGAGGGAGATGTTACTGGGTCAGGGCATTTCAGGAACATATGCACTACTGATTTAATGTCTGATATATTATCCGTAATACAAGCTACGCTAACTAACAATGGCTGATTTTAAGGGAATTACGATGTGTTTCTGGAACGTGAGGGGGGTCAGTCATCCCATCAAAAGGAAAAAGATTTTAAATTTTCTTAAGAAGGAACATGTCCACATTGCTTTCCTTCAAGAAAGCCATTTAAGTGACATTGAACATGAGAAATTTAAAAGAGAATGGATTTACTACTCCTCGTATACCTCTAAAAGTAGAGGAGTGATCATTTTAATGCATAAAAATGCGCCGTTTATTATTGAAGAGTGTGTAAAAGACACACAGGGTAGATATATACTTATAAAAGGCTCTCTTTATGGTGAGTCATTTGTTTTGGGAAATATATATATGCCCCAAATAATTTAGGTGTTAATTTTTTTTATGGATGTATTCGCCAAGGTAAAGAATTTTCCTGTGCAAATGTTATATGTTATATTGGGGGGGGGGGGGGGTTTAAACAGCGTCAGGGATATTAAACAAGATAGATCCCATGTAATATTGAGCCAATAGAGGCCCTTGCATAAAAGAGATCTGTAAATAGTTTGGTCTTCTAGATATATAGAGACTTCTTAATCCAAGAAGCAAGGAGTTTACATGTTTTTCAACAGTCCATCAGACTCATTCAAGAATAGATTATTTGTTATCAGCAGAGAAGTCTCTAAAAAAATGACTAGGGCATCTATAGGAAACATAATAATATCAGACCGTGCACCTATCTATATATCATACGAACCATCTAATGAGAGCAATGAGTTCTCATGGCGTTTCAAACCCCATTTAGTTAAGGACCCTTTGTTTATTTCTTACATGGAAGATAAATTAAAATATTTCTTGTGACCAATGACTTGCCTGATAAAACCCATCGTTGCTTTGGGAAACTTTTAAGGCCTATGCTAGGGGGATGATAATATCATACTCTTCCCACAAGAAAAAACAACAGAAAATACAAGAGACAGATTTAGAAACAAAAATAGAGTGCAGGATGCGCACTATAGCCTGGACATCACCGGTTTGAGTCCAGGCTATTCCACAGCTGACCGTGGACGGGAGCTCCCAGGGGGTGGCGCACAATTGGCCGAGCGTTGCCTGGGGGGAGGGAGGGTTAGGTCGGCCAGGGTGTCCTTTGCTCACCGCACACCAGTGACCCCTGTAGTCTGGCCGAGCGCCTGCGGGCTTGCCTGTAAGCTGCCTGTAAGCTGCCTGTAAGCTGCCTGAGAGCTGCGTTGTCCTCCGACGCTGTAGCTCTTGGGTGGCTGCATGGTGAGTCCGCAGTGGGAAAAAAAGCGGTCAGCTGACGGCACACGCTTCAGAGGACTGTGTGTGTTCATCTTCACCCTCCCAAGTCAGCGCAGGGGTGGTAGCGGTGAGCTGAGCTTAAAAAAATAAAAATAATTGGCCATTCTAAATTGGGAGAAAATAATAAAAATAATTGGCAATGACTAAATTTATAAAAGAAAATTTTAAAAAAATAGCGGATCTAGAAAAGACAGTGTTAGCGTCTCCTAATAAAAAGATTGCTAGGGAATTAACTGCTGCCCGCGCTTCTCTGGATGCTTTGCTCACGCAAGAAGCAGGCTCCATGTTATTATACGCAAGACAGCGCTTCTACAAATATGGCAATAGACCAGGAAGATATCTTGCCAAATTCTTGCAGGGACACAGAGAGAGTAACTTCATATCATCTATTAAAGATAATTATAAAAATAGAAAAATGTTAAAAAAAAGATATCAATAATATTTTTAAGCAGTATTATGAGAGCCTATATAAATCTGATTGTGGAAATTCCACCCGTGACATGAGTACATTCCTAGATAAAATCAATATAGCACAGATTTCAGACAGTGAGAGATGTAGCCTGGAGGAACCCCTATCCAAAACTGAGCTTACAGAAGCAATACAATGTTTGAATAATAACAAATCCCCAGGCTCTGATGGATTTGGAATAGAATTCTATAAAACTTTCTTTCCTCTTCTTAATCAGCCTTTGCTTAATATGTTTAACGATGCATCTCAGAATGGTACCCTGCCTCCCTTACTCAGATCAGTTAATACAGCCTTAATTCTGAAAAAGGGAAAAGATCCCGAAGACACTTCATCATATAGGCCCATATCTTTATTGACCACTGATGTAAAGGTCCTTGCTAAGGTGCTAGCCTGACGACTTGAGCGTATTTTACCTAATATTATTAACCAAGATCAGACAGGATTCATACAAAACAGACAATCTAATAATTATTATTATTTATTTCTTAGCAGACACCCTTATCCAGGGCGACTTACAATCGTAAGCAAATACATTTCAAGTATCACAGTACAAGTAATAATACAATTAAGAGCAAGATAAATACAATTAAGAGCAAGATAAATACAATTCTTGCAGGGACATAGAGAGAGTAACTTCATATAATCTATTAAAGATATAAGTATAAAAATAACAACATGAGACGACTGTTGAATGTAATACAGCACTCACAAAACACCAAAGTAGAAACTGTTATAGTTGGTTTGGACGCTGAGAAGGCGTTTGATAGGGTGGAGCCATACATGTTCGAAGTATTGCAACATATAGGCTTGGGAGAGAGGTATATCAAATATATTAGAGTTCTGTACCAGAATCCAATGGCTTCTGTAATCACGAATGGTCTATGTTCTGAACAGTTTTCTCTGTGCAGGGGTACAAGACAGGGGTGTCCACTCTCGCCTCTATTGTTTGCTGTGGCAATTGAACCATTGGCTGAGGCCATAAGGTGCGATCCCAATATTCATGGTGTTCAGATTGGTGGAACACAACACCATCTATCTTTGTATGCAGACGATATCATACTTTTTTTGACTAAACCTCATATCTCAATACCTAGACTTGTGGAGGTGATTGAATCCTTTGGAGCCTTTGCGGGATACAAGATTAATTTTAATAAATCATTGATTATGCCAACAAACTCCTCTCAGGCTAACCCCCTGCCTTTGGCGCCTTTTCGGTGGTCTCCAAGAGGCATGACATATTTGGGAATATGGATATCTCTGTTCTTGGGAAATTTATGTAGGGATAATGTTTCCCCACTAATTAATAAAGTTAAAAAAGACTTAGAAAGATGGACTTGCCTACCTCTGTCCCTTATGGGAAGAGCAGGAATAATTAAAATGAATGTGCTGCCCAGAATCTTATATGCCCTTCAAATGATATCTATAACACTTCCGATCAAGGATTTTAAAAATATACATCAGGCAGTGAGAACATTTCCATGGGCTGGGAAGAAACCAAGATACCAGCTCAAAAAATTACAACTGCCAATAAAAATGGGTGGTCTGGCAATCCCTAATTTTAAATTTTATAATTGGGCTGTGCATTTGAAATTCATCAGAGAATAGTTTGCACACAGTACAGATTGTACATGGTTGGTTATAGAGTCTGATGTAGTAAAACCTGTTAATCTGACATGCTTACTAACAATGAAAGAAAAACAATGGAAAAAGCTGGTCAGGGGAAATGTCGTTCTGAGCAACACATTAAGGGTATGGCAAGAAATTAAAAGATATCATAACAAGGAATGGTTTGGTCAATTATTGGCTGCAATAGTGGGGAACCCGAGTTTTAAAACAGGTCTGTCAGATGCTGGCTATAAAAGTGGGATAAAGTTTGTGTGTGACCTTTGGGGGAATAACTGCCTGAAGCCCTTTGCCCAGCTGGGAGAGCTATTTAATATCCCTTCGTAGCATTTTTTTAGGTATTTGCAAATCAGACACTGTCACTTCTAATCTTATGAGGAATGCCTCTAACTACACTCTTGCAATTATAGAAAAATTGTTAACTACTGACAAGGTAACTAAACACTTTATATCAAGATGTTATGATGCTTTGTGTTCGGTAACTACATTGGATTGTGGTATGCTCAACTAGCCACTGAAGCAGAGGCAATAAGCTGATCCCTGGAGCCAGCATTACACTTCAACCATCAACACCAGACAGAAGGATATCTACATCATCATATGGAAAGAAGCGCAAATGGATGGAAACACACATGGATCACATTAGTTTACTGTAAAGCTACGTCGTAGTTGGTGCTTATCTTGGCGAGAGCCGAGTTCAAATCAGCATGAAGTTTTAACATCTACTCTCGTGTAATGGAAGTCATGGAGTGAGTAGGCTGGGATGGGAGCAGGACCTAAACATAACAATAGATAATGAAACCTGGGAAGATATTATCAACTGGATACATTCAAACTTGACAAGTAACCAAACAACAGAAAGGCAATTTAAAATGATCCATAGATTGCATTTCACTCCTTATAAATTACATAAATGTAACCCACAAAAGTCACAAGTATACACCAGGTGTAAAAAGGCACCTGGGTCATACATACACTGTACTTGGTCCTGTCCTCATCTAAAGCAATTTTGGGATAAAGTATGTAGAAGTCAAGAATATTTGTGGTATGCAATTAGAGAGTGACCCGCTTGTGCTAATTTTAGGAGCTCCCCTGGATGTACATTGTAAAATGGACAAACTCATAAGGGGGCTTCTTGTAATGGCTAGAAAATGCATCCTGACAAATTAGATTTCAGATAGTTCACCTACAATTCTGCAGTGGTATAACACCATCTACAGTATGCTGCCACTTGAAAGGTTATGCTTTGTCGAGGCTAACAAGATAGAACAATTCATTTAGAATTTGGGATCCCTTTTTGAAATATATTGGACCTGCTCTCTCAGACTTAATATTGAAGGGATGTCTGTGATATTGAATGCAAAGTACTGCATAAGGCTACCATGATCACAATTGCTGTTTTTTTATTATTATTTATTGTTTCTTCGGCCTTATTTTTATATATTGTATAAAATTGTATGACAAAGAATGTATACCGTTTGCCACATTGTAGATATGTAAAAGCAAAAATAAATACTATTTTTTTTAAAAAAGAGTGTGTTCTGGAACAATGTTCTATGGACAGATGAGTCAAAAGTGGAACTTTTTGGCCGACATGGGCCCTGTTATGTCTGGCGAAAACCAAACACTGCATTCAACAGTAAGCTCATACCAAAAGTCAAGCATGGTGGTGGTAGTGTCATGGTTTGGGGATGCTTTGCTGTATCAGGACCTGACGCCTTGCCATCATTGAAGGAACCATGAATTCTGCTCTGTATCAGAGAATTCTACAAGAGAATGTCAGGCCATCTGTCCGTGAGCTGAAGCTGAAGCGCAGCTGGGTCGCGCAGCAAGACAATGATCCGAAACACACAAGCAAGCCTACATCAGAATGGTTGAAGAACAAGAAATTTAAAGTTTTGGAATGGCCTAGTCCAGATGAGCAGTTCATGCTCGAAAACCCACAAATGTCACTGAGTTGAAGCAGTTCTGCATGGAGGAGTGGGCCAAAATTCCTCCACGGCACTGTGAGAGACTAATCAATAACTACAGGAATAGTTTGGTTGCAGTTATTGCTGCTAAAGGTGGCGTAACCAGTTATTGAGTCTAAGGGGGCGATTACTTTTTCACACGGGGGCATTGGGTGTTGCATAACTTTCTTTAATAAATAAATGAAATATGTATCAAATTTTTGTGCTATCTGTTCACTCAGGGCCCCTTTTATCTAATATTAGGTTTTGGTTGAAGAGCTGATAATATTCAGTGTCAAAAATGCAGAAAATCAGACAGGGGGCAAATACTTTTTCATGGCACTGTATAAAGCATCATGAAATAATGATCTAATGCAGTATTTTGAATTGAAACTTCTCCATAAGACTAATCTGTTGCTGACACTTGTGCTGCAATGCTAAAGCTTGCCAAAATGTCCATCTGGTACAGAGCGTAGGAGCCGTAAAACTGCCTGGCAGTTCTAGTTGTTGTTCTTGTTGTTGTTATTTATTCATTTGCAGTAGTAGTATTTGTAGCCTATTTTAACTAAAAATAAAGGACTTACGTGTGTGTGTATATATACAGTGCCTTGCAAAAGTATTCAGACCCCTGACCAATTCTCTAATATTACTGAATTACAAATGGTTCATTGAAATTTCATTCTGTTTGATATTTTATTTTAAAACACTGAAACTCAAAATCAATTATTGTAAGGTGACATTGGTTTTATGTTGGGAAATATTTTTAAGAAAAATAAAAAACTGAAATATCTTGCTTGCATAAATATTCAACCCCTGTGCTGTGGAAGCTCCCAGTTTACACCGATGAAAGAAATTGCCCTAACAAGGACACAGTTACCTTACTATTGACCTCCACCTGTGAATCATTAAAGTTGCTGTCACATTTTCTGGATAAAAACCCCACTGTTGAAGGATCATTGGTCAGGCTGTGAATCTGAAGGAAAATGAAGACCAAAGAGCATTCTACAGAAGTTAGAGATAAAGTAATACAAATACATAGATGAGGGAAAGGGTACAAAATAATATCCAGGTGTTTGGATATCCCAGTGAGTCAGGAAGTGGAAGCTGCATCACACCACCCAGGCACTGCCAAGAAAAGGCCGTCCCTCAAAACTCAGCGCTCAAACAAGAAGGAGACTTGTGAGAGAAGCCTCAGCGAGTTCAGTGGCTGGGAGTGGAGTAATGGTGCACCAGTCAACCATATCAAGTGCTCTGCATAACACTGGCCTGTATGGGAGGGTGGCAAGAAAGAAGCCGTTACTCAAAAAGTACCATCTGAAAGCACCTCTGGAGTTTGCCAGAAAGCATGAGAGTGACCCAGCTGCGATATGGGAAAAGGTTTTGTGGTCAGATGAGACCAAGATAGAGCTTTTTGGCCAAAACTCAAAGCGCTATGTGTGGCGCAAACCTAACACTGCCCATGCCTCAAGACACACCATCCCTACAGTGAAGTGTGATGGTGGCAGCATCATGCTGTGGGGATGCTTCTCATCAGCAGGGACTGGGCATCTTGTTAAAATTGAAGGAAGAATGGATGGAGCAAAATACAGGGAAATACTGCAAGAGAACCTGCTTCAGTCTGCTAAAAAACTGAAGCTTGGGAGGAAATTCACCTTTCAGCAGGACAATGATCCCAAGCACAAGGCCAAAGCAACACTGGAGTGTGAATGTCCTACAGTGGCCCAGTCAAAGTCCTGATCTCAATCCCACTGAGAATCTGTGGCACTATTTGAAAATTGCGGTCCACAAGCATCGTCCAACCAACCTGAACAACCTGGAGCAAATCTGCCAAGAAGAATGGGCCAAAATCACTCCGACACTGTGTGCAAAGCTGGTACATACTTACCCCAAAAGACTTAAAGCTGTTATTGCAGCGAAAGGTGGCTCTACCAAATATTAATGTGTGGGGGTTGAATACTTATGTACTTAGTAGTCGTTATGACGTCACCGAGCACGCATTGTAATTTAGATGGTATGCGCCTGCATTCGGACCTAAGCTGGCTTATGTCCAAGGTGGCAGTGTAAACACAGCAATAACCTCCTTGTGAGATGTTGTTGTAAGTGCATAGTTCACGCACCCTAGTCTGTAAAGGCTGCTACCCACCAGATGCGATGTGGCAAGCAGAACTGTGCAGCGATGCGTCTTAATGAATAAAACCTATACTTTTTGATAAGTATCTTTCACACCACAGGCGACACGACAGGTGATGCAGGAGTGGCACCAGAGCAACGTGAAATAAATAGGATTGAATCCTATTTTTATGCAGTTTGACACGCGTCAACTAGGACATTGAGCAATCAGAGAACAGCTTCAATGGCCGTGGTCCAGCAGGGTGAAGCAGTATCCAAAATGATGGAATAAACAATAATACTTGTTGAAACAATATGACACATTTGTCGTTGAGCTTTATGACAAAGGGCATCACAATTATAAAGATGCAGATTTGAAAGATAATATATGGGAGTCAATTTCGAAGGAACTGGATAAGCCTGGTGTGTATGCTTTATTGCCATATATGTAAAGATCTGGCAGTTTTCAGATCTGTCGCATCACCTCTGTGTCGCGTCTGGTGTGGAGAGACCTTTAGTCACCTTGGATAAAGGCGTCTGCTAAATAAACAAATAATTCTTTTTGTAAGCAAATTCCAACAAAAACATGTATATATTCCAAATGATGTTATTTGGAGATAAAGCAAAAGCTAAAGTCATTCATGCCAACAAAGGTTTGTTCTAATGCTCATAAATGTAGTCAGACATTGTATGATGAAACACTCAATAGTGCCAAATTTTGAAATAATAAATGAAACTTGATAAATTGCATGACAAATGTTTAGACAAGAAGTCTTTCTCAGTGTTTTCCAAGTTGAAAAAAAAATGGATTCACATATTCATATTGTGCTTTTGATTGTTGCTCCCTTGTTTCTCTTGTTTGCAGTGTTTTAGTAAGTTACAAGACTGATTTCATGCGTGCTGTTTGAAATCATGGTCATGTTGATTAAAGTGCAGGGAGACTGATGTCAAACTTTTCCATTTCCTTTTCATGTTCATATCTTCTGCTGCTTTTTGTGCTGTTCTGTTTTTTTCAGTGGATTGTATTGTATTGTCTGGTTTATTGGGCTGGCTGATTTGTATTCCTGTTCCTTCAAGAATGGGTCTGAGGCTACAGACCTGTATACATTTCTAGGAAAGATCGCTTCACTCAGACTGCACATGCAACAGGGCCCAGCCTTTGGGAGGCCTAGTCCATTACTTTTTTTTTCTGAGCCCGCTTTAATGACTAACCCCCAAAAATATATGGGCGCAATCTAATCTACTGGGAGGAGAAAAAAAAAGTCAAGGTAGTATTGGCAGACGATGAAAACAGAAATCCGCAAATCAGAGCTAGCAGCTTATCTATAGTAGGTGGGACGCAGAGTTAGCGCTCTGGCAACAGGTCAGTGTTGTTAAGGTCGTGTGATTGCTTTGCTTGCAATGATGGTAGAAAATCTGTATTTTAAAAAATGACATGATTTGGGGATATTAATTTGTTCATAGAATATTTGTTTTTCACTTATGAGTTGTATTTAATGTATTTGTACTGTGGGCTAAGTTTTGCGATGCAGAATTTCTTTTTTTTTATTTAGAAATGTTTTCAAACCTACTTTTGTACTTGATAACACAAATACACAAATTTAGAAATATGTTTGATGCCTATGATTAATACGTTTTTGTGACTAATTTGAAGCTATTTATATGTTTCAAAATGAACTAAATCAAGTTATTAATCTAATTTATTAATATTGTTACATAATTGATTTATTTAAATGTTTGGATATACTGTTTTTGACCGATTTCAGATTTTGCTGTTGGTATATTTATTTTAAAAAGGTTTTCTTTAGGTTGTGCTCCGTGTTTTTTTTTTTCATTGTTTGTTTTTAGCGCCAGCATTGTTCAAGACAAAGGAGTTGGATTCACATTTGAGAAAAGGACTCGGAGGAAACTACAATAAAGGAAATCGCTACAGAACAGTCAAAGAAATATGGAATAAGAACATAAGAACATAAGAAAGTTTACAAACAAGAGGAGGCCATTCGGCCCATCTTACTCGTTTGGTTGTTAGTAGCTTATTGATCCCAGAATCTCATCAAGCAGTTTCTTGAAGGATCCCAGGGTGTCAGCTTCAACATTATTACTGGGGAGTTGGTTCCAGACCCTCACAATTCTCTGTGTAAAAAAGTACCTCCTATTTTCTGTTCTGAATGCCCCTTTATCTAATCTCCATTTGTGATCCCTGGTCCTTTTTTTCAGTTCAAAAAAGTCCCCTGGGTCGACATTGTCTATACCTTTTAGGATTTTGAATGCTTGAATCAGATCACTGCGTTGTCTTCTTTGTTCAAGACTGAATAGATTCAATTCTTTTAGCCTGTCTGCATACGACATGCCTTTTAAACCCAGGATAATTTTGGTTGCTCTTCTTTGCACTCTTTCTAGAGCAGCAATATCCTTTTTGTAACGAGGTGACCAGAACTGAACACAATATTCTAGAAGAGGTCTTACCAATGCATTGTAGTTTTAACATTACTTCCCTTGATTTAAATTCAACACTTTCTGGACGTCACGAGTTCGAGTCCAGGCTATTCCTTTGCCGACTGAGGACGGGAGCTCCTAGGAGGCGACGCTCAATTGGCCGAGCGCCACCCGGGGGGAGGGAAGGTTAGGTCGGCCAGGATGGAGTCTGGCTGGGCGCCTGCGGGCTTGCCTGTAAGCTGCCCGAGAGCTGCGTTGTCCTCCGACGCTGTAGCTCTTGGGTGGCTGCATGTTGAGCCCGCAGTGTGAAAAAAAGCGGTCGTATGACGGCACACGCTTTGTTCGTCTTTGCCCTCCCAAGTCAGCGCAGGGGTGGTAGCGGTGAGCTGAGCATAATAAAATAATTTCCAAATTGGGAGAAAATAATAAAAAAAAATTGGCAACGACTAAATTTAAAAAAAGTAATAATAAAAAAATAAAATAAATTCAACACTTTTCATTATATATCCAAGGATCTTGTTGGCCTTTTTGTTATAGCTTCCCCACATTGTCTAGATGAAGACATTTCTGAGTCAACATAAACTCCTAGGTCTTTTTCATAGATTCCTTTTTCAATTTCAGTATCTCCCATATGATATTTATAATGCACATTTGTATTGACTGTGTGCAGTACCTTACACTTTTCTCTATTAAATGTCATTTGCCATGTGTCTGCCTAGTGCTGTGTCTGCCTGAATGCTGTCTAGATAATTTTGAATGGCCTTTGCTGCTGCAACAGTGTTTGCCACTCCGCCTATTTTTGTGTCGTCTGCAAATTTAACAAGTTTGCTTACTATACCAGAATCTAAATCATTAATGTAGATTAGGAATAGCAGAGAACCGAATACTGATCCCTGTGGTACACCACTGGTTACCTCGCTCCATTTTGAGGTTTCTCCTCTAACCAGTACTTTCTGTTTTCTACATGTTAACCACTCCCTAATCCATGTGCATGCATTTCCTTGAATCCCTACTGCGTTCAGTTTGAGAATTATTTTTTTATGCAGGATTTTGTCAAAAGCTTTCTGGAATCCAAATAAACCATGTCGTATGCTTTGCAATTATCCATTGTCGATGTTGCATCCTCAAAAAAGTCAAGTAGATTATTTAGACACGAACTCCCTATCCTAAAACCATGCTGACTGTCTCCCAGGATATTGTTACCATATAGGTAATTTTCCATTTTGGATCTTATTAAAGTTTCCATAAATTTACATACAATAGAAGTCAGATTTATTGGTCTGTAGTTACCTGGTTTGGTTTTGTCTCCCTTTTTGTGGATCGGTATTACGTTTTGCAATTTTCCAGTCTGTCGGTACAACCCTTGTGTCAGGAGACTGTTGCGTGATCTTGGTTAGCGGTTTGTAAATAACTTCTTTCATTTCTTTGAGTATGTCACAAAGACGGCCAGAGTGGGTTGAGTCAGACCAGAAAGGAATTCACAGACACAGACAGTGGTTGTGATGAGCTGAGTGCAATGGCTGCACTCAGCGTTTATTAACAAATAAAAGGTTTGAACAGACAAAACAAAACAGGACACGGCACTACACGCCAAAATAAAAAGACAAACAAAACGGACTACACAGACAAACAAACACAGTGAGCAGATACTCTAACTATTTACTTATATTTACGTTACTCCTCTCTCTCTCTCACCCGTTCTCCTCTTCCGAACACCCAACCCTGACTGACTAAAAATGTGCCTATTTATACTGTTGTGCTGGGATTCAATTACTAATTAATTATTCACTTGAATCCCAGCACGTGAATTAATTCTGTGCAACCCCGTGCTCACATATTACATTTAACCAGCACGTGAAGTGATTTGTGCCCTCCTCGTGCCTACATATAATTATACACTTTTTAAATACACATGAAACACAGGCCCGTTTATATCCCGTGTACCAATCTATACACCAACATTAACACACGCACGCAACATACAACACAGAACACACAAATGCACACAGGGGCGGGGCACTTTGCCACAGAGTACTACTGGGAGGATCTCATCCGGCCCAGAGGATTTGTTTATTTTAAGAGCTCCTAGTCCCTTTAACACTTCTGCCTCTGTTATGCTAAAGTTATTTAAAACTGGATAAGAATAGGTCAACATGCGGTCCGTTGTCTGTATCCTCCTTTGTAAAAACTTGTCAAAAGTAATCATTTAATATATTTGCTATTTTTTTTTTCTTCGTCTATGATCTTGCCATTTGTGTCTCTTAGACATTTAACCTCCTCTTTGAATGTTCTCTTGCTGTTACAGTATTAGAAACGCATTTTGGAATTGGTTTTAGCCCCCTTAGCAATGTTCATTTCTATCTCTCTCTTGGCCTTTCTAACTTCCTTTTTGACTTGTGTTTGCAGTTCCAAGTACTCTTTCTGTGTACTGAATACCAAAATCCACAATCACAGCAATAATCAAGAAGTACTACAGAACAAATGTAACTGAAACGCTTGAAAGATGTGGCTGTTCAAAGGAAATTTCGACTACAAAAGGTAGGAGACTTGACCGAGCAGCTAAAAAAAAAAAAAAAAAAAGATTAACAGCCAAGGAGTTGATTTAGAACCATCAGGTTTAATGGTGCATGAAAGACCTATACAAAGGTACCTCAGCACTGAAGAGTTTTATGCACGTAGGCCTCTCTTTTAAAGAAAATTCATGAAACAAACCCTCTGAAGCATTCTTCAACAAAATTATCTGGTCCAATGAAGCTAAAATAAAACTTTTCCCCAAAAATTGACCACAGTATGTTTGGAGAAAAAAGGGAAAGCCTTCAATGAAGAAACCTTGTATCTACAGTTAAACATGAAGCTAGTTCGATCATGATATGGAGTGTTCTAGCAGTTCAGAGCCTGGAGACGTGAATGAAGATTGAATGAATGCAGCCATGTATCAAAACATTCTGCGAAGTACAATGATACCATTTGCTTGTAGGCTGATTGGCAGACCCAAAGCATACGGCTAAGTCAACTCTGGAATTCTTGAAGAAAATGAAGATAAAGGTTCTGGAATGGCCTTTGCAATCACCAGATCTCAATCCAATAGAAATGCTTTGGACTGATCTGAAAAAAGCTGTAGCCAAACAAAAAATTCAAGAGTTGACAATTGCTGTTCACCAAAGGTCCCCATCCAACTTGACGGAGCTCGAGCAATTTTGCAAAGAAGAATGGGCAAACATTGCAGTGTCCAGATGTACAAAGCTGGTAGAGACTTATGCAAATAGACTTATGGCTGTAATTGCTGCCAAAGGTGCTTCTACCAAATATTGACTCAAGGGGGTGAATACTTATGCAATAAATTATTTTCTATTTTGTATTTGTAATTAATTTAGAACAATTTGTAGATTTTATTTTTCACTTTGACATTTTATATAAATGTCTATAATCATGAGTGAAATGATCACTTTACTCTAATGTTCCTGGAGTTTTATGTTTATATAAAAAGTATAATGTATATATAATAGTGGTGCAAACGGCACCCTAATTTCGGATTCAATTATCGTGTAGACATTTATCAACGATAATCAATGCACTGATGTTTTATTTTTCAAAATAAAGAACAAACTTTTTTTTTTAACAGAAGATCCAAAAGATCTAAAAGATCTAAAAACACTTGTGTATAATAGTTAAACAAAAAGGCACAACTTATATTCAATTTAGAACACTTTGGAGTATAAAAAAAAGAAAGGACTTGAGTTTTTAACAACTGAAAATAATATGCGTGCGTCCGCATCAGATGTCCCTTACATTGTAATAATAATAAAAAATACTATATTTTAACAGAAGTAATTTCTATCTGAACTATGGTTGTTCATTACTGGTAATGAACAACCATAACATGTCCAAAGCAAAACATTTGAATTAATCTCACAAATCCTGACTAATTTAACTATTGTACTAAATTCAGCTTCATTTTACAATATATTTCATATAATCCAAACACAACATGCTTTGAAACAAAGGAAGGTGGAGTTGAATAATACAGCAAAAAACACATCTACATTTTCTTAAAAGGGATTGATGCTTTTATATTACATTGCTAGTACAGTGCTTTCTTGTTATTTCACTATCTGACTGCAACTTATGCTACAGTATCAGGGATATGGCATGCTGTCTCAAGACCCACCCACTGTTCACCACGTCAGAATGTGCTTATAGTCATCATGTACACTATGGAAGGGACATGACAAGCTGTAAATTGGCAGTCTCAAAGTGACACCCAATTAGGATTAACTGCAATTTTGAGCATTTGGGTTTTTACTTCAATGAATGGTTATGGATGTTGCACTGTACGCCCTCTCACATCTGACTGATTCCTTTACTGGATCAGGTCACACATGAACTGTAGCTCGCTGTTTTTTTTTGTTTTTTGTTTTTGTAATCGACTGGCCACAGCCATTTATATCTCATTCCCTTTGACTTTTGTTTCCTGTGACATGACTTAATATTTGTAATCTCTTCCTTTGCCCTCGGATTATCATGAACTATTTGAACCTACTTTTTAATTTTAGTGCAAGTACAATTTTAATAATTTTTTAATCAAAGAATAACATACTTTTAACATTCTCAAACCTACCAGAAACAGTTCAAAACAAGAATGAAACTTTTACTGTCTGCAACTTGGATAATTGAAAATTTTACACTCAAGCTTTAGAAAGAATATTAATAAATCACGCATTTAATAATATCTGCTGCAGTGTTTGTGTACATACAGTTTTGTAACACTTTACTGAATGTGACTGTTTAAAAATTGCTTGAATTATTTTTAAACTATTTATTCATTTTTAAAATGTAATTTACATGTAATGGATTGCCACCACAACTGCACATCCGTCAATCTGAAGCCACACACTTATCAATTACTTTCCGTTTCAATTTAAACAGCTGAATAAAATCAAAATGTTGACATTGTTAGTTTGCTACTAGTATACACTTTAAACACCAAAAACATTATTATGCTTTGAAGTCAAAGTGTGCTATTAGTCTACTACCAGTTTTTGAGGCAGACTGTCACTTTTCTAGTTGACTATTCTGTGGTACCCCTAAAATCTACCTCTTTTTAGAATGTAGCTAGCTAATAAGAATGGTCCCTCAAACTACGCAGTTGAATAAAAATAGTTTGGCATCAAAGAATTCTCAGATGGCAATGTGGAATTACAATATAGTATTTATTATCTTTTTCGCTAAAGCTCTGTAACTTCCAAAAAGTCTGGATAAATATCAGGCTCATTAATGGATAAAGCATTTCTAATGTAGCTGTTCACACACACTGGCACTTGTCCTGTTACGTAGGTTACAGTGTTTTCCCTTCAAAGAATGTAATGCTTTGTTGCTTTTTGTCCTAGAAACAAATCAGATTTGACTTGCTTTTCTTGTTGTGCATTAGTCACACCGCTTTCAACATTAAAAAAAAAAAAAAAGTCCATACATAAGAACATTTACGAACGAGGGGAGGTCATTTGGCCCATGTAAACTTGGTTCCTAGTAGCTGATTAATCTCAGAACTTTGTCTGTTTCTGCCTGAACAACATGATTAGGTATCCAGAAAAAAGATAATTAAAATACCTAGTGTGACCTTTCTCTACACAAAATAAAAACCCTGCATGATGCTGACAAGTAAATGAAATGCTTGCAGTGGAGGAGTGAGAATGTTTGTTTTGTTTTATGTTGGTAGCTTTTGTCTCATTAAACTGTCTTCCATTCAAAAAAGAACTAAACATGAAATTAGAGAGAAGGCTGATTATTTCCTAAACAACTTCCCCTAAGTACCTGATATAATTGCCCTACCTCATTGGAAGAGTGTATTACCTGATATAATTGCCCTACCTCATTGGAAGAGTGTATTACCTGATATAATTGCCCTACCTCATTGGAAGAGTGTATTACCTGATATAATTGCCCTACCTCATTGGAAGAGTGTATTACCTGATATAATTGCCCTACCTCATTGGAAGAGTGTATTACCTGATATAATTGCCCTACCTCATTGGAAGAGTGTATTACCTGATATAATTGCCCTACCTCATTGGAAGAGTGTATTACCTGATATAATTGCCCTACCTCATTGGAAGAGTGTATTACCTGATTTAATTGCCCTACCTCATTGGAAGAGTGTATTACCTGATTTAATTGCCCTACCTCATTGGAAGAGTGTATTATTTTCTTCCTAAAACCTAAATGTGAAACATTGTATAAAACCTAATTGTGAGGCATTGCTGTTTAGTTTACAGCAAGTAGTTAACACATGTACCAAAAAAGAGCAGCCTGTGTCTGGAACAAGCAACCAATACATGAAAGGCTTCCATGGAAGCAGGCCAAAAAAGCAGTGTGGCTTTTGATGTACTATACTGGTTATCATAGGGACCACTTGTGAAACTTGAAACTTATAGGAAGATAAAAAAAAACACCCATGAGGAGACTTTTAGATCAATATGTCTACTGTCTGCAGAACAGAGGACAAAATAATACAATTGAATTCTGGGAAGCAGTACTTCTGGCATAGAGCAGATCAGCAACACATCAGAAACGTTATTTTGGCATTATTCATGAAGTTACATTTTGGCTAACTGTCAGAAAGACAATTAAACTGGGACCATTTCGTGAAGAGAATTGCATCTGAGCTTCAATCTCTCACTTACATTCTCCACGGTAATTACTCTTATTTAAAGAGCATTCAGAAGCAAAGATCAGTGCTGCTACTCCATGGAATGTTCGCCTCACCACCCTCCCCCCCAACCCCCCATTGCTGTTTCAAACCCTGTAATTCTACACAGACGGTACTGAATGCTCTGCCACAGCAGTAACACATTTAGCTGCAAAGGTTATAATTTTGTCTTATTTCCATAAACTCAGACTGTAATTTAATATCAAAATGACACTGAACTATAGTACAGCAGGGTTTACCAAATAATCAACATTGAATTTCTAAACCGCTTTTTCTCACTGTGCATTATGACCAAGTCAATAAATAACATTGTTTTAAATCAGAAATAACACAGGTGCAAATCACGTTCTTCCAGATCACAAATAATACTGCTTTGAGTAGTCATCTATATTTTTCATGCCTGGCTAAAAGCTGCTCTTACCCACATACAACCATAAGGTCAGATCAGCCACATGACGACCCAGTCAAGCTGTAACCCTGAAAGCCCTAGAAACAAACAAGCTATTCTATTGAGAATACACAGCTTTTTAAACACACAGCTGCAGACGAGCAGCTACGGCAGGCTGAATACCTTAATAACCTAATTTTAATGGTATTTCAGCTTATAATTTAACATGTTAAAAGACATCTGATTATTGACCCCTGTTTTTTTTTCCTTGTATTGTGTCACAACTCATTCAAAGTCTCTTCTCTTGAGACCCCGGCTTATCTTCAGACTCCTGCTGCTCCTCATCAGCTACAATCAGTTGTCATCCCAACTTCATCTTTTTCGGCACTTCACCATGCAACTACAAACAGAAACAGGAATCCCGACTCTACACAAATCTTCAGCCCAGCTGTCTACTCCAGTTCGCTGCAGCTTTTGTCTCCCCCTTTGCAAAACAGCAGTTCCTGACTTTAAGAAATTGACTATTTCAAAACTAAAAAACTGCTTCAATGAAAAGAACATTCCATTCCCTTCATCTGCCCACAAAGAAAAGTTATTTTCTCACTAACTGTCTTCAATCAACTCGCATTCCTGATTCCAGTCGCTCCAGAAATGACGTCATCCCAATTTGCCACTCTCCAGTAGCTAGACGCATTACAGCCCCCTCAGCCGATGGCGTCCGCAGGTGCGGCCATTTTGGAGTACGTAATCCAACAGTTCAATCTCCAGCCGCAATAAAACATGCGACTGATTCAAATATCATCACATCCAACACTACTGCTGCTGCTCCTGTACCCGGTCCTCTTCATCAGAAAAATGGTTCCAGTTCCGTTAACATCCCAGCCGCTCTGTCCAGTATAGAAAAGCTACTATTATTTATACAATAAGCCGGAATAATTCAACGTGAATCTGGTAGGCGTCCAACAGGCCACTGCAGATCACCTCCCATTTATCCAATATGGGCGTCCAGATGGCCCCCACAGTCGTCAACAGTACAGCCTTGTCAATGGCCCCAGGTTTTGCCGAAATCCCGCCTCACCAGTCGTGGGTCTTGGGCCATTTCTCTCAACTCTGCAGCGGGCGTCCAACAGGCCCCCGCTGTTAATCTTCCTGCAACCACACTCTCCTCCACTTTCACTCCGCCTCAGCCTTACCAATATCTTCCCATGGGCGTCCAACAGGCCCCCGCCATTTTTTCTGCTTCTATTTCAAACTTCCCCTCTTGCATGTCTTCCATGGGCATCCAGCCGGCTCCCACAGTTTGTCAATCTCTCTTCGGTCTCCCTTTTCAACCTCCCACTGTATCTTCTGCTTTTTCCCTCAGCTGCGCCGTTCAACTGCCTACCCCTGATAACGTTCTAATCTCCAATCCAAGGCTTGTCTATCTCTCTATCTGTCTTCGCCAGCAAATACTTTTAGGTGCAGATATTAACATTAGCAACAGAACAGTTGATTGCGGAGAAGCTCACTCCATAGCAGTATGTCCCCGTCGACCCAAAACTTCAGCCACGACTCAAATACAAACCTCCCAAAGCAGATGTTCCTAAATGACTGCTAAAATTCCACTAAATACTCCAGTAAATATTCATGTGCTTGCTTCCAAATTAACTCTTCACCCTGATCCTCAATTTATATCTTATTTGATTCATGGTTTATCTAACAGGTTTTCAACTGGGCTATACTCCTTTCCTACTTCCCCAACGATCTGCAATAATTGGCAATGTGCTATTTCTGATCCTGCAGCAATAGATTGTTTTACTGCAAAAAGAGTTGGATAACAACTTTATGTCCCTTTGACAGCCTGTCCCTTTGACACGCTTCCTTTTTCTACTTACTGCCTATTCGCTCCTCATAATTCCTCTACTCCAAGCATCAACAGTTTAATCCCTCACAAGTTTTTTCTCTCCAGTACGCAACCATCGACCATGCCATTTCCCTCATAAAATAGCAGGTCAAAATGCATGGCAGGTTTCAAAAGCAGATATTTCAAACACTTTAAAAATTATGCCAATAGATCGTTCACTATGGCACCTTTTCGGAGTTCAGTGGCATAATAATTTTTTTTTTCAATATGTTTAACGTTCGGATGCAGAAGTAGTCCCAAAATATTCAACACCATATCAGAGGCTCTTTGCTGAATCCTGTTAAACAAGAATCACATTCCCTCCTGATTCAACTCTTAGATCAGTGTTTCCCAAACTTTTTGATTGGCGACCCAAATGAATTATTCACTATTCAGAATTTTAACTGAAATACTTATTAACCAATCAAAAAGCGACGTTTCATTTATTGGCAACTACACTACACTATATAAGCATTCAGGATTTGATGATTTCCATTACACGAGAGTAGATGTTAAAACTTCATGCTGATTTGAACTCGGCTCTCGCCAAGATAAGCACCAACTAAGACGTAGCTTTACAGTAAACTAATGTGATCCATATGTGTCTCCATCCATTTACGTTTCCTTCCATATGATGATGTAGATATCCTTCTGTCAGGTGTTGATGGCTGAAGTTTAATGCTGGCTCCAGGGATCAGCTTATTTTATTATTATTATTATTATTATTTATTTCTTAGCAGACGCCCTTATCCAGGGCGACTTACAATCGCAAGCAAATACAAATACATTCAAGTGTTACAATATAAGTCATACAATAAGAACAAGAAATACAATAATTGTGACAAACCACAATTCAATAATACAGCAGATAATAGTGATGGTTACATCAGGATATGATTAAGTACAAAATACTACAGATTAAACACTTGGCAGATTACAATATTCTGAGGTACAGGATTAAATGCAGTAAAATAGGGGGCAGATAAGAGCAAAATAAAGCATATTTAAATGAAGGGTGATAGTGTCCCAGGATACAACAGAGGAGTTCTACAGGTGCTGTTTGAAGAGGTGAGTCTTAAGGAGGCGCCGGAATGTGGTCAGGGACTGGGCAGTCCTGACATCTGTAGGAAGGTCGTTCCACCACTGCGGAGCAAGGGTGGAGAAGGAGCGGGCTCGGGAGGCAGGGGAGCGTAACGGAGGTAGAGCCAGTCTTCTAGTGCAGGCGGAGCGGAGAGGTCGAGTGGGGGTGTAGGGAGAGATGAGGGTCTGGAGGTAGCTGGGTGCAGTCTGATCAAGGCATCTGTAGGCTAGTACAAGAGTCTTGAACTGGATGCGAGCGGTGATCGGGAGCCAGTGGAGCGAGCGGAGTAGTGGAGTAGCGTGGGCGAAGCGAGGTAGAGAGAACACCAGGCGAGCAGCAGAGTTCTGGATGAGCTGGAGCGGACGGGTGGCGGACGCAGGGAGGCCAGCCAGGAGGGAGTTGCAGTAGTCTAGGCGGGAGAGTACCAGGGCCTGGACCAGGAGCTGGGTAGCATAGTTGGTGAGGAAGGGTCGGATTCTTCGGATGTTGCTCAGGAAGAATCTGCAAGTGCGTGCCAGAGTGGAGATGTGCTGGGAATAAGAGAGGCAGGGGTCCAGGGTGACTCCAAGGTTCTTAGCTGAGGAAGAGGGAGAGAGTGTGGTAGATTCCAGAGGAACAGAGATAGAGAGATCAGAGGAGGTAATGTTGTTGAAGATGAAACCCTGGGATCCTTCAAGAAGCTGCTTGATGAGATTCTGGGATCAATAAGCTACTAACAACCAAACGAGCAAGATGGGCTGAATGGCCTCCTCTCGTTTGTAGACTTTCTTATGTTCTTATGTTCTTATGTTCTTCTCTTCAGCTTCAGAAAATATGTCTCTGAACAGTTGCCTCTGGTCCAAACCTAAACCATTACAGGAATATCTTCTAACGTTAATTTCTGCATGTGCTTTTTTGAGGCAGGTTTCTTAACACTGTCATCCAAGAGCCACTTTTAAACTGATATATTACTCATAATTGCTCAAAAACTAGTCTCAGTCACAATATGCTGTAAGAAGTATATGAATAGGAAAATATAATTAGTTTGAGAAATGGTGGTGGGAGGAATTGGCACCTTCTAGGGTACAGAAGTTTAGCTGCAATATCCACATTCTGGGGATATCTGTAAAGCACTGTTTTATTGCCCCCAAAATGCCAGCACTGAAAACAAAATATTATGTTGTAAAAGAGAAAGAGTATTATGTTGTAAAAGAGAAAGACTTTTAGATAACCATTTGTCATTTAATTTGCCAAATTACCTTTAGTATTTTTTAAATATAAACATGGTACCCCATATTTTATTTGTCATTCAAATAAACCTTTGTAATCGATACAGAATTTAAACAGCAGTTATTTGTAATATTACAATGATTATAGGCTAAATTTCACCCCCCCCCCCCCCCCCCCCCCCCCATATTGTTTAAGGTCTGTTTCCTTAAGTAGGTAGTGCTCACCATCAAGTTATGGATGCAGATATAGAAATATATCATTCTAGTTATAAAATATTCTAGTGCTTCTGCTAAAAAAGATAGGAAATAAATGTAATGTATTGTACAGTACAAAAAGTGTTCAGAATAAACCCGCTCCTGTGGTATAAGATTAACGATACAAATAAAGTGATGGATGATCCTAGCTGTCAGATTATTGAAATAGCCTCAGGATTTCCTTATGCAAATGTTTTTAATAAAAGCACTGTACAATATAAAATAACTGCAGTCTTGACTCAGCAACAGACCTCTCTTGATTATGTACAGTTTTCATTCTTTGTTCACATGCATAACATGTATAACAGAGAGTTGCTTGTTTTGTAATCTGTTCATTACGGAGCAGATAATCCACTTACTTTCTCATATAGTCTGTTATCTTCCATCTTGTTCTAAACTTGTGTTGCCTTTTCTTCTACTCAGACAAAAACCTTGTGCATTTCTTGTTGTTGATATTGCCTTTTTGCTCTCAAGTGAAGGGGTGTTTTTTAATGGTATACTGAGTTTTTGCACTTACATTTGTTATATAGGTCACATGTGCAGTTTTGAAAGAAACACTTAAAGTAAACAAGTATTTTTATTTTAAAACATGAAATCTGGTACTGCTCTTTGTTTGAATAAATAAATAATAATAATAAAAAGAAAAAAAATCTCTGTTTGCAAGCCGTGCTTTCAGTTATAGTTGCACTGAAGGGTGAAATTCTCATCCTTCAGTGGCTACTTTCCTGTAGTTAAATGACCAGCTTTTTCCCCTATAGATTGACATGCTTTCAGTCAGTAACATGCTTTGACTCAACAGATATCCTGGCAAAAAGGAATAGATGTACTTTTCAATTGCTTTTAACTCAACAAACCATAAGAACAATACAGATGTCACAACTTCATGTATACTACATTGCATTACAGGTTTCTTTTTTCATTCCCACAGTTTGTCAAGTTTGCAAACATAGAAGAGGACACCCCTTCTTACCACCGACGCTATGACTTCTTTGTCTCCCAGTTCAGTGCCATGTGCCATTCCACTCATGATGACCCTGACACAAGAACTAAGTGAGTACTCAGGAATGTGGTTTTAGGTACTATTGAAACGTAGCTCAATACCCTGGAGTGTGCAGAGATTTAGAATCCAGAGGGATTCCAGAATACAGTCCCAATGCCATCATTCTAATATTCAGTATGTATGTGCAATGCTGTTAAATAAAAAGGAATTGCTTAGGGCCCAATTTAGGGAAAATGGGTTAACCCTTTCAGGACCAAGCATTTTTCAGTGGAATGCTCCCCTAGAACCAGCTGTTTTTTGGCTCTTCCTATAAAACTTCACTAACAATCTATTTTTTTTTACAGTACAAGCTTGAAACTTATAAAGTACTTCAGAAACCATATAAACTTTTTGCTTTTATTTTAAACACAGTATTTAATTTTTAAGTTAAGTATTTTTTACTATGTATTTTGCTTAGCGATACATATATAAAAACATAAATGCGCTATTCTGTGACCTTACAATACTTCCTGAAAGTTTTGTTGGAAAATACTGATTTTACAAGACATTGTTTCACCTGAGTGATTTGCAATGACATAATACACATTTATTCTTAGGGTCTTTATAAGCAATAATGGAAACCTACTCTCTATTTATTTTCTCAAAATAAATAATTATAAATAAAATAATAGTACACATCATAATAGTACGATACACATCACAAACAAAAATATACAAAACAATTAAAAACAAATCGTATTGTTATACCATATACACAAGGAAATATCTACTTGCTGAAGCGGTTTTTATTTTAGCAGACGGGTTTGTTCAGTTGTAGCAGGCAGCAATGTAGCAAAAGTCACAGGGCAGTGATGTCAGTTCCCTAGCAACAAGCCTCCTATGTTGGGAATGGGTTCTTTCAATGCAGCGGGTTTGTGCATTTTAAAAAAGCAGAGGAAGACTCACAAAATTAGTTGGAGACAAGCTGATGAGAAACAATTACCCTCCGCAGTACGAATTAAAATGGTGTGTTGCTTTTTATGTGAAAAATTAGAAAAAGCAAGTCAACAAAGTTTAAAAAAAAAATAAAAAATTACAATATATTCATAAGTGAAATGGAATTAATAGACTGGGCCGCGGGTTGCATGTCCCTGGTTTATGCTTATGTTTCTGTCTGACTGCTGTAAACTGTCTCAGCCCTTTAGACTCCTAATGACCCTCTCAGTGACATCACACGAATAAAAATACTATCAGGAAGTGAACGGCAGTCCCTGCCCTATGCAATGATATGCGTTTCAAGCATGTACTGCAAAGTACGGTGGCCCTGTAAGTCATCAAAACATAAGTGCTTTTTTCATTGTGTTTACATGATCGTGGTCCTAGAAGCCCACTTCAGTATGATTGTGTTAACACGAATGTGTTTATACAATGAACAAAGTAACCATATATCACATTTTGAAAGAGTTAGACATTTTTTTAAAGCTATTTCTTCTAGTTACAAGTTAATTGGGCTTTCAATCTATACTATGGTCAAGTAAAACCTATAAGACACTAGGATCCTGTCCACACTATGCATTTAAACCACATTAGTTGCTTTTAAACCAGCTTAAAAGTGCTAAATACAGTTAGCATCTACACTACAGAGTGTTTTAATACCGTACTCAGGAACTGGACTCGAGACCACCTTAAGCGGTAGTCTCAAGTAGAGGTCTGCTTGGGCCTAAATTTAAAACCTGATCCGAACCCGACCCGAGACATTTGAAATATTTGTATACCCGACTCGACCATTTCCTCAAATATCATAATTTCAAACATACGCTACTGAAACTAAGTAGCTTCCATGTAGAGTCTGTTCCCGATTTCCAGTTAAAATGTAAATAAATAAAGAAAAAATCCCTCTCAATCAGATCTCATTTACTTCCTTTCCTAATAATCCAACACTGCATGATTTAAATGAAGACAACAACAGGCACGTAGCACACAAACAAACACATGGCTCAGCAACAAAGATTCATTGTTACCTCAAAGGCCCCACACTTAAAAAATGCCCATACTAGGAGACTCCACCCCATGGTCAGCACAACTTAGCACACCTGCCAGTTGTCTAATGCAGCACAGCTGTCACAGTACTCTTGTCCCCTAATATGGTCATTCTGCCCTGCACCAAGATGGCTGACTTCCGTTTACGCCCCTCTCTCCAAACAAGCCCATGTCGGTACAGGTGTACGAGTACCTCTGCTTAGCGCCCTCTTGGGTCTGGAGGGAGATTTGCAGCTCTGATCCTCTCGCTCCCTGTCACATGGGGTTATTCAAAATACAAATGACCTCTTAGTATTACTGTACGTTTGCGCATTTTAAATACATTTATGATTTTATTTAGACAAACAACTGGGATTGTATTGTGCTAAGTGTAGGTGGTTAAAGGGTTTATGGTTTATGGTGTGTTCTGTGTGATTTTTTTTTTTTGCAGGGTTTATGGTGTGTTCTGTTTTTTTTAAACATATTAGTGAACCACCCTTTTTTATCTGAAAATAATGAAAATTAATTATTTTGTAACATGCATTATTATGCTAAACTCTTAGCCTTCCAAGATACATTTCTTTCTATAATATTAAGCAAATTAGGTTGAGTTTATTGGTTTTAAACTGGAGCATATATGTGCGAGTATGTGAATTCACTGAAATGGAGAGACAAAAAGACAAGGCAGAAACCGTGGACCTTTAATGGTGAACATCAGTGGGGCAAGTATGACCACATTATTCTGTTAGTCTCTGTTTCATACCTTCATAGTTTGCATTTCCAAAATTGTAAACCTTAGCTTTAGTCATTACTTTTTGGGTTTTCACTTCAAATGAGACCATGTTGTGGTCTGAGTTTGCCAATAGCTCTCTGACCTCTGTTTTAGTTATTCTGTCTTCGTTATTTGAAAAGACTAAATCAAGGCATGCCTCCCCTCTAGTCGGTGCCTTGACAAATCGCGTTAGGAAGCAGTGATTTGTCATTTCCACCATTTCAATTTCATCTGTCATGCTCCCCACCGGGTTTTCCCATTTTATATGGGGGAAGTTGAAATCCCCCATTAGTATGGCTTCTCCTTTTCTACACGCATTTCTAATGTCATTGTATAACAGATTATTTTGTCTATAGCATGCTCCTGTTATTATGCCCTTTGAATTTTTGTACATTATTCTGACCCATGTTGATTCGGCATTGTTTTCTTTGTCCAGATTTAACACATGGGCTTCAAGACTATTTCTTATGTATAGCGCTACCCCTCCGCCTCTTCTGTCCTGCCTGTCTTTCCTATACAGTGTGTACCCACTAATATTGTATTTATCTCCATCACTTTCAGACAACCAAGTTTCTGTAACACCTATCACATCGTAGTTACTTGTTAGTGCAGTAGCTTCAAGTTCTAACATTTTGTTTCTGAGACTTCTAGCATTAAGATAAATACATTTAATAGTGGTCTTACCTGAGTTGTTGCCCTTGTTTTGATGTGGTCTCCCTTCTGTTTTTTTGTTTTCTCCACCCTTCCTTTCTAGTTTAAATAAGCACAGCTGGGAATAAAAAATGGACGCTTGTTACAGAGAATGAGATGAGGGTATTTATTTCTTTGTAGATGTTGTAAGGAAACCTTGTCAGGATTGGTACTGGTCAAAATGACCGATTTTATTCTGCTGATGAAGTATCCTACACTTTACAGATAATAATAGCGATACACACCCATACCTGAAACTGTGGAAGATACAGTATATGACATGATTGATGTATATGTGCTAGATAAAGACATTAGTATTAATGAGAGTTTGAATCTGCTTTGCAATCTATCACACAAAATGTTTTTTAAAAAGTGATATGACTGCACAATGACGTTTTGCCACACTGTTATTATAATGCTGCCATTGTAAAAAAAAAAAAAAAAGTATGTTATGCTGGAATTGATATTGTTATAATGCTACAATTTTAAACATGTTGTTTTGTTATTTAAGTTCTATTGAAATAATATATTGCCGTTTTTCATAATAACAATATATTTATTATTATTATTATTATTATTATTATTATTATTATTATTATTATTATTATTAAATATAGCAAAAAATGTTTTGAAAACTGTCCAAATTGCTTATTTGAGGGCTAAGAATGAAACATCTGCCAAAAAAAAAAAAGCCAATTTTTGACATGGAAATTGCCAAAATAAATGGGCATGGTTTAAACAGGTCTGCGAAATGTCTGCGACATCTTAATTTTTTATTTCATAACCTACCGAGGATAAATATGATAATTCTCCGCGATTTTAAGTAGACCCCTAATCATAACATATACAGTGCCTATAGAAAGTCTACACCCCCTTTCAAAATGTTCACCTTTTGTTGCATTATAGCCTGGAATTAAAATACATTAAAATAGTTTTTTTTTCATTTATCTACACATCCTACCCCACAACTTCCAAGTGAAAAAAATATTCTAGAAATTTGTAGAAAGTTAATTAAAAATAAAAACTGAAATATCTTGGTTGGATAAATGTCCACCCCCCATTGTAATAGCAATCCTAAATTAGCTCAGGTGTAACCAATCACCTTCAAAATCACACACCAAGTTAAGTGGCCTCCAACTGTGTTAAATTGTAGTGATTCACATGATTTTTGGATAAATTAAGCAGTTCCTGTAGGTCCCCTCTGCTGGGTAGTGCATTTCAAAGCAAAGACTTAACCATGAGCACCAAGGTGCTTTCAAAAGAACTCTGGGACAAAGTTGTTAAAAGGCACAGATCAGGGGATGAGTATAAAAAAATATCAAAGGCCTTGAATATCCCTTGGAGCACGGTCAACACGATTATTAAGAAGTGGAAGGTGTATGGCACCACCAAGACCCTGTCTAGATCAGGCCGTCCCTCCAAACTGGATGGCCAAGCAAGAAGGAGACTGTTCAGAGAGGCTACCAAGAGGCCAATGGCAACTTTGCAAGAGCTACAGGCTTTTATGGCCAAGACTGATCCAAGTGTGCATGTGACAACAATATCCCAAGCACTCCACAAATCTGGCCTGTATGGTAGGGTGGCAAGAAGGAAGTCATTACTCTAGAAAGTCCACCTTGAATACCATTTGAAGTGTGCAAAAAAACACTCTGTAGCTCTGTGGAGATTCTGTAGCCATGTGGCAAAAAGTTTTGTGGTCTGATGAAACTAAAATGGAACTTTTTGGCCTAAATGCAAAGCGTTATGTTTGGCGCAAACCCAAAACAGCGCATCACCCAAAGAACACCATCCTTACTGTGAAGCATGGTGGTGGCAGCATCATGTTATGGGGATGTTTCTCATCGGCAGGGACTGGGGCACTTGTCAGGATAGAAGGGAAAATGAATGGAGCAAAGTGCAGAGAAGTCCTTGAGGAAAACCTGCTGCCCTCTGCAAGAAAGCTGAAACTGGGACGGAAGTTCACCTTTCAGCATGACAACGACCCAAAGCACACAGCCAAAGCTACACTGGAGTGGCTAAGGAACAAAAGGGTAAATGTCCTTGAGTGGCCCAGTCAGAGCCCCAACCTAAATCCAATCGAAAATTTGTGGCATGACTTGAAGATTGCTGTCCATCAACGCTCCCCAAGGAACTTGACAGAGCTTGAACAGTTTTATAAAGAAGAATGGTCAAATATTGCCAAATCTAGGTGTGCAAAGTTGGTAGAGACCTATCCCAACAGACTCCAACTCAGGAGGGTGGAGACTTATCCAATTATGATCTTTCAGTTTTGTATTTTTAATATATAATTTTTTTCTCAATAAAAATTTTTTCCCCTTAACAGTGTGGAGTATGGTGTGTAGATAAGTGGGAAAAAATCCTCATTTAAATGCATGAAACTCTGAGGCACTGACACAACAAAATGTGAAAAAAAGTTCAAGGGGGTGTAGACTTTCTATAGGCACTGTACATTATAACATTGTCTTTTTTAGATATATATTGTGAAAGTGAGGTCCTCAAAGTCTAACTTGTACACAAATCGGCTCGAGATATCACACCAACCACACACAACAGCAGCTCAGGTTTGAACAGGACTGTACCTGCACTTTTATTGTCTTCCAAGGTTCAGGCAGAGGGATCGTCGAATAGCAATACAAAGTTCGGTGCACAACACAGGTTCTCAGGTAAAGCATATAATCCAGCCAGCAGGTTTGTTAGAACAGTCCAGGTCATACACAGGTTGTGAAACGGTTTAGAATTCTTTGTTCTCCTGCTCACAGACACCACACTGGTGTCTTCCCCTACTCCTCTCTCTTTCTCTGTCGAACCAGGCCTATTTATGTGGGCTGGCCACACCCTCTTCAGGTGTTCCCAACCCACCCCTGAGCCTCATTCTGGGTTCTGTTTCTGGGGAGATTTCCCTATCGGCCATCTTGTGTGTGTGTGCCATTTTGTGTGAGGGTAACCTCCATTCAAAATGTCCGTCCTCAGCTACCTTCCATTCCTTACTGTTGGTTTATCACTATATATATATATATATATATATATATATATATATATATATATATATATATATATATATATATATATATATATATATATAGGGGTGGTTATCATGTAAAAACAAAAATGAGGGTATCAATCAATAATACAGTATCTGAATGTAAATGAAAGCTTCCTTATCAAAGTTATATACAGTAGCATGCTGTGTAAAAGAATGCTGTAATGTCCATAAAATTCAAAATGTCAAAGTCACATAGAGTGTACATGACAATCATTCATACTGAAACCCTAATGTGACTTCATCTTTACGCTCTATCTGTTGGCTTTTAAAAACATGGAGAATATTATTCTGCTTGCCTTTGAAGCAGGGAAACAGTTATAAGGCTAGATCATAATCTGTATTTCTTGTAAAAATCAATCTGCATAATTGCTGTCTGCTGCATAGTAATTCTTTGAAACTACATGGGGAATTGCCTTACCATATAGTTCAGTTAGCCCTGGCCCTTTCTCAAATGACTTACTTTGAGGTCCTTAATTGCCAGCTAATGACCTGCAGGGGTTGTTGGGCATAAGGTTCTACACTTCGTTATATCCTGTGCTTAATGTAAATAGAATATTGATAGTACGTTTTAACTTGCAGGGATCGGAATCATATATCTATGCTGCTCTCTGTCTTACTTGCATGGTTACATTGGCAGCGTTTTTTTGCTAACAAAATTAATGCTTGTTTCATGAATATAAACAGGGCTATCTTGCAGAAACAATAAAGACATTTTTTTAAATGGTTTCAACTAAATATGCTGAGTAAAATATTTTCACTGTTGCAGGTTTCTTTTAACTTTGTAATCTGACATCCCGTTGTGAAGGCCTAATGCACTAGAATTTGTCAAATAGATGAGGCTTTTTGTTTACACTAGTGTGTATTCACTGGCAGATAATGACTTGAAATGCTGCCTCTTTGAATGGCTGAAGCTGTGTCAAATGTTCCATTGGTATAGAAATGGTAGAAAGAGCAGCATATCTAAATACTACCATTAATACCAATACAACCTGTTTCTGCTGTATGAGTACTGTATTTGTTAATAACAGGATCAATAAATCACTACTGGGGGACAACAGTAGTGACATTTAAAAGGCAGTGGTATTTTGATCAGCTGCTATTTAGGTAATTAAAACACAGTTTATTGTTGTTTTTATGGTAATCAAATAATCCAATTTCTTTAATAGTAAGGGGTGCTGCCGCAGCCCTTTGGAATTATGCCAGGGTAAAACTGCGCAAGGAGAAAAAGAAAGTGCGAGACAGAGCAAAAACAGGTGCTTGAGCTTAAGATCTTTAAGTAGCTAGTTAGTGTATTAGAGAAGCAAGCCTCCACCGTTTCTCAGTGCTGTGGAAAAGACTGGTGCAGAACCAAGATTGACTCTGTGCAGAGGAAAAGCTAGGCGGTATTAAGCCCAATCTGGCTTGATTAGTGGGTAACAGATGCACGAGTGAGGAGAGCACTATCGCATTCCAACACTGGCAGAGGACTGGAAAGTTAAGTAAAACAAAACAAAGCAAAACAGAACAGTATACAGGCGAAAGTAGTGTTGGGAGCAGGGACTCGGATCCTTTTGCTGCTCGGCCAAGCTGGAATTACGGTAGTAACAGCTATACCGAATACATCAGGAACATAAGGGAGTTTACAAACGAGAGGAGGCCGTTCAGCCCAACTTGCTCGTTTGGTTGTTAGTAGCTTATTGATCCCAGAATCTCATCAAGTAGCTTCTTGAAGGATCCCAGAGTGTCATCCCTACAAACGTAGCGGCACCATATTCCCGCTACATGATTTTGGCGTCCCAAACAGGATCTTAACTAAGACGCTAAATTGTTTTTATGGTACTAAATTGTTGTTTATTAAGTAGCTTAGTATCAAGTCTGATTTAAGCACCGGGATGTCAGAATTGGAAGAACTGAAGGAGCAGTTTGCAGCATTACAAGGGAGGCTTACAGAGCAGACTTAACAGCAAGCATGGACGGAGCAAAGAGAGGCTTTGTTGCTAGCAAAGACTGTCATTGACCTACAGGCAGCTGCTGCTCAGAAGCCCCCTGTAATCTATGTCCCAAGGGAAAGAAAAATTCCTATGCCCGAGCAAAAGGAGACCTGAGCATCGATGAATAGACAGCATCAGCTAGATCAGCAATCTGAGTTTTAAAGGTGTCTGAAGAAGACTGATTAGATTTTTTATTAAAGAGCATGTTAAAAGACAAGCCTTATACACTGAAGTTTATGCCGAATGAAAAAGCAAATTACCCTCTGACAGGGTACTCCCTTACCCTTTGCATATTTTATGTTTTGTGTTATTTTGTATTTGTTGTATTATTATTATTTAAATGTACTGTTGTGTTTATTTAAAAACACACCATTTTATTATTGTTTGACAGCCTGGATGGGGTTAAAATGCCCCATCCAGATAAAATCGAGAGAATGCGTGGTGAACAGCGAGTACTTATTGAGGTTGAGGGATAAACTAGGTAAATGATAGCCAGTTAATCCCTCGGCTACAATATAAAAACCTGCAGCTTTGGCTAAACAGGGTTGAGTGTGTCCAGAGGTGGAACGAGAGACGTGAGTTGTGAGATAAGAGAGTCTAGATAAATAATAATTGCTATCCATGCTGGTTTTACCCCAGCACAATACTTGTTTTGGTTTTCAATCTGTTTGTTATGGCCAATGTGCCGTTTTGTTTGTGTTTTAGTGTTTTGTTTCCTGTTTTGTTCAGACCTTTTTTTAAATTTAATTATTAAACCATGCATCAGCGCTTTCATACCCTGCAGAACTGACTGTGTGTCCATTCTCTTCTGGGTCTGACGTCACCCTTCAGCCACCCTGGTCATGCCCTGAAGAAGTTTTCAGTGCATTACTCGATGCATATGGAGACAAAGCACCGATTGGCAAAGTATTGGATAAAAACTGTAGGGGTTTATCACAAGCCTTTGAATAAGCATACAATGGGCAGTTCAGTTATTTCCATTTAAATTTAAGCTATAATAAACATGTTAAATATAATAGCCTTATATTAACTTGTACCATGCTTGGACCAAGCCTGACCTCTATCTCTGTTTCTAGAAATGTGCCTGCACAAGCAGGTTTCAGTCACCTCTTGTTTACTTGCCAAGCCTAGTGTTTTAATTCATATGAAACTCCACTGTAAGCACTTTTTTAAATTCACTGCATGAAGTCATTTTTGGCTCTCAAACATTTTCCCAATTAAAATCACCGCCTATCTGATAAGGACTGATACTGTAGATGACTTTTCTATTTTAAATCAAATGCTCATTTTGGCTGCCAAGCATTTATTAATTTCTATGATATCTTGGAGAGAGTTAATTTTGAAAGACCTTGCATTCAAAACAACTGACGAACTGTGATTCTCGCTTTTAAGAGCCAACACCGAATCCTGCTTGGAAAGGGTTACAAAGCTCTAAAGGGTTCTAAAGCTCTGGGGCTCCACCGAACCACAGTCAGAGCCATATTGTCCAAATGGAGAAAGTTTGGACAGTAGTAAATCTTCCCAGGAGTGGCCGTCCTGCCAAAATCTCTCCAAGAGCAAGACGTAAAATCGTCCAGGAAGTCACAAAGAACCCTAGAACAACATCCAGGGATCTGCAGGCCTCTCTCGCCTCGGCTGAGGTCAGTGTTCATGACTCCACCATCAGAAAGACACTGGGCAAAAATGGGAGTCATGGCAGAGCAGCAAGGCGGAAACCATTGCTCACTAAGAAGAACATGAATGCTCATCAAGTTTGCCAAAAAGCACCTGGATGATCCTCAAGAGTTCTGGAACAATGTTCTATGGACAGATGAGTCAAAAGTGGAACTTTTTGGCTGGCATGGGCCCCTTTATGTCTGGTGAAAACCAAACACTGCATTCCACAGTAAGAACCTCATACCAACGGTCAAGCATGGTGGTGGTAGTGTCATGGTTTGGGGATGCTTTGCTGCATCAGGACCTGGACGCCTTGCCAATATTGATGGAACCATGAATTCTGCTCTGTATCAGAGAATTCTACAGGAGAATGTCAGGCCATCCATCCGTGAGCTGAAGCTGAAGCGCAGCTGGGTCATGCAGCAAGACAATGACCCGAAACACACAAGCAAGTCTACATCAGAATGGTTGAAGAACAAGAAATTTAAAGTTTTGGAATGGCCTAGTCAAAGTCCAGACCTAAACCCCATTGAGATGTTGTGGCAGGACCTGAAACGAGCAGTTCATGCTCGAAAACCCACAAATGTCACTGAGTTGAAGCAGTTCTGCATAGAGGAGTGAGCCAAAATTCCTCCACGGCGCTGTAAGAGACTAATCGATAACTACAAGAAGTGTTTGGTTGCACTTATTGCTGCTAAAGGTGGCGTAACCAGTTATTGAGTCTAAGGGGGTGATCACTTTCAAATGCACTTTTAAATGTATCAAATTTTTGTGTTATTTGTTCACTCAGGGTCCCTTTTCTCTAATATTAGTTTTTGGTTGAAGATCTGATAACATTCAGTGTCAAAAAAATGCAGAAAATCTGACAGAGGGCAAATACTTTTTCACGGCACTGTATGTGTATGTATGTATATATATTATTTCAAAGTATGTTTTTCCTTTTTTACTCGGCTTTCTCCAGAAAGTTGGCTACCGAGGTCTGGCACCTAAATCAAAGAGTTGCCTACATCTGATAAGGGCCTGCCAAAAGCAGACCCATGCAAAGGGTCCCAGTGATTTATAGCACAGACGACCTATGCCAAAGCTACGTGTGACACGGGTCAGGAGCAAACACAGCCAGTACTTCAAAGGAGGAGTGCAGAGACCAGTCTAAGAGGTTTCCGGGCCCATCCATTGTTGGAAGCCAGTTGGCGGATTACATAGCAAATGTAAGAATGGGGCCACAAGGCATTTGGGGAATTTTGGAAGATTGAAGTGTCCATAGCCGGTGTGAAAACCAGTTGTTTGCTAGACACAGGCTCAGAAGTTACAACAATAACAGAGTCTCATTTCCAAAAGCATTTTGAGAATGAGAAGTCGTTAAGTGCCAAATGGGTGCGGCTTAGACATCCCAGTGTTGGGTTGCCTTGAAGCTAACCTTGAATATGAAGGTAAGGTATTTTGACGGGGAAATGTGTTTTTGTGCTGAAAGACACTCTGCCTTCTACAGAAGAAGCAATATGAGTCCCTGGAATCATTAGAATGAATGTGATTGATATTGCTTCTGAGTGAAGACGCTGTGAAGATTGGCCAATACAGCCGGTCTAAAGAAGGCATCGTGCTATGGAGAGGAATGTTACCCGAAAGCCAATGGAGGAATTGGGTACGTGAAAGTATCAAGTAAACATGCAGTTCTCATACCTCTGATAAGCGAGAAGGTCGTAGTTGGTCACGACCGAATGCCAGCAGGTTTGGGAATCCCAGTCTTAGAGGAGCCCACCACCGATTTCAAGCTTGCTCAGTGGACTTTAGGTAGCTAATGTTCTTGCTCCCAAAAATCCCAAAAATGGAAAAGTGCCTGTGAGTGTGATGAACTCTAGTGAAGAACCAGTAATGTTATTTCCCATGTTGAGTAGCAAAAGTGCACAGACCTAAGCAAGTGGTTCCAAGAGAGTTAGTCACTTTTGAAGAACGAGGAAATGCTTGAGGAGGAAGAAAAATAAAGAATTGCCAGTTCACCACAGTAGCACACCAAATTCAGACAAGGGATGCCATTCCCATTAAGCAGAAGCACAGATGAGTATGACCCAGTGTGAACAGGATGTGAGTGGTGCAAATATAAGGCAATGTCCAGACAAGAGTTCTCCCAAAAGGTCTCTGTTTTTATTCCAACAAAAGCCAAAAATAATAACAATAAACCACCCCTTTACCAGCGATGGTATCGGGGGGAACACGGCAGGTTTTACAGTCCTGAACAACAAATAAATAACACTCCTAAACCACAATCCTCCGTGCACGAAACTGTGCTCTTTTCCTCCGGGGTCGTGGTGAGTGCTGGTGCTGTGCTGTGCTGTATTGTGAGGGACGTGCTCCGGGTCTAGTGCTGGCTCCGCGGCTGCAGCTCCCGACTCTCACTCCTCCTCTGCTAACGACAAAAAACACAAAATAACAAACACACAGGCTCCGGCTGGATATCGTCATCAGCGCAACAACTGACGTAGTTGCTTCCCTTTTGTACCCAGAACCTCCTCCTTGCAAGCAACCCATTGCCATGGTTTCTCCGATAGGGGCCCACCGCGTTGCTGATTGCAATGGAATCCTTCCAGGTACGTGCAACTATGCGCTCCCCCTAATATGGTCACCTTCCGGTTTCCGCCTACCGTCAAGGTAGTCCATCTAGGAGGAAGCATACGATCAACCTTACCCAGCGCCTTTTTTGGTCAGGAGAGAGATTTACAGTTTGAATTCTTTCTCTCTCTGTTACACCCAGGTGTTTCAGGAATTCAAGAGACATATACATGATCTTGTGTCACGAGGGGTGTTGAAAGAAAGCCACAGCCCATGGGCTTCGCTGGCTGTTATTGTCCTCAAGAAGAATGGAGGAATGCGCTTCTGTTGTGACTGCAGAAAGCTGAAGCAAGTCATGTGTAAAGATGCCTACCTCCTGCCAACAGTGGAACAGTCTCAAGATGCATTGTGCAATGCTAAACAGGTTTCCACACTTGATTTGACATCTGGCTACTTCTAGGTAGCAGTGCATAAAGACGACCATGAGAAAATGGCAGTTCCTCTCAAGGGGAGTCCCCCGCAGCTCAGAGTGGAGGCTTCATGCCTTGCAACTGCTCGCCCTGCTCCTGCTATGTCAGGAGATAATCAGGCAGGACCGGGCCGAGGTGCTCCTAGTAGACCCTTATTGGCCCAGGAGACTCTTTTCAATGCTGATGCAGCTCCTGAGCAGCCAGCCTCGGAGACTGCCAAAGCAGCACAACCTGCTCAGTCAGGCACGGTAGACATTATGGCATCCCGACCCATCGAGCTTGCAACTCTGTCTGGCTCCTGAATGGCTGCATTTGAGCCATCTGGGGCTTTCTAATAGGGCCATTTACACCTTACAAAATGCCAGAGCAGTATTCACACGTTCCCAGTACGGGCACAAGTGGGGCGTCTTTCAGATGTAGTGTCTGCCTCGTGGGTACGACCCCACGACTTTTCCCATGGCACTAATACTGCAATTTTTACAGGACCTGTTTGACGAGGGGAAATCCCCTCTACATTAAAGGTCTCTCTGGCAGCTATTTCTGCTTGCCATGTCAAGATTAACTTGGTCTCTCCAAAAGCTCACTTCCTGGTGGGGCAATTTTTGAAAGGGGCTTGACGGCTTTGGCCGCCTAATGAAGTGCATTGTTCCTCGCTGGAGGCTAAACGTGTTGCTTAATTCACTCATGAAGCCTCCATTTCAACCCCAGTACTCAGCTGAGCTGAAATTGTTATAATGTAAAGCGGCTTTCTTGCTCGCTGTCACCTTCGCAAAGCGGGTTAGTGAGATGAAGGCATTCTCGATAGCGAAAACCTTCTTAATTTTTGTAGAGCAGTCCTTTTGTGCCCTCTGGGGCGGGCCTGTGTCACAGGCTCAGAGAGTAGCTTTGGTATACAATATTCAGGATTCGGGTCTTTAGGAGTTAAATGCACATTCGTAATGGTTACATTTCTATTTCAGGGAACCAGGTTTATGATAATAACCTAACATTACAAATGTGTGAAAGCAGTCCTGAATATATTTAACTGGAAATTCATTGTGGTCAGGGATCTGATCCATGAAGTTTAGGGGGAAAGACGCAGCCCATAGATGGCTGTAACTTCCTGTTATTTACAAAGCATAACATTGTTTGGTCCAGTGGTTAAAGAAAAGGGCTTGTAACCAGAAAGTCCCCGGTTCAAATCCCACCTCTGACTCATTGTGTGACCCTGAGCAAGTCACTTAACCTCCTTGTGCTCCGTCTTTCGGGTGAGACGTAATTGTAAGTGACTCTGCAGCTGATGCATAGTTCACACACCCTAGTCTCTGAAGGTCACCTTGGATAAAGGCGTCTACTAAATAAACAAATAATAATAATAATAATAATAATAATAATTTGGGGTCCGGGGGCCAGGTTTGTTATAATGAAGGGCGTTATAGCGAGTGTGTACTGTGTTGTGTTGCTCTTCTGAATTTGAACTTTAAGCAATGGAGTACAGAGGGACAACAAGTTGAGTCTTTTGGGTAACCTAAGCCCCAATCTGCTGACTTAGAAATTGTATACAATAACATTTTTAAATGTGTTTTGTTGGCAGGATCCGAATTGCTGGTATCAAAGGGCTGCAGGGAGTGGTACGTAAAACAGTGAATGATGAGCTGCAGGCAATTATTTGGGAGCCGCAGCACATGGATAAGCTGATCCCCTCAATGCTGTTTAATATGCAGTGCGCCGAGGATTCAGACAGGTAAGAACAAATATGTGACTCTGAATTATAGAGAAACTCAAACATTTCCTTTGTAATGGTTATGGAGTAATTAAAAAAACAGTATAAAGTTGATCACGCTGCTCATGCTAAATTGATAACAAAACTAAATGCATACATTAAATACCACATAGACCTGAGATTACAGTAAAGAGATGCAGATAAATTAAGAATTTTGTCTTTTAAACTTTAAACAGTCTTGCAATATAGGATTAGTATTTTAATAGATAAAAACAGGGGGAGGATAACGGCTCTCTGTGGCAGGCCTCATGGAACTGATTTTGGCCGCGGACCTTTCACTTCCTTTACTTAAAAATGATAGCGGCCAACAAAACCCATCCGTTGTTATTTTAATGCAGTGTTACATCCATTGCTACGATTATATGGAATGTGTCTTCTACTGACAATGCAAATCTGATTTATGTAATGATGAGTACGTATTTTAACTGTCTTAAACTGAAATATTGTGTGTTGCTTTGATGTTTCTGCAGTTCTTTGTAAAGATTATTCACTTCAAATTATGGGTTTGTAACATTAACAATTACATTAAGAAAAATTGAAAACTGTAGGGTATAACTAGTGTTCCGCGTTTTGATTTTTGTATATTATTCAGTATTTTCCCAGTACTATTTTACACACAATATTTTGATTAAAATGCTGTTTTATTTTGACTCTGAAATTTGTAATAAGCAGACCTACACTGTATCCTAGGATACAGCAGACGTTTAGACGTCAGAGGATCAAATAATGTTCAAATGTGGTTCTCTGTCACTTCACAAACACATTATCATCTGCTTATGTTGGCCAATCAAAGTCTGCGTATTGTGGCAATTGCTGGGCATGAAATACTTGCACACAAATATAATATTTTTTGTGGATGAGGAATGGGGAAAAAACATAAATCAGTTTATGAGTATTCAAAAGAAAATGAATGTTTCGAAGTATACAAAAAGCAAAAATAGCAGAAGTGGGTCAGATGAGGCAGAGGAAGCATAGCACTGTAAATACTGCTGCATTGAGGTACATGTTCGCACTGACAATAAAAGAACATACTGAAAAATAAGCGACACATTAAACTAAAACAAGAAAGTGAACTGAGAGACAGGCAATCCATTTATGCGGCTTTTACATGCACTTTAATAAAAAGAGAGCGCAGAATGACTGTTATTGAGATTGTCAGAGCGCTGTGCTTTGCTGGACAGACACATTGCAGAGAGGTATGTATTTTATAAAGTGTAATTGTAGAATTGATTTATATTTAATTCATAATAATTGATAAGCTCATACCGATCACATGGAATTAAGTGTTACCATTGATACACATTTACCCTATGTGTGGCAGCTGTTGACACATTTAACTGATTAGCTAAGTATTTTTCAAATCGTTCAGTATGATAAACAAGGCATGCTGACCATTGATTCTAATTACTAATTTCATGTGTCCCAGCACCACCCTGAATTGTTGTATTAAATAGATCAATGAGCAATTGGGGGTTTGGATCAGAGTAAAGCTCCAATAAAAAAAAAATAAAAAAAAATAAAAAAAACGCATTTGAAATACCAGCGATTAAATAATAAGTACTGTACAGTTCTCATTGTATTTCTCCTTTTCAAATAAATTGAGAACATATTTCTAGGGATTATTTCAGGAGAAAGAAAAAAAAAACAAGCATCTTTTTATTCTACATGGGGTAGAAATACTGGCGAGAGATATGCAACACACATTTTCTACCTCTACATAGGGGATAAAAAACACATAAATACTATCTGACCATGAAGACTGCTCTTTGTCATGTCCTTTTCAGTTTGAAGATGGAGTAGTTTTAAACAGTCCCCAGTCACGATAAGGGAATTCAAATGCATACAATCTTTTACCCTGTACTCTAGCCTCAATGTTGATTCTGTAGAAACATTTAAAATTATTAACATATTTTCCTTGATAAATTACGCTTCTGACCTGTCATATGTCAAATGAATGGCTTTGGCACTCTTATGATCCTAATTTCAATGCAGAACAATTGCTGTGTATTACACCCTAATAACCATGAAAAGATTTCTGTCTCCTAGTGATTCTCTACATAATACTGTAATTGCTTTACCTTGACCTTCACAATGTATTTTTTTTTAATGAATTCACCTTAACAGGATCCAGAAGGCATAAAAAACAACCTGGAATAGTTTTGGTCAAGGGTGTTTGGTTCTGTTAATTGCTTTTCAGAAAAGTGAACGTGACAAGAACCAAAAAGGTGGCTATAAATGGCAAACTGCTGGGGGATTCAAAGTCTCTAGTTAATTGGGCTTGTTGTTACGTGTGCACTTTGTAAACAGTGCTATTTGGTAAATCCGAAGCTCCTTGAAAGTGCCATTCTGGATGACCTTGAATTTATTTTTAATTACTTTACCATGATTTATATGTTCATTAAATTTTGACTGATATGAACTGAAATAAGATACAATTGTAAAATTTGTTAAGAGTAGTTTCCTTTTAAGGATTCATTTGGAAATGTGCACATCCCAGGGAGGAGTCACACAGCTCTCCAAGCTAATAAAGTTTGCAAATTGTACTATAAAGTTATTATATTATCAATTATAATGTACCATATAGCATATTAAATATTTATTCTTCCTTCCTCCCTTTGTCTATGTAGTTCTCTGTTGCTAGCATAGATAGAATGCAGTAATGTGTTTTTTTGTAATTTAGATAAGGTGATATGGTCTCTGCAGAACCTTTTAAAAATACATATTTGTATATTTATACTGTATGTTATCATTCATTACACATTGTATTATGTCTATGGAAATTTCTATTTAAAAAATAGTGTTTAACTCCAAATAGACAATAATAAAATGTGGGTAGATTAGTCGTGTGGCCTGGAAAAAATGTGTTTCTCCTGAGAAATCTTTGCCTACAGACCATCTGCTGCTGGTGGGAGAGAAAACAATTTCTCATTTAATTGCCTGGAGAACTGAGTCATATTTTTGGAAAATAATTACTGAAACAAACTTACAGACCGCTGTACTTTTCACTTAATATGTAATGTATTATTGGCTGGATATTTTAAAATATTTTAATAATATAGAGTTCTGCTCCTACGTGAATTGATTGTTCACACTTGTTCAAATGGGAAGGATTATAGTTATTGAACTAAAATCAATATAGCAGGCTCTATATAAAAAGCACAATAATCGAAAGCACAACAGTTTATATAGTTTTAAGATGGTAGTGGCACAGATCTTGTGCTATGTAATCAGGGTGTGGACATTCAAAGTCATACTATATTTCTTATGCTCATTTGTCATAACTTGTCTTCTATGAAAATACAGCAGGTTAGTGATTTTTATTTATTTATTTTTTTCTTTATTCTGACTTTAGCCGGGACACGTTCAATGTGTCCATTGCCACACGTTCAATGTGTCCATTGCCTCTTGGTAGATTTGGGGGAAAAAAAAATACAAAACAGAAATAGCAGCATGTAAAAAGTTCCTAAACGCATAGGGCCTCATTTACGAAGCGTTTACCGTACACAAGGATTTAGCGGATGCAAAACGTAAGGGGCAGAATAGCGGCACCACCTCATTTACATTGAATTAATTACATTTACCTATGTAAAGCAGCATGTTAAACACAGATAATGAGCTGCTATACATTCATGAGCTATTCATGAAGGTAAGACAAGGATTTTGCACAGGAAAAAATGACCCAAAAATTCCGCCGACTGAATGCTGCCGCAAAGCGGAGAGCATAGGCCGCAGAAGCTGTGTCCCAATTTTAAATGTCAGATATTTAAGGTCCTGTATAGCCACATAGAGGGACATGTATCAAGATTGACAGACGCAGCGCTAAATTGGCGGAGTGTAAAGTAGCGCTGTGCCGCGGCACAAATTTTACCCCATCCTGAATGCATTAACTCGCCTAAAAAAAAATAAGGCATGAGGCACAGTATAAGCTGCCACATTTAAATACAAAAATTCTGCTGCATCAGTATTCTGAAACTCTAAAAATGGGCTACGGTAGCACACACTAACAGACTAATCTGAAAAATAGCGCCAAATGGGCTACCTCAATTGAACAATAGGTAGGTCATTTGGAGAGGCAATGACCCGTGTTGACTAAGTGTCTTGACTTTATATTATATTATTATTATATGATGGATAAAACCAAATATACATAATGCGAAGGACATAATGAACCAAGTTTATTATATGACTAATACAAACAATTGTACATAATGAAATAGCCGGTATCGAGCTATAATTTCATCCTCTGGGAGATTAAAAAGGATAATGCAAACCATAAATACTTTCCCTTCTTCTCAATACTTTCCCCCTGTTCCTGGTTGTTCAGGAAAGTTAGGAGCCTGCACTCTCCATCATAATAAATGCCCCTGATATCAAAATATCACTAATTTCACGGAAAATATGCATTTTATTCCTTACAGTTATTTTACATTAGTGTACTCTTCACCTCCCGTGTTGATTTCATACCTTTATCAAGTAGAAGCAGCGCTACAGTAGCTGTACACGGTCCGACTTACTATGACAACGGGGTCAAACCAGATACCAGCTTCGTGATTGGTGAATTCTTCATAGTGTACCATGACATTTCTACATACTACTAGAAATGTACAGTGTGTATAAAGAAAAACACAAAAGCTTCGGTTTCGTCATTTCAGGTTTGCAATTAACGTTTCACCCGTGTTTAATATTTTGGGATTAGAGGCAGCAAAATAGGCTAGGCTATGTGTCAACATAAGTTTTAAAGGTTTACAAAACTCGAAAATGTTGCTGAATTTGTCATTCAAGGTTGTTTTTAAAAAATCTATTTTGTCTGCTTGTTACTTTTTTTTGCAGCCAACACATACCATTTTAAAGGTCTTGTTCCCAGCAGAAGTTTGTTGCATTTTTAAAGATTGTTTCAATAGCGAATCGAGTTACAATCTACATTTTTAAAGAGTTGACTCAGTAGCTAAGCAAAATGTTAAAATGTTTCAGTGATGTTCTTGATGAACTATCAATGATAACATATTTTAGGCAACTTACATCACTAGAATATAATGTTAATAGAAAATTATTATTTTTTTTTATTTTTATTTTTTTTGTCATTCGTGAATTTCTTTAAAAAATACAGTGAATTTCCCAGGCCCCTATGACTGCTGCCATAATGCTCTTTCCTATCCACTGCTTTCTGACTTCAATTTGAAATCTGTCTTATTTGTGGACCCTTTTAGGGCCGGCGCTGCTCTTCATGAATCTCATTTTAATATCACAGACTTCATTTACAAATGAGCCCCACCTACAGTTTGCACATGCACATGCACATAATTAAGGTTTGACACACCTTAAAATGCATCGCTAATGAGAGGCGGAGCGCATTGGCAGTGCTAACATGGCTTTAACTTGTCAAAAGTGTCATGATACATACGGGGCAATTTTAAGGCCGGCATAAAACTCGGTGCTATGGCCTTAACGTCGTCTCAAATGCTTGATACATGTCCCCCGTAACGTGTTAATGCAACACTATGATTTATTTTGGGCTAATTGTAAGTAGACTAAGATAAAAAGAAAATATGCTGAAATAATGTAGTTTTAAATTTAAAATAATGTTGTATTATCTACACATCCTACAGCAATATGAAGCCTGCAACGCATCAGCATGGTTCGTTTTGTATTACATGTACGATAAACAACAAAAAAAAAAACCTACTAGGTATTCATTTGATTTTACAACTGTACTGTTTAAGCCTATTGCACATATCTATATTTTTACATAATGTAGTTTGTACAGAGAACACATTAATTTTATTTTAATATGCCCTCATATTTATTAGGCTATATATATATATATATATATAAGTTTACATAAAAAGGAGGAAGATCTGAAAAGTTTCACTGCACTGCATGCATACAGTTTAGTTTTGTTAAGTGAAAACAAAACATTTCTAGTCCTAAAGGATGCTTGTTGCTGGAATAGCGGTTACGACTCTGGACTGCTGATACATTATTATTTTTAATAACCTGCCTGGACTGACCTTTATGTTTAATTACAACTGTGATGAATCTTGTAACAGTGTGTCAAACAGTTGAAATTTGAAAACAGTGGTCGTTTAGGTGGTAGTTTTTTTTTTTTTTTTTCAGTATTGTTGTTATACTCACTTAGTTTTATTACATGCGTCATTTTCAAACAAAATGGAATTTCGGAACCCAGTGTTCCGGGTGGTTTTATGAATAAAGGTAGGTGTTTATCGTAAGGTATGTGAGAGAAAGGTTGGTTTGGGCAGGTTTTTCGTCAGCACTATGGTGCTCTCGTCTGTTTATATTAAAAATAATAATGTATCAGCAGTCCAGAGTCGTAACCGCTATTCCAGCAACAAGCACCCTTTAGGACTAGAAATGTTTCGTTTTCACTTAACTAAACTAAATTGTATACGTGCAGTGCAACTTTTCAGATCTCCCCCCTTTTTTCCTCTTTTCCTGCTTGCCTCCTGTTCCCTTAGTCCCGCCTCTTCTCACTTCCTATTGCTTCTGTCCTCCCCAGGGCTTTGTAAAGCCGAAAGCTATTGGCTGATCTCGACATACATTATACAAATGTGTCAATTAAATCCTATAATTGGAGGTCCATTGCCATTGCCACAAAGAGTCCTCATCCAGTACAATTTGCTGGTAGGCGTGACTCATGTCCAGTTTCATGAACCGTTCTCCAAACAAATCATCAATTCTGGGAATCGGGTACTGTTCCAGTCATGACACTCAGTTACTTTATAGCCTTCACATATTTTCACTGAGTTATCAGGCTTCAGTACAGGCACTATGGGTGCAACCCAGTCTGAAAACTTCACTGGTTCAGCTGAGCCTCCACATTTGGTTTCATAGCATATGGAACTGATCTTGGCTTGAAGAACTGTGGGGTTGCCTTTCTTTCAACATATGTTTTGCCTGTGGTTCCCAGCAAAGTACCCAGTTCTTCTTTGAACACAGTTTCGTGCACAGCTATCACATCCTGCAGTGTCTTGTGGCTTAAATGTGTAATTTGACTAATCTCCAATCCAAAATCAGTTCAGCCATCCAGCCTCTGCCCAGTTGGGTTAGGTCCTGAACCAGTCACTACTACTAGTGGCAATTCTTTAACTGTCACTGTTATTTGGGCCACTCCAAGTATGTCCACAGTTTCTCCTGTATAGGTCCTTATCACTAGGTTTCTGATCTCAGGGCTCAGTACAAACTGTAGGTCTGCACACCCACTCCACTTAATAAGATAGCTCTCTTCTTATTAACGTCAGCAGTGTCATTAGCATAAAGAAATGCATCAGTATTCTTACCTGGTTGGTGTCTGAGAATTAAAACTAGCAACGGTCCCCACTGTACCTGCCATTTCCCCTTGAATTGCTTTGTCCATGTGTATTATTTGCTGCTTCGTTTGGTATTATTTATTTTTTTATCCACTGCAATGACTGTGGTGTTATTTACTTGTCCTACCTGGAACGTAGTGTTTCTTATTCAGGTTTTTATCCTCGTCGCCATGTTATATCTTGACTGAGTAATCCACGCAGGTTTGCTGATAACAAATAACTTTAATTTTGGAGCATTGATAATACAGTGCGGCCATCTTATGAGATGCAGGAACACATACTCAAACTCTATCAAGAGGAACCACATTAAGAGGCTATCCAAAACACTATACACTTCCATCTAGTGGTCACTCCATATACTGCACTATAACATGAAGCACAATGTTTCTGCATTTCTTTTTTAGAAGTATAAATGCTCTGGTAAATGAAAATAATAATCACAGTTCTCATACTTTGACGGTTTTTGTTTTATTTATTTGGTGCAGCTGCATTGTAACAGCAATAGTGGCTAGTTGCATTTTGTTTCCGGTGTTTGAAATAGATACATTTCTTACTGGTAAAAGAAAAACGAAGGAAGAAAAAACAAAGAGTACAGAAAGTGCAAAGTGACAAAGTTATACAGAGTCCCTTTGGATCATTTGTATGCTGGCTTTAAAGAAAAAAAAAAGTTATCATTATTAGTTTTTATAATTTTATCTTGAGGTTAATGTTTTTGATGTTGTAAACATTTTAAATGACACCCAAGTATGCTGAATATTTCTCAATAATTTATTTGTATAGTTGGTATTGTGTCGCCACTAGGACCCAGCAGAAACACCAATAAACTGATGCAGCGTTGACGCTCACTGTATTATGGCCGATTTAAAGCGTGGGCGGAGGGAGTTGTCACAAAGAAACATGCCAAATATTTCTGTTTTTTGTTTTTTAAATAGGCATGTATTAATTGCTTCCGCCCACTTGTATCTGAAAGTGAATTTGCATGCACATTTTGATAACATCTTTTTAATGTTGCCTTGACTTATCTGAACACCACACTTTTGGTAACTTTATGTACATTTCACCTAAAAATAAATATTTAAATACAACTCCTGCAGCTTACAGGTACAGTGTCATACTTTGATGTAGAAAACATGGTGATTCAGTGGGGGGGGGGGGGGGGAGGGTTGCCGGAGCCTCCCCAAAATTTATTTTAGCCCCCCCATCCAAGCGGAATTACTAAGTCAGGCTTCTCTTCTGTCACTGTTTTTAAGTAAGTGAAGCCATACACTGTTACACACTGTCTCACACTAGCCTAAGCAAGCACCACTTGTGAAAACATATTGATGCACCTCTACCTCACCACAACGAAGATCCTTGTATCAAAAGAAAATGACCATGCACAGCATTTAAATTTATTGATAAAGAATATTAAAAGCTGTCTACAAAAGTATTTGTTTAGCTCTATTAGCCTACCAAAAGTCTAGCTATATTTTAAAGTCATACAGTTATTTTTGCTTCACATATCATATGAAATGGTAATAAATGTTTCAACAAGTCTTCTATAGTGGCATAAGATGACGAATGTCTGGGGGAGGGGGGTGGGGAACGGCATGCCTGTGTTGACCCTGTTTAATTAATCATTGTACATTATCATATTCTTTTTCGAAGGTAAAATACATACAGCACACATTTAAATGCCTGCTGTTCACACTGGTCCACTTGAAAATTATTCAAATTTATTTTATACGTGCCCGCATGGACGTAGCCCTCTATTTTTTGTTCAACTAAACAAATAAACATACATACAGGTACCATCCTATTTAAACCCATCCTGTGTTGTCGACAGTGCCTTATCCACCAAAGACTGGGCTAGGAACCCAGAACTGTGTTCAAAGTTATATAGTCAGCACCACTGTCAGAATATGGTAGGCATACAAAAACTTATGTAATGTCAGATGGTGGTACGCTGTCAGATTGCAAGTGGTACCAGAACTGTATATATACTGTGTTCTTAAATAATACATTTTTGTATTATTTTTATTATTTGTTTTGCAAAACAGAAACGTTATGTTTCACTTTCATTGCATTTGCATTACGTCTGTAATACAATGATGCATTTACGAGCTTGTGTTTCAGTTCATTTCATTTCAGATCATGTATTTTTTATATTTTCTTTTATACTAAAACGGTTTAAAGTAGTAGAGAAAGGCTTGTTAAAAACAAAATAATACTTGCTTGTTTACCATGCTGACATTATTTATTCCTTATAAAATGTCATTTTTAAGAGAAAAATAAAAACTTGGTCTGCGATGGTTGCAGTTGGATTTGTGTGGGGGGGTGTTTACGCTACAGTTTAACTTGCTTCCAATTTCCTATTCTTACTATGATTGGCTGCAGACAACAGTGCTAACCAGTGATTGGATAATGTTTTGTTGGGTGGGTTTTAATTGTGCAGTTTCCTAATATTACTTGTGTAATAGAAAATAACAAAGGACGCGTCGTTAATGTCACGGAGCCCGAATGTTCGAGTCCGAGTCACACAAGGTCGAGTCCGAGTCCAAGTCACGAAAAATGCAAGTTCTGCAAGTCTGCATAATAGAGATAACAAATTCAACATCAGATGAGTGCAGAATATGTATATTTGCTCTGCTTGCTGCAGTGTGCCAGTTTTTTTTTTTTTAAATATTAGGCAACGTTTAGCCCAATAGATTGTTGTTCAACATATGTTAAAATTCGAGCTGTTATCAGAATTGTACAGTACAGTATAAAAACCACTTTAACTCAGTGTAAGCTTTGTGCTTTCGGTATTCACGAGTTTTAGCTTGTGGCATCTGCTGGCGAAACACTGTGTTTCAGTAGTAATCTGTAACAAACCAGTTTCTAGTCAGATATCAGCTTCCAGCAGTTAACAAAATGGCATATCGCATTGACTTCAGTTTTACCGCAGAGAGTACTGCACCATATTTCAATATTTGTATAGCTGGCTGTGGGTACCACTGTATACGACTTACAGGTATAGTCTGTACTTTCATGTATGCTCACTGTAAGAACACTAGATTCTCTAGATTCTGCTAGTGAAGTACATACAGTACCATCTCTCTTTTTAAGATAATTTAATTCAGTCTCTAGTTTGTCCTAAAAGGGTTGTTCCACTGTCAATAAATAAATGAATACTAAGCTTGTTATGCCTCTGAATGTGAGGCACAGCTTGTGTGAATTAATTCTTAATACATCCACCACTCCAATTAAACACTGTTTAAATCAGAAGAATATAGTTTAAAGTAGGTCCTTTCTTCCATGTCAATTTTCATGCAATATAATGTACTCATTGTTTTGTTCCTATTAGGATTGGCGCACCCACCACTCCCTCAGACGGCGACAAAGATGAGAACCCGGCTACTTTGGCAGAAAGCTGTTTCAGGGAACTGCTTGGAAGAGCAGCTTACGGGAACATGAATAATGCAGTCAGGCCTGTGTTGGTGTAAGTATACAACCCACATTGTTGAATGTAACAAAAGCTGAAAGCTCTTAAAGATTGCATGTTGCTCATTCCCCCCTCCTTTATTTAAATACACCACTTAGCATAATTACCTGTAGCATAATTTAAGAGGGGGGGGGGGGGGGGGGGGTGAAATTAGCTTGACAGTAATCAAACAAAATCAACTGCCCAATGTTTTCTCCCAGTTTTAAAAAAAATCAAGTTAAAATTAAAAATCCCCATACGATTATTTAATAATAATAATCCTGAACCCCAATGCACCCCTCCCTTTTCTAATCATTACAAAAATAAGATGGTTAATAATTGATTGACTGTATAGAACTAGCAAAGATTTAAAGTGTATATAGGCCTAAAACAATATTTTTTTGGGGGGGGGGTTGAGTACCCACCAACATAGACTCTGGCTCAGCAAGTCAAGCAGTTAATAACACCCCAGCAGAAGCATTTCCAGGCTTTAAAGGCAAATGTAGTTGAGTACCATCAATGTAACAATGGAAGAATCCAAAAGTAACCAAGTATTATTAATTTGATTTACTGTTTTCAAGTAACTGCTCATTTTTATTTATTCTTCTATGTATTTACACAATTATGAAGCAATAAATAAGTATTTTAAATAATTTAGACAGGGAAATTTTAAAAAATCAATCTGTACATAAAATCAAAATAATAAAGTGAATACAAAAATGAAAAAATCTTGCTATACAGCAGGGATCAATGGTGTATAAGGTCCCACCCAGTAAGAGCACTGTAAGTGTCAGTGTGTGTGTGTGTGTGTTTTAATTATTATTCGCAAGCTCGCGTCCGGTGTGCATAGCTTTTAACATGCAAGCCCATGCCCATTGACGTGTTTGATTTGGCAGTGTATGTTGCAGAGCTGCGCTTACACTCCAACTTTTAAGACTCTGTTTGTTAACATTTATGTATTTAGGTAAATCTGGACTTTTTTTTTTGTTAAATCTCGGGAAAAAAAATCAGCGATTTACATTAATACAGGAAAAAAAAAAATTACTGACACACTCGCCACTTCAAACATAATTTCTCAGCTTCTACAAATCTTACCTAGAGTAATCGTCAACGGCTCATTTGAAAGGTAAGAACTTGGCCTAATTAGCTGTCATTTATGTATTTATTTAAAATGTTCTATCTTTTTTTTTTTAACAGAACTGCCTCTTTAGTCGCACCCCCCTTAGTGACACTCCACACCCCCCCAAGTTTGCGCACCACTGGTCTAATGTAATGAGCAACACCTGCCTGTAGTTAAGCAGGCAGGTGTATAAAATCTGGTCAATGTCTCTGTGTTAGCTGTCTGTGTTAAGGCTAAGGCCTGAGGAGAGACCTGTGTGATGGGTATTGTTAGATTTTTATGTTTGGTCAACGGTAAACGGTGTAGCTCTCCGGTTTTATAGTTAAAACTGATAAAAGTTTAATTAAACACTCCTGGTGAAGTTAGGCTTTTGTTTTGTTTTGTTTATTTTTATTATTTTTTTGTTTGGAAAAATACATATACAGGCAGCACTGTCCTATTTGAAATATATCTGTGGTCCAGTGAATCTTCATTTTTACACTTTGCCCCAATATATATATATATATATAGCAAGGAGAGAAAGCCTTAACTGAAATTGCACCAGTTACCGTCCAGACAAGGGATCAAAGACACTACCAGCCTGAAGACAAATCACTTTCTTCATGAATATTTGCAAGTACAAACATAGCACATTAGTCAGAAAGATAACATTAAATGAAGGAAAAGGTAAAGACATATAGAAATAAGGTGGCAGGGTAGGGAGAATTAAAATATATGAAAAATAAAAGCAACGATACTAAATGTAAACAATATAGGTATAATGTAGCTATATTTGAACTGACCTTAATAATAATATTAATACAAATATAAAAGAATGACAAATGAGTCAGATAAGAATAAATCAACTAAAATTATTTTTAAAAATTGTTAAAAGTAACTAATATAATTTAAAATAATTACATTTAAGTTTATAATGAGACATGGCAGCCACAGGTGTACCAGCAGTCTGTTATTTCCGTTCCCTGTTTCTCCACATTGCCATTTTCTGTGTTTATTACGTGGGAAACTAAACAATATCCCTCTACCAATATTCGATTTCCATTTTTTTAACCTGGTACCACAATATGGGACCAAGCTGACCTTGGTAATAAGATGATTAGTTAAAAAATGCTATTGATGTTAAGTGAACATTCTGTTCAGAGTTTATGACCTTAAATTGTAATGTAATGATGGTACAATTCAAATCCTTGTTAGATAGACTGGAAGAACTAAAACTGTTCCACTTAAACAAAGAAAATGGGCTGTGATTGTTGGCTTTCTATTATTATTACATTTTTTCAATGCCCTTCAATTAAAGTCACAAGATTAAAATAGCCATTATATGCAAGTCACTATGGATTTCCCATTTAAAACTGTCAAAAAAACTGCAAATCCTCAGGCAACTAATTATTCATCCCCTTTTTTCAAAATATGAGGCAAAAAGAAAAAAAATGAATAAAGTTTGGAAATAATTCATTAGATAAATGGGACAGAAACCATGAAGCATGAGCTAAAATAAATGTTTAATTGTTAAAAAACAAAACAAACAAACAAAAAAAACACTTTCCAAAGTGATTTCTAACTCTTTAAGCTGTCAAATAGAGAGAAAGGGTTAGAATCAGTAGGATGTTAGTTTATGAGTAGACTGCAGCTTTTTATCAGAACTCTGCAGCTCATATTTTAACGAAAACTAAGGCTGGGCAGCACATTACCCCATCTAGAGATCACTTTGTTTTCTGGTGCAATACAAGGTTGATTTTAAGGTTGTGTTACTGACCTACAAGGCCCTACATGGTCTTGCTCCTGTTTGCATTGACCAGATGCTCATTCCATATGTCCCTAGTCATGCCCTGTGGTCGCAAGTTCTTGGATTATTGGCGGAGCAAATAACAATCTCTCTACAGGGAGCACAGGCCTTCTCAAACTATGCACCTAAGCTCTGCAGCTGAATTCTAAAAGGTGTTAGGGACTTCAAAACCAATTTGAAGACATATTTATATAGTTTGGCCTTTGCAACTGCCTTGGCCTGTGTCTGTTTATTTTATTACAGTAGTTCTAGACTCAATATGTACATTGTTCTGTGGTGTGTCTCACATGAAAATCACTTTAGAAGTCTTAAGTGTACTGTTGTTGTAACATAACTTCACATTTTGGTATTCATGTACAGTATAATGCTTGTTGAATTTGATTCCTCCTGCAACACATGTTCCTAGGTTTTCCAATTAACAAGACATTAGCGCAGAACCACAATGTTAATTTCCTCACCTTCAAGTAATTTAAGAGTATATTATTGTCATTAAGTCATCCACATTAAAGAGCTTTGTAAATTTATTGGAATTTAATTATTAGCCAAGAGTTATTTTCTCAAAACAATTATGAGATTGATGCACGGTAGGACTCAACTGATGGCTGGTGACACTTCAGTTCCTAGTCTGTTATATGGCTGTTGGAGTGTTAAGGCAATTATATTGTTGTTTTCACATAAATACCAGTAGACTGCTGAGATCCATAAATGCCTACAAATGTACATAGGGTCTTACTCAAATAAAGGTAGCATTTAATATCTGTTGGTCTATCTCTTTGTCATCATAATTGAGAGACCTGCTACTGAAATTGAACCACCCACGGCAGTCACTAAAATAAGACATGAAATATGCATCAGTTCAATGGCAATGTAGCCCTGTCAGTTGCTGAAAGCCACCAGTAAGCCTCATTAATTTATCTTAAGTCACATATGAGTGAATTGCATAAACCAGTCTGTTCTAAAAATAGTTAATCTGCAGACAAGCAGTATTAGTACTTTTCTATACAGTATTTGTTTTCTGCAGTAGTTTTATTATATTCATTCGATTAGAGGTATGAGATTCTGAAATGTGTTATTGATATACCATGACACAAAGTACTTGTCATATAATTAATAGATATAAACAAAATATTGGCAATACAATTGCCACTCAAAATGATGAAGGTGTTCATAACATCTTAATCCTGACTGGCTCTTTCCCAGAGCCACAAAAGTGTGAGGGCAATAAGAAATCGAATGACAAGAGTTCAAAGAAACAACAGTACACATAAAGGGCATTGTGGCAGGTTGGCTGGGTGACGTCAGGCCAGAAAGTAGACAGACACGACAGCACTGGGTATGAATGCACTGCTTGCGCAGATTTAATAAACAAATAAAGAAAATAAAGGTTCGAACAAAACAGAACACCAATACAAAGAAAACGGCAAAACAAACAGGTCAAATAAATCAACAAGTTGCGTGCTGGTGTAAATCCAGCACGGGTAGCAATTGTTGTTATTATTTTGTCTTTTAATTCTCTGTAACTCACAGCTCTCATTCCACACGGGCACACCCACCTCGCTCAGCCAAAGCTGCAGGGTTTTATACATGTGACCATCTCCAAATTAGCAATAAATTAATTCATCTGGAGACGTTCTACACGAGTTTAGCATGGATGGGGACGTTTAACCCCATCCATGCTGCAAAATAACAATAACAACATATTGTGTTTTTACAAACTAAACAATAGGTTTTAAATAATAATACAACACAAATACAAAATAATACATACATACTGGGGCAGCAGTGTGGAGTAGTGGTTAGGGCTCTGGATTCTTGACCGGAGGGTTGTGGGTTCAATCCCAGGTGGTGGTCACTGCTGCTGTACCCTTGAGCAAGGTACTTTACCTAGATTGCTCTAGTAAAAACCCAACTGTATAAATGGGTAATTGTATGTAAAAATAATGTGATATCTTGTAACAATTGTAAGTCGCCCTGGATAAGGGCGTCTGCTAAGAAATAAAAATAATAATATATAAATACACTTACAGGGGCGGGGTGTACCCCGTCACAGGCATTCTTTCCAATATACAAGTATTATTAATCAACTCAAGTACAGTACTAGCTACAGGTTGATTTAATCTCTAATTTAAATATCTAATTTAAAACTTAAATACATGGTTTATTGGTGGTTGCCTTTGAATACATAATTAAAGTGAATTAAATTGAAAATTATAGCATAATACAGTTACTGGCTTCAGGCTTAACGCCCATTGAAGTTTGAGCCGTGTAGTTTATGTAATCAATTTTGCTTGGCAATGCGGCTGATCCATATCAGAAGTGATTAAAAAAGTGGGGGTTGCAGATTTTCTTTTTTGGGTGGGCTGCAGGCACAAATAAGCAGCCACCTTTCTGGTTCTAATTACTTATCTGCTCAGATGTGATGTGCATATCCTAACATAGGGTCAGAAAGGGAAATTCAGAGGCAGTCTCTTCTGCATTTATTCTGAGTCATGAAAGTATGTGGGCAGAGACATGGAATGGCAGCAGTTCCTAAAAATAAGGATCAAAGTTTTTATAAAACAGCAAAGAGTAAACAATAATCTCTGTATTAACTTCGTGTATGGATGGATGTGCTCCACAAAGTTATATCACTGCTTAAAATGGGGCCAAAGCCTTTAAGAAAAAGTACCATAGAAAAATTTGGCATTTTGAATATATAGTACAGATGTTTCTGGTATTGCCCAAATGTACTCCGCTAGAGCTCTGTGTTGAGGCATCCAGAGGACACAATTGACACGTGGTGTAGGAAGATGTTTTTTTTATCCACGAAGGCTGTAAGTTTTATAGCGTGCTCCTCATTTTATACCATCCTGAACTAAGTGTTAAATAATGAAGCTACATAAGTTGACTCAACTGCTCCTCTTTTCAGGTTGAAAAGGGGCCAGTGGAGCAAGTGATTCCACTGTGATAAAAATGGCATTTGGAAATGGTACTGTAATTTTCATTTAACTCAAATGCATTGTGCGTGTTATATTGTGAAAATTACACTATTTTGGATGAAGCCCTGAAAAGTACATGAGCAAAATAACTTGTAAATTGACCTATTAATCACTAACACCTTGCAGCAAATATCCAACCTCTCTCAGTTTTGAGCACAGTGGTCTATAATCACATAATGGTTCAAACTGTCCTGCTGCTCTTAATAAAAATACAAGCTATTCTCTTTTTGACCTTGTGACAGGGATGGCTGAGTGGTGACGTCATGCCAGATGCAGGAACAAAACACACACAAGGTGCTGCGGTGCAGGAAGGCGCTGCAGTGCAGTTTATTTTAACACAAATATAAAATAAAAATGTTTTACAAAAACAATGCTCACAGAGCAAAACAAAAAGGCAGACAATCGCCTTCACTGATCCTATATTGTATCTGTATTTTTAGTTTAGTTTCATTTTGTTTTCTCGCTCCCATTCCTCCTCTGTAACACCCACAACACTCCACCCGGAACAGGGAAAATGGCAGGGCTTTTATATTGGTGACCATCTCCTGATTAGCAACAAATTAACCAATTAATTAAATCGGGTAATGGCCACCTTCTACACAAGTTTCTCTGTGGATGACGCTTCTCTAGCCACACTGCCATACAAAACAAAAACACACAGCTTCTTCGCCATCATATATATATATATATATATATATATATATATATATATATATATATATATATATATATATATATATATATATATGGGCTGTCAAACGATTAAAAAAATTAATTGAGATTAATCTCGTGATTGAAGAAATGAATCGCGTGATTAATCACATTTTTAAAACAACGAGAATAAAACTGTTAATATCAGAATATTCAAAGATAAACAGCAACACTGTCTCAAATTAAGATTTGTTTAAAAAAGACAAAGCAATCAGGTCCATCCATATTTGCTTATTAATGAGTTTGTAAACCCCTTTTATGAACCGTGCAACATATGCTGGGTCGTCATCCGAGACTGACATAATGTGACATAAATGACACAACGCAGGCAGAACCACAGAACAAGACACGTAATTTTCTCCTCCCAAAAGCTCAGTCACATACCTGCAAGGTACCATATAGAGCAAAACATTAGTTCTTTAATACAAGTTAGACCGATACTAATATAAATCGAACGTACAGTTGATTGCGATCATGTATTTAATCTGTTATTGCTTGTACATAACACAACAAAATAGGACAATTTCTATCCGATCCTCTTTTGCTAGAAACATAGCGTTAGCTGAATATTGTCCTACCTGCAGGGTTCTAGTAGTGCCTCAAGCTTTTGAAGTTTGTCCAATTCACCAGCAGTTAGAATTGCCAGATTGGGTTTTTGAAAAGTTAATGCGGCACTGATGGCGGTGTGGTTTCTCAGCAGTCGCCGAACCATTTCTAATGTGGAGCTCCATCTTGTAGAAACATCTTGCACTAGGAGGTTATTGTTTTTGCCCTCTTGATGCTTGTTCTTTTTTCAGTTCTGTGCTGTTTGCTGGACTGTGTTTGAAATAGCCAACTATTTTTCTGCATTTTGCTAGTGCTACGTCAAATCCGCCGCCATTTAGTGCCACCGAAACTGATCGTTGCAGGCTGTGGGCAGAGCACAGCAGGTGTTCAAATGGCATAAGTCTGGCTGCTGCTATCATATTACGTGCACTGTCAGTTCCAATTGTTGTAACCTTGTCATGTATTCCCCACTCCTTTGTGACATCCAAGAAAAGCTCGGCACAATTTTCAGCGAAGTGCCTTTCTTCAGTGTGCGTCACGGTTAAAGCAAATGATTGCAATGTCCATGAGGCATCCACGTAATGCGCAGTGACTCCAAGATAGCTATAGTTGCTCACCGATGTCCAGTGATCCCCAGTAAGGGCAACCGTTGTTGCTTTTTTCAGTTCTTCTCGTTTTCATGAAGGTCGTGTATTCGTGATGCAATTGTGCCTCTGGAAGGTAAGGTATATGTCTGACAGGATGATGCTATTTGAATAACATCTCTTAAACCTGGGTCATTCACAATGTTGAGTGGCCTGCAATTGGTAGCTATCCACTTAGCAATAGCCGAAGTTAAATTGTCACATTTTGCGGTATTCATGGGTTTGCAGCGACTCTCGTATTCTAATATTGTGCTTTGACAAAATTGACCAGTTTTGGAAGAACTGTTGCTGTCCGCCTGGTTCCCAGTAAAAGCATGCTTGGCACGAATGTGGTACTGGAGACTTGACGTACTTCGATGGTATTGGAATTCCATCTGACAGTAGTTGCAAGTAACTTTCTTTTTATCGAAAGACCCATTGGGAAGTTTTTTGTTTAAACTAAACTGCCCGTTCAAAAGTCCTGCACTTTGATTGCTTTTGGCCATTAATAAATTACTATTTTCACTTCAGTTGAGGCTAGCTAGAGCAATAATATAGCTGTGTGGTTGTTGCATACAAGCTCTCAAACTGCTCTGAGCAAAATATAAATTAACTGTAATTGCGCAATCAACAGCGTTAAAAAAAGTAACGCTTTAATTGATTTTATATTAATCGCATGCGTTAACGCGTTAATTTTGACAGCCTTAAAATTATATATATAATATATCCTAATATAAAATAATACAAATTGTACACAGGGGTTCAAAAATAAACATAAACAATACATTTCTTTTTAAATAATACACCAATACATTTCAAATCATACAATAACAATCACCTGTGCTAAAATAAATACATAATACATTTAAACAGCAGGGCTTTGCCAAGCCCCCTTTTATATGTGCAGGGCTTTTCTACTGCCCTGCTGCAGACCTCAAAACCATTCAGTTTCTTGTCACGATCAGAGAAACAACAAGAATTGTGCTAGTCTTTTGACAGCAGACCAGTTTTAGGGGGAAAAACTGTGCTGCAGGATTCCATCAAAACTGTTTAATTTGACCAGGGGCACTAACAATATTTACTGAATAGCAACAGTTTTATACAGTACACCTTTCACTCATTTTTGTAGCTTTTACATAACTAGGTACTACATCTTGCTTTCTTAGTGCAGTGTTGTATTAGCAATTAATGATGCCTTCATGAAGCTCGCCTTTTATAGCTTGCCAGATTTTCCAATTGACACTATTGATATAATTAGCAGTGTCTTTTAACGCCTGTAGGTATGCCTTCTAAACAGTCATTCTGATTAGATTAAATTATATTTAGTTTCTTTAGGATAGGTGTAGTTCTATATAAGCTTTTATTGGAATTGGTTAGGTACTTAGCTGTACTTCAAACGTTTTCAAACACAACTGAACCAAAATGTACAGTAGTTCATAAAGCTATGGATATTGGTGCCACCATATATGTAATCAGTTGGCAGCCAACCACAGCTTGCTTGTACTTATTACTTTTTTGTATATTTCTGCTTGTCCTCTGCAACAGTGTTCTGTAGAAGCTGCAGGGAAAATACATTCTCCATGGCTGTGTGTAAAAATAGACACAGGATTTGGCTATATTCAGTTTGACGTCACTATTGGCAAATGTAGCAAGCATTAGTATGGACCAAGACACCTAGAGAAAAAGATACAGCAGATGACTAGTTTTACAATGGAAACACGCAGTATTATCACACACCCGGGGGCCAGACTTACACAATCACAAATTATGAATTTTGCAATATGGCCCCAGTATAGTTAATATGTCTAACACTAGAACGACCACGTTTCTAGAACAATCATGAGCTGTCAATTTGACCAGCGTATTAAAAATAACATAAATATTATAATGAAAGGACAAACAATTGAATATAAGTCATAGTTTTATTCAGGAACGTCATATAAAGCTTCTACACAACCGAAACATTGTAAATAAACAGACATTTGAACAGAAATGTGTTTATATACAGACATATTACATAAAACACAACTTCAAAAAATGGTAGAAATGAAATGAACAAATATTTGAAAATAATTGTGTATATATAGGTATATCATATACATACAAAACTGTACAACTGAAACGATGTAAATAAGTATAAAAAATGTTTTAAATAAATGGGGTTATATTGCCTACATAACAACGCTCATATACGCAACCAAAGCTATGTGTTTATACACAGACATACTATAATCGAAATTACATGAATAAATAAACATTTGAACAGAATAGGCTTCATTTACAATCGTTTACAGTCTAAGTGCTGGCACAATTCACACAGATCCTGCTCTTTTCAACATTGCACTTACCACAGACTGTCTTTGCGCATTTGGCACATCTATCAACAGTAACCCAGGCTTCTGGCACCAAATGCTCAACAGGCATATACTAGTGCAATGAAACCTTCTAATTACTCCAAGGGTATTGACCAGGAATCATCTTGGGCTTCTGCTTGAGTGCAGCGTTGTATGTGGTGAAGCGTATGCATGTCAATCAATAGGCAAAAAGCACTCAGTGCGCGCTCATCAATGTTGCGTTTTGCATATGCTGTGGGCCCTGGAACTTCCCTCAAAATATTATGTTCGCTCCTTCTACCTGCAGCTTCAACACCAGGATTTATAGTGTTCCAAACAGTGCCATCATTACCAGCCTCTTGAGTGCCAGGTGGTGCTGGCACTACCACTGGAGAAGCGGCTGCCTCAGGTGAAGTAGCGGCTGGATCAGGTGCAGGGGCTGATGCAGGTGAAGTGGTTGGCATCCTTGCAGGGGCTGCCACAGGATTGTTTCTCACACGGGATCTCCTGCACACTCTTTATGCACTCGGTCCTGCCACTTTGCTGGTATCCTCCTCACTGTCACTGCTGCTTGAAGATTCATCTTCGCAAACCCAGCCTGCATCAGAGTCAGATTCGGCATTGTCCGTCTCTGCTGCATCAGAATCGTTGTTTGGTAAACTTTGCAGTAATTCCAAACACTGCTTTGCTGTCATGTGTCTTCCACGATCCATTTTCAATGTGTATTGGGGTAACAATGAATTTCTTAGAAAAACAAGTGACTTATATAGTAACCAGAGTGCAGACAGACAGCCTGATGTTGTGAGCTGTTAAAGCTGATTTGATGGGCTATCAGGAGGCTCATTGAAACAATACAAATGTCAGAAGACCGCTCACTTGAGGAATGCAGACTGATATAATCAAACTTCAATACATGGTGGCAAGTCCCGACTCGTAAATACAAATAATAAAGCAACATTTTATTGTTATAATATGTTTTATTTGTATCGGTCAATTTGACCACTCCTGGTTGGAATAGGTGTGAATTTTTGCAACTGCGCGATTCTTTCTTTGTCAGGGTAATTAGTATGTATATTTTAAACACACGCACCGCAATTTAAATTTAAATTCCAAAAACGGTCAAAATGACCGTCTTGGCCATCTAGTGTTAAAATTGTTGTACTGTATACTTGATAGAAAGGTGTAACCTGACTTAAGAATGATCCAGCAGTATATATTATTTTATCTGTCATAAAATTGTGTCCTGAAAAAATGCCATATTTTGTGAGAAGTGGCAGCTTTGTAAGCTACATTTATTATATCCTATTGCAGGTTTCTATGCCTTTGCATATTCCCTCTGAACTTCTGAATAGATCACACACTAAAGGACACAAACCTGTCTTGACCTTTTGAAGCATGTTTCCAATAACAATGTGCTTTTGTAGTCTTCATTTTTCTCTGCAACAACTTTGTACCCTCAGCAATGCCAAAAGCTCTTTCCTGAACTATATATTTGTTTGATTTGAATCATTCCCTCAGGCACAAGTTAATTGGAGCTTGTACTGGTGTTTATGTATTATGTTAGGTTGTGCAGTTGAGGATTGATTCCTGGTGTTGAAAATGTCATTATGTTGGGTTACCTGCTGTGTATTGTTAAAGTCAGCAAAAAAATCATTAAAAAGACCACCCAGCCGTGAGAACCTTACATGTTGTGTAAAGTTCATTGAACATGATCCACATTCTCAGGAGAGATCGTCGGTATCTTTGCTCAAATACTCTTGCCGCTTAATTGAAATACAGAATAGATGAACTGTAAATAATCCATGGAAAAAAGTCAATTTAACTTCTGAAAGCAATGTAATATTTTATACAGTCCGGAATGATATTTAGATTCATCACACTTTATAAGCATTTTCATTGACATTTATGAGAGAAAGGAACGATGGCATTGTATCCCCCCATTCCATTGATCTTTTGTGCTGTTACCTTTTCCTTCCCCTTTAAAGTTTAATTAATTTTCTGATGGTGTCTGTCTGGAGATAAGGAGTAATTGCTACCTGAAATAGGAACCTTGCTATGCTATTCTTCAAAGGCTCACCAAATCGGTAGGCAGATTCAGAAAGAAAAAAAAAACATCTGCTGAAAGCACATCTGATAAAACTGCAGCTAATTGAACAAGCACCACTGCTGTTTATCACTGATAGGTAGGAAGCTGTGCAGTGATGTGTGAGAGAGAATTTGAAAAGCATTGAGTGGCAAATAGGCAATAGATGAATTGATTGACAGTAGTTTCACAGATTAGAAGAATGGCTGACAGATTGACTGGGGCTGTCTGTACAACTAAGCATGAAAGGAAAATTATACAAAATCAACTGTGAGAAAACAGATCTCTTTCTAGGAAGATAGATTTACTGGAAAAGATGTCTTAACCCTTGATGTATAGTGGTTGACTTTTGTCTCTCCAGTAGAAATAATGTGGTGGCTGCATTACATGTGCTTGCTTGTTACCATTTACTAGTTAAATTGGTGGGTATTTTTGTTGGTTTTATTTGTTTATTATTATTATTTATTTCTTAGCAGACGCCCTTATCCAGGGCGACTTACAATTGTTACAAGATATCAAATTATTTTTTACATTCAATTACATTATTTTTTACACATTATATTTGGCAGCTAGGCACCTGTGCTTTTTTGACATTTCCTAAATATATGTATTAAACATCTCACGGTACAGAACTTGAACAGCATAATGCATAGAACTCACTTGTCTAGTTACTTGTATCCATGCCTCATAGAGCCTCGACTGAGGCTGAGGCCTGATAGCGGCAAGCACCTAAGGATGCTTCTGGGGGCCACCCTGGGAAGCAGAAGGCAATGCAAATCTCATTTTTTCATTAAGCGGCGATGCAAAGCTCTGCAATCAACACAGAAGTTTGCATGAGAATGTTTGTAGATTCAAACATTCCGGTGTTTCCCAAACTTTTTGATTGGCTACCCAAATAAACACAGGAATAATGAACCTACGACCCAAAATTATTCACTATTCGGTATTTTAACTTAAATACTTCTTAACCAATTAAAAAGCGACGTTTCATTTATTTGTAACTACACTACACTATATAAGCATTCAGGCTTTGATAGTTTAACAGGTTGCTAAAATGTTTGCTTTTAACAAATTAATTATTTGTAAAAAATGGTATTAAACTAACATATCAATTTAAAGTTGTGTAGCAACATACTGAATACCAGTTTTAATTTTCAATTCAACATCAAGCATGGCAAACATACTGACAACCTGTCAAAGAGGGGTCATTTCCATAGTTCCACCGAGGAGGCTCACACAGGCTTTTACTCCTGGTACTTTATGGTACCAAAGAAGGATGGAAAGTTCAGGCCCATCCTGGACTTGCAGAGTCTGACCCGTTATCTTCAGAGGATGCAGTTCACAATGTTTACAATTCACCCAAGTCACTCTCTGATACTTAGAGGACCTTGGTCTGAATGTAAACATGGGAAGGTGCCACCCGTCTCCCACACAGAGCATACAGATTCTGGGTAGCCAATGGAAGTGGAGGTAAAACACTTGTTAAGTGATTAGGCCTATATCAATTGCTTGGATGGCAGGTGAGGTACAGTGCCTTGCGAAAGTATTCGGCCCCCTTGAACTTTGCGACCTTTTGCCACATTTCAGGCTTCAAACATAAAGATATGAAACTGTAATTTTTTGTGAAGAATCAACAACAAGTGGGACACAATCATGAAGTGGAACGAAATTTATTGGATATTTCAAACTTTTTTAACAAATAAAAAACTGAAAAATTGGGCGTGCAAAATTATTCAGCCCCCTTAAGTTAATACTTTGTAGTGCCACCTTTTGCTGCGATTACAGCTGTAAGTCGCTTGTGGTATGTCTCTATCAGTTTTGCACATCGAGAGACTGAAATTTTTGCCCATTCCTCCTTGCAAAACAGCTCGAGCTCAGTGAGGTTGGATGGAGAGCATTTGTGAACAGCAGTTTTCAGTTCTTTCCACAGATTCTCGATTGGATTCAGGTCTGGACTTTGACTTGGCCATTCTAACACCTGGATATGGTGAACCATTCCATTGTAGATTTTGCTTTATGTTTTGGATCATTGTCTTGTTGGAAGACAAATCTCCGTCCCAGTCTCAGGTCTTTTGCAGACTCCATCAGGTTTTCTTCCAGAATGGTCCTGTATTTGGCTCCATCCATCTTCCCATCAATTTTAACCATCTTCCCTGTCCCTGCTGAAGAAAAGCAGGCCCAAACCATGATGCTGCCACCACCATGTTTGACAGTGGGGATGGTGTGTTCAGGGTGATGAGCTGTGTTGCTTTTACGCCAAACATAACGTTTTGCATTGTTGCCAAAAAGTTCGATTTTGGTTTCATCTGACCAGAGCACCTTCTTCCACATGTTTGGTGTGTCTCCCAGGTGGCTTGTGGCAAACTGTAAACGACACTTTTTATGGATATCTTTAAGAAATGGCTTTCTTCTTGCCACTCTTCCATAAAGGCCAGATTTGTGCAGTATACGACTGATTGTTGTCCTATGGACAGAGTCTCCCACCTCAGTTGTAGATCTCTGCAGTTCATCCAGAGTGATCATGGGCCTCTTGGCTGCATCTCTGATCAGTCTTCTCCTTGTATGAGCTGAAAGTTTAGAGGGACGGCCAGGTCTTGGTAGATTTGCAGTGGTCTGATACTCCTTCCATTTCAATATTATCGCTTGCACAGTGCTCCTTGGGATGTTTAAAGCTTGGGAAATCTTTTTGTATCCAAATCCGCCTTTAAACTTCTCCACAACAGTATCTCGGACCTGCCTGGTGTATTCCTTGTTCTTCATGATGCTCTCTGCGCTTTAAACGGACCTCTGAGACTATCACAGTGCAGGTGCATTTATACGGAGACTTGATTACACACAGGTGGATTCTATTTATCATCATTAGTCATTTAGGTCAACATTGGATCATTCAGAGATCCTCACTGAACTTCTGGAGAGAGTTTGCTGCACTGAAAGTAAAGGGGCTGAATAATTTTGCACGCCCAATTTTTCAGTTTTTTATTTGTTAAAAAAGTTTGAAATATCCAATAAATTTCGTTCCACTTCATGATTGTGTCCCACTTGTTGTTGATTCTTCACAAAAAATTACAGTTTCATATCTTTATGTTTGAAGCCTGAAATGTGGCAAAAGGTCGCAAAGTTCAAGGGGGCCGAATACTTTCGCAAGGCACTGTAAAAGACTACTGATGTGCAGCATTAATATTCCAGCATCTCCTTTTCTTCAATTAAACAAACAAACAAAATAGGTAAGTTAAATAAAAAAAGAATAAAGCATCTAATTTTCTAGGTACAGAAAGAGAATTTTGCTTGAAATGTTACTGGCTCGTGGGCTATTTTTGTTATGTTATTGTTTTTTGTTTTCACTTTTTCATCTGCACTTGTTGCAGGTTGATATGTAGCATTTTACTGTATAACCGTAGTAGTTGGTTCAACTGGGTACTGTATTTCCAGAGATAACATCTTCTGCTTTCTAAAAGTTAACGACTTTCTTTATCAGGAGAGATAAGTAAACAACTATTAATGTTTGAAGTTGAAATCTGTGCTTCCGTTTTGAAAGATTGCTATCAAGGTTTTTTTTTATTTTGTGAGTGCATTTCCTGTGTCAAAGGTAAATCTAGATTAAAGACATGTCTTATTAAAGTCAAGGTAATGCTGTGAAGTGCTAATTTCTTTATTGAACACTGTGACTGACTGTAATGAAACCTACCAAACAGGCATTATATGAATAAAGATTAAATAGGGTAGGAACATATCTTTTCATAGTCATTTTATTTTTAATGCATATCAAGCACCACAGCAACAGAGAAGTTTGCTTTAATGACAGACGAATATGGCTTTTTATAGGGTACCAGACCAGGGGCGCCTAACTTTGTTTAAAAGTGTAAACACATTTTTACTATTCAATCATTTTGAAGTTACTGTTTTTGTAATAGTAAACCCATAAAATTGGACAGGTGCTTCAACATGAAATATACAATAATTACCAACTGTGCATTTATTAAGTACAAACACAAGTAGCACCAAATGGCAAAACCAGCTCCAGTGGCATATCTGCACTATGCTGTAGAGTACCTATAATTCAAATATGCAGCTTATTAAAGAGAAGTGTGAAACAAACAAACAATAACATGTACAAAATGTTATAATATGGCTTGTTTATTGATAGATATATTGCCATATGTATGTCAACAGTTAAAATATTCCTTGCTCTGCTTTCTTTTAAATGTAGTGCTGGATGCTACAGTTTTTCACGTTTTCCATCAGACATTACTGAGCTCAGTTATCACAGCGAAACCAGCTGCTACGAGACTTTCGGAAAGTAAACGCTTCCTATAGCAGAGCAATGTGGTGCTGATAGGTTGAAACAATAAGAACCTGCCCTCACATGGCAATGCTTAGTGCTAATTGGTTGAAACACTAAATGCCAGCCCTCAGCCCGCTAATTGGTTGAAACTGCTAATTTATGACATTACAGGCAGTGCAGATCAACCATACACTGGTCATACGTTAACAAGAGCACAGTTGTGTGTTCTGCCGCACTGACAACATTCACACTTCTCGCATCCTTAGGCACCAAAATAAATAAATAAATGAAAATGTGTTTATTATTAAACAAATGTGAGCTTAAATGTGATCTTAAATTATTAGTAAGTACACATGTTTTATATGAAATCTAAACATTAATCCCTTTTTAATATAACCAGGTTGGGTTAATTGAATCCCTGGTCTGATTTAAAAGAGAGATTGTAAGATCTGGTCATTTTGTGTCCAAAACCATTTGACAATACCTACTTTTACTTAACTACCTAAATCCCAATCCCTACCTGAGATTCTTCTCCCTCATGCTGAGGCACCTGCTCTTCTCCACTGCTACTGACTTGGGCTGCTTTTTAAGTACTTCAGCAGACTCATTTAGACAGAAATGAATAACATTGGATTACCTACTATGCTGGTCTGCAAACATTAGAACTATCTGAAATGTGTTATTCTTATGTCTTTAAGCGGCAGACCTCCACTGATGCTAAGCCTTTTGTTTTTCAGCCTATGTAAATAGCAGCAGCAAACTGAAATAGCTTAAATATATAAAGTACACAATGTGAAAGTAGCATGATTCACGATAGCTCACTCCATGTTGCTGCAGCAGTACAGTACTTTCATAACAGCGACTGTCAACAACAGTACACCTGAACAAAAATATACATTTCATATATTTATGAAGCAATTCTGTGCATTTTGCAAACGTTCTTTAAGTACGTGATTGATATTAACAGACATAAACAGCTGTTTTCCCCAACGAAAAGATAATGACGTTATAATTCAGAAGACGGACAGGGACGTGTATTGTACAAACACCGAGCAGCGTTTTAAACAAGGCTAAATAAATCTGAAAAAATGCATTTAAACGACAGATTGTAAAAATGCAAACAATATTCATTCAATCTTTTGCACTATACATAATAACTTGTTTATGATACTAAATGGACAACCAGTGGATAAATAATTGTAAACAATGAGCTTCCTTTTTAATTCAACATTTTTAGAATAATTTATGGACATAATGTACCGTAACAGTTTATTATTAAATTAATTGGAGTTTAAATTATTAGCAAGTACACAAGTTTCGATATGAAAGCTGAACTTTTTCACTAAAGTAAAATCAGGCTTATGTGATTTTGAAATGCCACTTGCTATATTTACTAGTACTTAATCTAAGTTTAAAAAATAAAAGATTTTGGTGGAATTGAAACTTGAACGCATTCATGGCCCCGCGGCAAGATTAACCTGCTAACTTCTTATTTCATTTTTAATAAAGGTCTGATACTTTCTCTTCCTTACCTTTTTTCTAAGAGTTTTTGGTAGTAATAAAACATCTTCATCTCTGTTGATGGCCTTTCCCGCCATTCCCTTAATAAACAACGTTTTTTTTTGTTATTATTTGTAAGTGTTTATAAATTTGGCCCATCCTCTAAACACCTTTCAATTTTTAGATTTTATTTTAAACCTTTACAGATAAAAAAAAACAATGTTAAACATAGTATAATGTGTATATAATGAATGAAAAAAAGTGGAGGGGCAAAATATAAAGATTGCCCCCCCCCCCATATTCAAAGTGGGTGGGCACGTGCCCCTTCTGCCCCATGGGTTAGGCGCCTATAGGTGCCACTTTAGGAGCAAGTTGGTTGGCTCCAGATTCAACTTTAAAATACAACAACTTGTTAAGACACTAAAGTGATACCAAAACAGTAACTTAATGTTTGTACTCACTTATTTGTTGCCTCATTCTGCTAAATGGTTACTATTTGCAGCTGATAACTACAATGAGCACAGCATGTTTATATTTTAGATAGTTTGCAAGCACATTGTCCTGTATTTGAGATATTTCCAAACCATTCTTTTTCAGTAGCACAATCTGAAAGCTAAATGTAGTGAATGGCAGTTTTTTATACTTCAATCAAAATAAGCTGCATTAACCCCTTTACAGTTTTTTTGGCATAAATGTCACCCCACAGCCAAGCACTGTGTGATACACTACAGATGTAGATGTATAAAAGAATCCAATAAAAAAAACATGCATATACATGTATATATACAGTAGATCCGCTTATTAGCAACCTCTCGATACCCAGCAAAAAGTTGTTATTAACCAAACGTTGTTATAAATCGAAAAGCCACATGTTCAAGTGTATGTATTTGGAAAAACGATGTATACTACAGTTGTAGAAACAGCACACTGAAATAAACGTCTTGGTTCATTACAGTGTTAAAAAATAAGCATGAAAAACACCAAATATCAGAACAAACAACTGTTTACTAATACTACACGGATGTGTAAAACAAAAAGTATACACAGTACTGTATTGCGCACATAGTACTACAACAACGTAGCGCTAATTAGTCTCTGGAACTAGAGTCCTTCCATCCACCTCCGTTTGCTTCAACAGAGGATGAGAGATTGAATTTCCTCTGCCCAGTGCGGGCATTGAGATGCTATGTGCATAGGACAAGAGCTCTGCGTCAATCTGACCAGCTCTTCATCTGTCACAGGACACGGACCCTAGGACAGCCCCTCTCTAAGCAGCGTCTGTCACATTGGATTGTGAATACAGTCTCGACTGCATATAATAGTGCTGGCTTGCCTCCACCTGGTAGGGTAGTCGCACACTCCACTAGAGGGTTGGCTACATCTTGGGCCCTCTTCAGAGGTGCTTCGATGTCTGATATTTGTACTGAGGCTAGCTGGGCTACGCCGCATACCTTCTCCAGGTTCTACCGTCTTACTGTGGTAGACCCTCCCTTGCCTTCATTAGGCACAAGGGTCCTTGAGGGTGTAAGTTCACACCGCTAACCTCTGGGTTAGACAGTGCTTGTGCGTCCCTCATATGCTGCCGTTCCTTCTCCCTCGCGACGGCTCGGTATACATTATCCCATACATAATATATGTATATATACAGTACTGTGCAAAAGTTTTAGGCAGGTGTGAAAAAATGCTGTAAAGTAAGAATGCTTTCAAAAATAGACATGTTAATAGATTATATTTATCAATTAACTAAATGCAAAGTGAGTGAACAGAAGAAAAATCTAAATCAAATCCATATTTGGTGTGACCACCCTTTGCCTTCAAAACAGCATCAATTCTTCTAGGTACACTTGCACAAAGTCAGGGATTTTGTAGGCATATAGTCAGGTGTATGATTAAACAATTATACCAAACAGGTGCTAATGATCATCAATTCAATATGTAGGTTGAAACACAATCATTAACTGAAACAGAAACAGCTGTGTAGGAGGAATAAAACTGGGTGAGGAACAGCCAAACTCAGCTAATAAGGTGAGGTTGCTGAAGACAGTTTACTGTCAAAAGTCATACACCATGGCAAGACTGAGCACAGCAACAAGACACAAGGTAGTTATACTGCATCAGCAAGGTCTCTCCCAGGCAGAAATTTCAAGGCAGACAGGGGTTTCCAGATGTGCTGTCCAAGCTCTTTTGAAGAAGCACAAAGAAACGGGCAACGTTGAGGACCGTAGACGCAGTGGTCGGCCAAGGAAACTTACTGCAGCAGATGAGACACATCATGCTTACTTCCCTTCGCAATCGGAAGATGTCCAGCAGTGCCATCAGCTCAGAATTGGCAGAAAACAGTAGGACCCTGGTACACCCATCTACTTTCCGGAGAAGTCTGGTCAGAAGTGGCCTTCATGGAAGACTTGCGGCCAAAAAGCCATACCTCCGACGTGGAAACAAGGCCAAGCGACTCAACTATGCACGAAAACACAGGAACTGGGGTGCAGAAAAATGGCAGCAGGTGCTCTGGACTGATGAGTCAAAATTTGAAATATTTGGCTGTAGCAGAAGGCAGTTTGCTCGCCGAAGGGCTGGAGAGCGGTACACGAATGTGTGTCTGCAGGCAACAGTGAAGCATGGTGGAGGTTCCTTGCAAGTTTGGGGCTGCATTTCTGCAAACGGAGTTGGGGATTTGGTCAGGATTAATGGTCTCCTCAATGCTGAGAAGTACAGGCAGATACTTATCCATCATGCAATACCATCAGGGAGGCATCTGATTGGCCCCAAATTTATTCTGCAGCATGACAACGACCCCAAACATACAGCGAAAGTCATTAAGAACTATCTTCAGCGTAAAGAACAAGAAGGAGTCCTGGAAGTGATGGTATGGCCCCCACAGAGCCCTGATCTCAACATCATTGAGTCTGTCTGGGATTACATGAAGAGAGAGGAGCAACTGAGGCTGCCTAAATCCACAGAAGAACTGTGGTTAGTTCTCCAAGATGTTTGGGCCAACCTACCTGCCGAGTTCCTTCAAAAACTGTGTGCAAGTGTACCTAGAAGAATTGATGCTGTTTTGAAGGCAAAGGGTGGTCACACCAAATATTGATTTGATGTAGATTTTTCTTCTGTTCACTCACTTTGCATTTTGTTAATTGATAAATATAAACAATTAACATGTCTATTTTTGAAAGCATTCTTACTTTACAGCATTTTTTCACACCTGCCTAAAACTTTTGCACAGTACTGTATATATATATATATATATATATATATATATATATATATATATATATATATATATACAGTCACCTCCAAAATTATTGGCACCCTTGATAAAGATAAGCAAAAAAGGCTGTATAAAATAAACAACACAGGGAATTAGCTATATTTAATGCTCAAATATATGGGAAAACCATATTCTTTTTTTCTAATACAATTGCTCAGAGAAAAAGTTTTTTATTAACAAGTAATAACATTTTTTCTCAAAAAGATAGGTGTCAGAATTATTGACACCCCTAAAGATTCTTATAAATAAAATCAAACAAAATTAAATCTGCATTAACATTCTACTTTAGTTCATCTCAGTCTTAAGAACTGTATTGTGGCCTTCCATTGCTTCCTGTTTCACTGGGGTATAAAAATGAGGTAACACGCATATGAAATCCATTTGTTATCCATCACCATGGGGAAAGGCAAAGAACTCACAAAAATAAAGAGAGACAAATGGTTGTTGACCTTCATAAATCAGGCAATGGGTACAAAACAATAGCTAAAAACTAAATATACCACTTACCACTATTAGGACAATAATTAAGAAGTTCAAAACCACTGGAATAGTGGTAAACTTGCCTGGTAGAGGACGCAAGTGTATCTTGCCCCCACGCATAGTGAGGCAGATGGTTCGGGAGGCAAATGGAAATCTAAAGGCCACAGTTGGAGAATTACAGAACTTGGTTGCATGTTGGTGTCACCAAGTCTCCAAATCTACAATTAGACACCACCTCCATGCCAATAGGCTATTTGGAAGGGTTGCCAGAAAAATGCCTTTATTGAGAGCAACCAACAAACGTAAGCGCCTGGAGTTTGCTAAACGGCATTGGCACTTCGATTGGAACCGAGTGCTATGGTCAGATGAGATGAAAATAGAGCTCTTTGGCCACGCACACCAGCAGTAGGTTTGGTGTCAAAAGAAGGATGTGTGTGCAGAAAAGAACCTCATACCTACTGTAAAATATGGTGGTGGATCTTTGATGTTATGATGTTAGGGGGCTGTTTTGCTTCCACTGGTCCTGGGGCCCTTGTTAAGGTCAACGGCATCATGAACTCTACCCAGTACCAGGACATTTTAGCCAAAAACCTGGTTGCCTCTGCCAGGAGGCTGAAACTTGGCCGCAAGTGAATCTTCCAGCAAGACAGTGACCCCAAGCACACATCAAAATCCACAAAGAAATGGTGAATTGACCACAAAATCAACATTTTGCAATGGTCATCTCAGTGTCTGGACTTGAACCCCATTGAAAACCTGTGGTTTCAATTGAAGAAGGCAGTCCATAAGCGCAGACCGAAGGATATCAAGGATCTGGAAAGATTCTGTATGGAGGAATGGTCTAAGATCCCTCCCAATGTGTTCTCCAATCTCATTAAACATTATAGAAAAATACTCAGTGCCGTTATCCTTGCAAGGGGAGGGTGCACAAAGTATTGAAAACAAGGGTGCCATAATTGTGACACTTCATTTTTTTTGGAAATAAATATATAATTTGAGAAATGTGTAATTTTGGTTGATTCCATTGAATCATTAATAAAGTCAAATATATTCCACATGTTGGAAAATTACAATATAGCTCAGTACTGGTATTATTTATTTTATACAGTCTTTTTTGCTCATCTTTATCAAGGGTGTCAATAATTTTGGAGGTGACTGTATATGCATTTGATAAATACTGATTTAGAAGTACAAAGAAAAATATTAATCATTCATCTCCTACTTACATTACATTGTATCTGTGTTTGACATGTCTGTATATGTCCATATTATAAACGTTATCACTTTTGCACTATCATAATGGGAAAAAAAAAACACGGTATAAAACAAATAGTTTTCACAGATTATATAAATAAACAGAAAGAATGAATATACAGAGATTACTGTTCGTGGGATGTTACAGTTTGTACATGCATATACTTCTAAATAAACATTTCTAAAGTTTAGAATATTACTAAATTAATTACTTACCGTACATGTATTAGATGTTTTCGTTTTCCTTTGAAACAGAAAATACAATAGAAAGTTTGTGTTGGGCTGAAAAAAAAAACTCTGTGCAGGCGATCTGGGAATGTGGGTGTGTCTGAGAGCGTGACAGCTGCAACACCAATCAAAGCAAACGCCCTGTCAATCAAGCTGTGTAAGGCGTCTGGCAGATTGACTGTCTCAATACGAGTTTTGGTGCAGTTTAATAATGGAATTCCCTTCATTGTAATTATTTTCATTTTGCATTTTGTTAATGGCACGTGCACATCCCTCGGTGTATTATTACTTTTATTTTAGAAAGCAACTGTTCATTTTCAGCTACATGTTTACACAGCAGTAATCATACACGTTTGGTCACCATCACTCCTGTTGCATTAAACTGGGGTTACTGTATTCTGCTTAATACAGCACCTCTGGACTTCCAAGCATTTGTATTCAAACAGATTGTTTCTGTCCTTCTCGCAGTCTTTTTTTTTGACATCATGGCACATTCATAAATATTCATACATATTGTAACAATCCCTAGGGTTAAAGCTTTAGGTAAATGTTGTGTTTGTCAGCAGCTTTGTTTTCAGCACCAATTTTAATGGGATTAGGAGCCGCAAGAGTTTTGTACTTTAATATCAGAAAGATGATCTGTTTCTTGTTTGCAGTGAGTGTTCAGTGTTTAATTTTTATCTTGATAGATATAAAGTGCAGATCAGGCATCTGCTGTGACAGCTGTTTTTTAAAAACTTTCTCTAGATAATAGCTCACCTAATTTTCTGCCATATTGCTGCCTCCCTTGGGTAAGTTAATATATACAGTGCTTTGCAAAAGTATTCAGACCCCTGACCAATTCTCTCATATTACTGAATTACAAATGGTACATTGAAATTTCGTTCTGTTTGATATTTTATTTTAAAACACTGAAACTCAAAATCAATTATTGTAAGGTGACATTGGTTTTATGCAAATAAAGCATTACAAGAGCCAATCAAATCGCGTGAAAGTTGCCTAACGGCTTCAACATTCACAGCGTTTTAATATATATATATATATATACTTTTTTTTTTCATTTTGAGGAATGGAGACATAGTTTAATTTAAAATGCTGTTCTATAATCTGTTAAAGTCTGAGGAAATGGGGGGGATCAGTGGATACTAACAATGTAAATTGTACAATTCAAACTTGTTCAAGAAATAAGTGCTCAAATGGGTAGATTCATAATAATATTTTCTGAGATACAGGGCCTGGGGGTTATCCCAGCTAATGCATATACTCCAAATGGTGACGACCCTGAATTTATTGGGGATCTGGAAAATAAACTAAATGGAATGGGTCAGTATCCATTGGTAGGAGGGGGAGACTTTAATCAGATTATGGATCCAATTTTGGAACGCAGTTCTCCTTTCACAGGCAGTGCACCTAAGTCAGTGAGAGTGTTGAAGGGCATGTGTGATGGGCTGGGCTTAGTAGATATTTGGTGCCTGCAAAATCACAAGGAAAGAGACTTCACATTCTTCTCTTCTACTCATAACATATTCTCTAGAATTGATTATTTCTGAATATCAAAATTAATTCCACTGTATCCTGCGCAAATGGCAATATTCCTGTGTCAGACCATGCTTGTATATCCCTCCAACTGCCTGCATTTACAAAAATTAACATGTCTCCAAGATGGAGGTTTAACTCTAGTCTTTTACAAGAGGAAGAATCAGAGATGGCCTCAGAGCCCAAATTTCTCTCTATGTAGAGACTAATGTGCCTTCTTCCCCTTCTGCAAAGGTAACTTGGGAAGCCATGAAGGCTTTTCTGAGGGGCTTTATTATTCAGTGCTCTTCATGAAAGAAAAAAGATGTTCCAGCTAAACATTTGACAGTCGAAAAGGAACTTCAAACTGCAGAAAATGCCTTCAAACAAAATATGTCTGAAGATAATTTAAGAGAAATGATAAAGATAAAATATGAATATAATTGTCTCCTGACAGAAAAAAACAGAATTTGCCTTATTTTAAGGTTAAACAAAAGTATGTTGAGGAGGGAGATAAGACATGGCAATTATTAGCTTGCTATATAAAAGAACAAGAGGTGGCAGCTATCATACCAGCAGTGAGGGCTTGAGGGGGAAATCTTGTGTCTGAGTCATGCAAAATAAACCACACTTTTAGGGAATTTTATCATACGTTGTATTCCTCTGAGGCATCAGCACAGAAATGTGAGATGCAATCTTTGTTTGACAAGCTGGGCCTGCCTGGACTAGATGACCAAGACAGAGACTCCGTGGATGTCCCCAGTAACATTGGAAGAGGTAGTGGAGGCAATAAAGGGTTTACCCTTGAACAAGGTCCCAGGTCTAGATGGTTTCACAGGGGAATTCTATAAAAGTCACTGAATTGGTTCCCCTGCTATTAAACATGTTCACAGAATCATTTACAAACAACTCCTTACCAACCACCCTGTCTCAAGCGCTTATTTCACTTGTACATAAAAAAAGGCAAGGACCTGTGTCAGTGCTCAAGCTACAGAGCCATCAGTCTGATTAATAATGATGGGAAAATGTTATCAAAAAATCTCTCTTGCTGTCTGGACAAAATCATGACAAAATTGCAATCATTTGGTATTGGTCCTAATTTTATTCGCTGGGTGCAATTGATATATCAACACCCAACAGCAACAGTTTTAACAGATGGCTTAATGTCCCAGCGGTTGAACCTGGAAAGGGGCACCAGACAGGGATGCCCTCTCTCACTCTTGCTATTTGCTGTAGCATTGGAGCATTGGAGCATTGGAACCACTTGCTGCTGCTGTTCGCATAAACCCCTCCTTCCCAGGTGTTCAGGTGGGAGGTTCAACACATAAGCTTCTGCTCTATGCCAGCATTTCTCAAACTGAGGGTCCCAAACCAAAAGGGGGTCGCAAGGCTATTGTAGGGGGTCGCGTGATCAAAAAAAAGACTGACATAACCTTAAGATTAGGGCTTCTGATTTTCACAGATAAAACACCCAATACAAAAATGCAAACACTGGAAATGATTATCAATTCACACAGACTTCACCCCTTTCCCATTTAAAAACAAACAAACAAAAAAAAACTACTACAGTACAAAAAAATTAAAACAAAACCACCTTTCCCAGTGCATTTAGCCAATGTCCCTCCTTCTTGACTTGTAACTAGGCTTGCTACTATTCGATTTTTAATTTTTTGCCAAATTGACGATTAATATCAACATTTATTTTAGAAAGAATTTACCGTTTTTTTTTCAATCTTTATTTTTCAATTCTAGCAGAGAATGGGTGAAATCGACCTTTATGCTTAAAAAAAAAAAAAATTATGCCATTGAAAAATGTCTCATTTAGCGAAACCCCTTTATCATATTCAACATGCAACAAAACCATGGTTACCAACATTCTAATTGAAATAACGTTTGGTTACAGCGGAGCTATAACTTGTAATGATAAAGATCCTACATAAATTAAAAAATTGTCTCAAATAAACCGTAGAAAACGCAGCATATAAAAGTGTATTACAAAGACTTTTATAGCATAAATTTAAGAGTAAAAAGAATATGCATAGAACAAAACATTAGAGAGTTGAACAGAACTAACTTGCACTTATTCAGTCTGAGCTCCCCCCTCTGCTGCTTCAGCACAGCTGGACTCGGAGTCACTGGAAGGCAAGACAGACGGGTCTGCTTCTTCCTGCCACGGAGACTTCAGCCTTCAGTTTTGTGCACAATATTCATTAAGTGTTTTTTCTCTTGCTTCCCATTTTTAAATCAAACTAGTAACTGTCACCGTATACCTAAAGCAAAATCTTACGTACACCTTAACCCGCTAATTTCAAAGTAGGCACTTTGAATGACAGGCGCTGATTGACAGTCATTTAAACAAATGAGAGCATTCTAGCACTGCTTCAGTCAATGAGACCTGTCAGAACGAGAAGGGTATTACTGCAGCCTGCAGCTGTTGTCTCATAGCTGCTGTCTCATAGCGGAAGTTGAAGTTGTCACATATGTCTACGTAGGAAATGTTAGTCTTGAAGGGCTACTGCAACAAATCGCATCCTGCTTTCTGGTGGTGGGGGCGGGGGGTGTTATGGTTCATTTAAATCAGGCACACATTATAGCCCTTACAAAAAAAGTTCTATAGTATTACTATAAAAAATATACTATAGTACTAAAGTAAAAGGAGAATGCTATAGTAATAAAGTACTATACTACTGTACTATGGTACTGTACTACAATTACTATTACCGGGCTACAATTAAATTACTATTGTAATGTGCAATGCACAGTACAGTATTGCTTGCCCGAAATGGTTTATTACAAATAAAGGAAACAAAAACTCTCAAAAAGAGATTTTTCATGAAACATTGTGTTCAGAACTTTGTTTATTTATGTATTAATAATGTGGCACTCCTTGCCAGCAATTTCTCTTCATTACTCAGTTTTGTCCTGAAGCTGCATTTACTTTCTTTGCCTTGGATGCAAAAAAACTTGTGCTCAGCTGTCTGTTAAAGAAAAAAAAAATCTTGCCAATACATTTGTTTTCTGAACAAGGATTCACATTCTAATACGGTGACTAAATGTGGCTAATACATTTTAATCCACCTCCATGAGTTACCTAAATGCTTTCATGCATCATTTTGAAACATTAATTATTATTTTTACGTTTTTTGTTTGTTTGTTTGTTTGTTTGTTTTTTTTATTTTGTTGGAATAAGGGGCCTAGTGGTTTGATGTTCATTCCAAACTTTTATATAATTCTTGATTACATGCACTGTGTTTTGCTAGGGGTTGTATGGCAGTTAGTTAATCTTTGGTTTGATCCTTCTAGCTCATCAAAACCGTATTCTTTACATAGATATATTATTATTATTATTATTTTATTATTATTTATTTCTTAGCAGACGCCCTTATCCAGGGCGACTTACAATTGTTACAAGATATCACATTATTTTTACATACAATTACCCATTTATACATTTGGGTTTTTACTGGAGCAATCTAAGTAAAGTACCTTGCTAAAGGGTACAGCAGCAGTGTCCCTCACCTGGGATTGAACCAACGACCCTCCGGTCAAGAGTCCAGAGCCCTAACCACTACTCCACACTGCTGCCCATATATGGGAAAATAGACAATATGTTAGTAAACGGTAAACTTTCACAGTTTCTACACAAACATGTTCTCATTGGTTCCTCCTTGTTTATGCCATTCATTCGTTATTGGCAGATAAAATGACAGTACAATTGTGTCAGTAAAGCATGCTCTTAAAAAATGTGTTAAAAAAATGGAAATGCTCTGTGACTTAGAAAAGGTGTCTTTCAATATACTTTTGCACCTGTCAGATAGCTGCAGAGATTGGGGTCCAGCATGGTGTGTGTCTGCATTTCATTATGAAGGGAACAACTGAGTACTTCTTCATTTATTTAGTATGTCCCTCATCAGATTTGCAGTGCATATCTTATTATTAATAGTCTACCTCGGAAAGCCGAAAAGTGTATGTATAAGTCCTCTGCGAATATTCTAGAGCATTTAATAGGATACTTCCAGATTAGGGTTGCCACCTGTCCGGGTTTGACCCAGACAGTCCGGGAATTGGCATCTGTGTCAGGGTGGCAGGAATTAACAAACACGGACGTCCTAATGTCCAATTTTAAGTTAAATACATAAGAAACACCAACCTTCCTTTAATATTTTCTTTGACATACCGTATAACAGGACATTTTTGAGTGGAATTTATTTTGGCTTTATTGGGGGTTTGGATTAGATCGGCAATAATACTTCCACCAATCAAAGTGTGGCATACAGTGTGTGATCCCGCCCTCTGACAGACAGGTGGTATGCAGCACAGGTTAAAGAAGCGCTCGCTGGACAAGGGAAAGAATGTGTCGGATGTCAAAGTGAATATGAGAATGGCAGTGAGTGATGAAGCCAATTTGCTTAAAAAAATTAAAAGCAGCCCGGACATTTCCATCAATAGATTTAGGAAATCTGGAATTTATGATGCGATCATAAACTCTGACGCTGTGTAAACTGCGCCTGCTACTGTGGTACCTGTAGGACTGTTCTTTTTTAGGGTAAGCAGTTTTGTGTTATTTTTTTATTTATTATTATTTTTTATTTTTACAAGGGGTTAATTAAGTACCAGCCAAAATTGTTTATGCCAGACTTCTGTAACACTGGTGCAATTTTGCTTTGGATTGTTATTGTTGATACGTGTAGATACTACTATCCACCGTGCAGGTATTTACAGCCTATTTGAACACAAGCGATGACTACCTTTGGCTTGTACTTTGAAACATCCCGAATTAATTTAAAACAATCTGTGTGTAATTTCAGTTTTCTTTTCAATGTGGATTGATAATAAATAAAAAAAAGTTTACCATTGATTACTAGCTGTTTTATCGAGCTGTGCTTCATGATATCAGCTTTGAAGTAACATCTGACTATTTGTCTACATCTTGTTTTGTTGATGTTAACGGTAGAGGAAGATGCTTCCTGCTCCTGACTCTGATCACATGACACCATTATAATGTTTCGAGTGTGTGGGAGGTACTGTAGTTGCAACTTTTTTTTTTGTCCAGTGGCGTAAACTCAGTGATCAGAGGATAAAAATAAACATTAGGAACCATGTGTTATTTGTATATAGTTACTGTGTGTGGGCTTAGGTCGGCCAGCGTGTCCTCAGCTCACCGCGCACCAGTGACCCCTGTAATCTGGCCGGGCGCCTGCGGTCTTGCCTGTAAGCTGCCCAGAGCTGCATTGTCCTCCGACACTGTAGCTCTGAGGTGGCTGCATGGTGGGTCTGCAGTATGAAAATAAGTGGTCGGCTGACGGCACAAGTGGAATACAAATGGAGTGTTTTTCAGATGTGGTGTCTGCCTCATGCTTAATGCACTCATGAAGCCTCCATTGAGCCCATGCATTCAGCTGAGCTGCAATATTTATTACTCAAAGTGGCTGTTTGCTTGCTATCACCTCCACAAAGCGGGTGAGCGAGATGCAGACATTCTCCATTGCGAAAGCCTGCTTAATTTTTATAGAGGCCAGAACTAAGGTTACACGCTGTACCAATTCTGCCTTTTTGCCAAAAACGATCTTGACATTTCATGTCAACCAGTCTGTGGAATTGGAGGCTTTCCATCCACCTCCTTCCCAGTCTGATAGGGAGCAACAACTCCATACACTCTGCCCAGTGCGGGCCCTGGCGTACTACATTGACAGGATGAAAAGTTGGAGGCAGTCCGAAAAGATTTTTGTCTGTTATGGGGCAAAGTCCCATGTTCAAGCCCTGTGTAAGCAGAGGCTGTCCAAATGGATTGCAGACAGGGTCAGGACTGCCTATGAGCCAACTTGCCCCCTCTAGAAAAGCTCACTGCCCCTTCCACTAAGGGCATGGCAACTTTGTGGGCTTTATTCCAGGGTGCATCGGTCAAGGACATTTCCTTTACTAGGTTCTACAAACTTAATGTCGTGGATCCTCAAAACCCTGGTTTTGGAACTAGTGTTAAGGGCGGCTTCTCAGTCGACCCTTACAACACAGGCATAGAGGTTAGTTTCTCCCTCAATTTTTTGATGTTTTGTCTTTAAGAGGTAAATACCCATACGGTAATGGTTACATTTCTGTTTCAGGGAACCACTGTTATGATAATAACCTAAAGTTTTTTGTTTTTTGTAGGTTATTTTATTTTTCAAAAAACCACAGGAAAGGGTAACCATTTCCAGTGTTTTTCCGGTGTTTATTGAATATACACCGATTTCATTTTCTTTGTATCGGGAGAGGATCATTTTTTATTGGTTAAAAAATCAGAAGCCGTAGTTATGATAGATAACTTAACGATATCCTTTATTACAATATAGGTTATTTATTGGTGAAGACTCACGCATTTTAGTATGTCTCATTTCCCCTCTTTAAAAATTGTATGTTTTTGATAGAGATAAGATGTTTATTCAAGTATGAAACATCCTCTGACTTTCATGTTATCTTATTTATCTATACATATACCCCTTATTGATTTACAATTATAACTGCAGTCCTGTTGTGTTTTGTTTAATTTTAGTACAGAAGCTGCAGAAACCAGATTGTGTTTGACACAATTTTGGGATCTCAGTATAACCATTTTTTATTTATTTTTTTATTCTGTTCATGTCACTGTAGAAAGCAGGTACATGTATCACTTAAAATGTTAAAATAATAAAAGATATTGAAATAATGTGTATGGTTATTACCTATTTTGTATTTCTTTTACATGCAGGCATTTAGACAACCATCGGATTTGGGAGACAAATGAATTTGCAGTATCCTGTTTTAAGATCATAATGTATTCAATACAGGTACGTGCATGACACTGATCTACAGTGCCATCTTACTTTTGCTTTGAAATCCTTATCCAGAAAACATAAAAAATAAAGGACTGTATTTTTCATAGTCAATTCTATAGCTATTTAAGAATTCTTTTGAGGGAAGCTTAAATGCAGTTGTTAATGCAGCACTGCCAATGCTATTTCAACTGCTAATATCTTTAAAAAACATGTGAGATACCAACTTAATATTTTCAGTGGATGCAAACTCCTTGGACAGTACTTTTCACTTTGACCTGTGACCCAAGATGTTTGCTGTTGGGGTCCTTTGTCTTTTCGTTTTCTGGATGATAGCGCTTTGAGATATTGGCTTCATACTCTGTACACTGCTGTATTTTATGATTATGTAGGTCAAGTTTAATCAAGGGTACCAGTATTTTTAGAAAGCTGCCTTTTCTGCTGAAGCCTCATAATGCAGAAACTGTTTTAGTTACCTTTTATTTACAGGGTTATAAAAACAATGCATATTAAATGTCTGATGACCATGAAATGTAACTCCCACCAAATTTGACTGCTGTATTGAGGTCATGTGACTGTTAAGTTTCTGGAGTGTAAAGACACTTTCACTGGTTTCACGTACCCTGATTTGCAGGTAAAAATGTACAGGATTGTGTTTTATAATACATCTGTGACAGGGATGGCTGTGTGGTGATGTCAGGCCAAATGCAGGAAGAAAGCAAAGAAGCAAGTACTGCAGGACAAAGGTGCTGCGGCGCCGTTTATTTAAACAAACAAAATAAATATCCAAACAAAAACACTTTGCTCACAGAGCAAAAGTAAAAGTTCAAACAAAACAAATCACAAACACAAAACAAAATAGCCAATACAGGTCAGGCCGGGCAATCACCTTCACTGTTCCTATATTTAGATTTATTTTTAAACTCCTCTCGCTCTCGCTCTGTTCCTCCTCTTGAACACTCACCCAGACTGCTGAGCCCTGCAACCTTTTATGTAGGTGACCATCTCCCGATTTAGCAATAAATTAAACAATTAATTAATAGGGAGATGGCCACCTTCTGCACAAGGTTTTTTTTTTATTGTGGATGGGGCTTCCCATCCATACTGCAAAACATACGGCTCTTCGCCGTCACATTTAATAAAACAATAACAAAACAGCACAGCTACGCCATCATATATGCAAATAATAAATCATAAGAATAATATTACAACAAAACAAATACAAAATAATCTTTTTTAACTATTGTCTTTTATTACCATACCATTGGTACTGTATATAAAAGTACAATTATGTTAATAGTGATATTTTAAAAATTGAAATTCACTCGACAAGTGCTTGTTTCATAAAATTATTATTATTATTATTATTATTTATTTCTTAGCAGACTCCCTTATCCAGGGCGACTTACAGTTGTTACAAGATATTACATTATTTGTACATACTATTACCCATTTATACAGTTGGGTTTTTTTACTGGAGCAATCTAGGTAAAGTACCTTGCTCAAGGGTACAGCAGCAGTGTCCCCACCGGGGATTGAACCCACGACCTATCGGTCAAGAGTCCAGAGCCCTAACCACTACTCCACACTGCTGTGATGGTCCTGTATTTTAGAGAAATGTAAGACCATTAGCAAGTTTGGCATTAAGTTCATATCTGCTGAAAGCTTGCTTAATATTGGTTACTGAATATTCGTGATACTGATAAGCAGTGGTGTAGCCCTAAATCTGAAAGTACTGGAATGCCAATTAAAATATTGATTTTTCTTAAACAAATTATACAAACTCACGTTCTATTTGTAGTGGATTATTGCTCTGGACTCTTGACCGGAGGGTGATATCTTGTAACAATTGTAAGTCGCCCTGGATAAGGGTGTCTGCTAAGAAATAAATAATAATAAAATAATAATAATACATTGAACTTGAGGTAACATTTAATAGGTAATGCATGCGTCTCGCATGCGATTTAGGTTAATCCCCCTTGATCGGTGCTGCCAGATTGTTTTGAAAGCATCTAAAGCGGGTAAAAGTTGTCTTTGGTGGTTGGTTATTTTTTTTTTTGTGGTTATTTTTAGCATGCATGTTTTTTTCTATTCCTTTCGATTATGAGGCCATCTGCAACACAGAACTTCAATCACCATGGTGCCCTGTATAGTATATCACATTACGAATCACACAAACGCTGAGTTATTTTTTATTCGTTACCAATTGTCCAGAACTGTATCAGTATCTCATCAAAAAAAAAAAACTGTGTGGGCATTCCAATCTCCGGATCTCAGCATTGACTGATTTACATAGCAGCTTTAAACCCGTGTTTATGTCCACAGTCATATGATGCACTTTTGCTGTCTTCTTCGTCAGCATTTTTACTGAAAAAGGGTTATCCTTCTTACACTAGTACTAGTTTGTAATAGAATTCCTAATGTTCTCTTCATTACATCACAAGGACAACTGGCTGAATCAGACAATTGTGTGGGAGATGTGTGGACTCTTGAGACTCTGCAAACATTTAAAATACGTGCCGGTTATCAGAGCTGCTGATTCGAACTGTACCATGAAAACTGGTATGTAGGGAACCGGACAATGATTTTTTTTTTTCTAGTGGCAAGGCGCAGAAAGATGGTCACTAGATCTCACGCCCCAAAAATTACTGGTATCAACAAATTGATAAATGCTTGAAACAAAGTGGTGGTCGTTTTGAACAGTTATAAATGTCGTACCAACATTTTGTTCTTTTGCATTGTTTTCAATTCTACCTAAATGTTTTCGTTATTGAACAACCCACTGGTGGCCAAACGATGTCACAGACGTGTTTTTTTTTTTTTTTGCATAACATCCTCCACGTACCCTGCAGTTCCTTTTCAAGTACAAAATGTTACCATTACCTAATGGGTACAGGTGCCTAATTTGCCCCAACCAACAGTTTTGGAGGTGATCCTTAAGCGTGCCTATTCATCAAGTGTGTTTGCCACACAGCTGGGCTATTTGCTGAGGTGCCTCTCTGAGATTTGCAGTTATCTGCGTCCACGGGACACCTGTCTGTCCGTCTGACACTGGCAGCCCCACCGCAGATTAAATTTTTCTGTAATTTAGGTAATCCATCTGTGTTGTGAGATTCAAGCCTCAGAATGTTGGCGGGCTTAAACTCAGTGTTGTAGTCCCCGCTGTGGGAGCAAAACCTGAAAAACATGACCCGGGTACATCTTGGATGGGAGCAGAACATTGTATATCGAGTTGCTGAAATCCAATTCAGGCATTCTTGCTGATAAGAAACACAGTTGATAAGCAACTGTTTGAAAACCTAAAAGGTAGGGCTGCATTTTTTCACAGTAAAAAACATCTTATTTCACAGTCTAAAAATAGGTATTTCAAGATCTTTCACGATTAAACATAATATTTATTAAAGCATTGGGGGGTGCCTGGTTGAGTAGAATGGTCCTTTGATCTTTATGGAATTTTGCTTTTGTGGATTCTTTTATTTGGCATTTTGGTCTTTGTTGTTTTAGACAGAAAATGTTTGTCTGTTTGTGGCTTTCAGTGTTTCTTATTGTTAAAAAATTGTCCAAACTTTAATAGATGAAGAAAAAAAAAACATTTGGGTACCATAACATTAAGTACTTTATTGAGACTCCAAACATTTCCTCCGGGACCTTCAGTTCTTTTTGTTCAGTCATGGACCCTGTAACAGGGGAGATCTGGACTGACTGTCTGGCACATGCATGGTACTGCAGGTAGAGGGCAGCAGTCTCGTGGGATCCGCCTGTCAGTCATGGCGATGACACGGAGAGATGGGGAAGAGGGTGTGTGTGCTTTCCCTCTCTCTGAGTGGCTGAGAGGCGGGCCTTGGTAGATTTCTCGGCCCTTAAGAACTGCGCTTGGTTGTGCACTCGGGTGGCCGTGTTTGGGAACACACAGTGACACTGACAGAAGACGTCAGTTTTAAAACAAAAACGAGGTAAGCCTGGCTGGGGAAAACAGCCGGCCTTAAAATAATTTAAAGAGAAAATAAATAACAGAAATAATCACATACCCGAGGGGACATGTTTAGTTGTATGGGGAACTCCGGCCATCCCAGTGTATAGGGTAACAGAGCATAGGACGGAGGCCCGTTCTGACCGGCTTAGCGGCAGTGGGGGCACTGCGTAAGCAGCACTTTTGTTTGTAGTTTTATTACTGTGTTTTATTTTCCCTTTTTTTTCGCCTTTGGTTTTCATTATTATTTACGAGCACTTGTTGTGCCTGTGCCTATGTACCTGTATTGGTAACACCGTGGTTCTGGTTACTGTTGTCAGTATCCAGTCCACGGACAACAGCGCCCTCTACTGGTCAAAATAAATCAGTGCGCCTGAGTGGCGTTACAAATAATGTACTGTCTCCTTGTGTCAGTGAATTGCCCACCACCCTTCCACAGACCCCAATGGGGAAAAGTTTTGGAGAGTCCTGCAGCAGCTTCCCTAGTTAGATGATGAGCTGATAGCCCTTTAGCCAAAACACAGGCATGGCAATTCAAGACATTGCCATTATGAAAAACAGTAAGTGTATTGTGAGTTTTGTACTAAAGCAGAGTAAGCTGTTGCAGGAAAAGGAGTTTATTCATCAACTGACCTTTTGAAGAACGGTGAAAGCAGAAAGCATGGAAATACCTTAGACTGTAATTAGGAAGTGTACACCTACCCCGCACCACAGTAGATAGAGTAATGTGCTACTGAAATAATTAAGTACATTTGGGGAATTAAAAATGTACTTTAATACAGCTGACTTGATTGCATTAGAAAACCTGCCATTCACTGCTAATGACAAAGAATGGTTGAAATATCTGAAATATGAAAATGTTCTTACAAAATATCAAAAAATATAAACATGCTGTTTTCATTGTAGTCATCAGCTTCATAGATTAACCATTCAGCAGAATAAAGCAATAAACAAATGAGTACAAACAAAGTTGTTGTTTTAGTATCACTTTAGTGTCATAAAGTACAACAAGGTGTTGTCGTACTTTAAGCAGTTGAATACAGTACCTGTAGCAACCAACTTGCTCCTAAAGTGGCACCCAACAATTAGATTTGGCGATCAATTGTTTGGGCCTCGGAGCTATTGGCTCCAAAGATAAAAAGTTTGTCTGGAGCCCTACCATACCTCTGTGGGCTTCACCATGCTTTCGCTATACTTTTATTACACTTTGCTATGCTTTTACTGTAGTAGATAAAAGTTAATTAAATATGTATTTTTCTATGTTCCTTGTAGGCCCAGCACTCTCATCATGTGATTCAGCAGGTCCTGGGTCACCTGGATACTCACAACAAAGACTCCCCTCGAGTCAGAGCAGGCATTGTGCAGGTCCTTCTGGAAACAGTTGCCATTGCAGCCAAAGGCTCCATAGGTAGGTTACACTAAAATGCAAACTCATGTGAGTTTTTTCATTCATTGTAAATGTAGTTTTACTTTTTTTTTCATTATTATTTATTTTTGATGTCCCTGTTAATACCACTATTTTGGTACTGAACATGTGAGGGCATCAATGAATGCAATAAATTATTTCTAAATATGCATTCTAAATTCTGAATTTATAAGAAATAATTTTAAACATGCGTTATGTTCCCTTGTTTATTGGAGTTTCACCAGAAAGGTGACAATTGTACTTAAAGTGACCCCTCTGTGTTCTGATTCTCTTTGTATGCATACCATTTGTTGACATATTATTTGATTTTCACAGTCCATTAGCGTGTCCCTGAAACTCATTTTACCTGAAATGAAAATATACTTTATTTGAAGACATGATTGAACAGATATCTTTAATTGTCCATGATATTTTTAAAAACAACCATTAACAGGTTGCAGGAAGCCAATCATGTATCATGTTTTCCAATTATTGATTTGCAGTTGTTTACTTGGTTCAACCTGTACAGTCCCAGCATTTTAGGGTCATCCAAAATGATCATCAAATACAGCAAACATGAAGCGTGTGCTCTTTTATAAGAAAAAGCATATGTTAAAATGATGACATCCAAAGCAGATCCCAGATTAGCACAGACGCGTTGCAGCTAAATACCTTCCTCAGTCTGTATTCAAACAAAATGCATTACATTTCTATCTATATCAATTGGTGGTTATTACAATTAGCTAATTCATTCATTCTTAAAGGGAAATACTAAACATTACAAAAAAAACAGTATACAACAGTTGTTTCTCAATGATGTCTGATACAATTAATTATTTTGCAACAATATTGGAAGTTCCTCATTTAACCCTCCTGGAGATTCAGTTCAAAGCCTATGTATCCATTTTGCTTCTTTCTGTAACAGTATTTTATCACAATCACCACCCCTCCTTGGAGTAACTAGTTCAATAACCAAGAATCTAAAGGAGCAGATGTTGTGTCCCATTAGGTTAAATGTCTCACTGCAGATGATTTAGGGTCATGATTCCTTATAGCACTTTTGTGTTCACAAATTCTCTATTTGTTTTACCCACGTAACAACATGCGTGTCACGGTGCTGTACAAATTGACTTGACCCAAAATGCCACTTAATGAAAATATGGCAAATCTTTATTTAACAGGGGCTGAGGTGGGATTTGAACCGAGGACCTCCTGGTTACAAGCCCTTTTCTTTAACCTCTGGACCACACAGCCTCCTATTATAATATTATAATGTGGATTATAATAATTTCATTCCTCCAGGGCTCCAGATAAGCTGCGTACTGGGTGTTTGACAACACATAAATTACTTATAATATTTAAATTGAATGCTAAAGAATATTGGCAACAGTAAAGAGGACCACAAGGTTACCAGTACTGGTATACAGTCCAGTGCACATACAAGTGCTCAAAAATAATAATGAAAACAAAAGGCGAAAGAAAAAGGGAAAATAAAACACAGTAATAAAGGTGCTGCACTCGGCAGCGTTGTCCCGACCGTCGCTATCCGCATGGCCTGGGTCTCTGTCCTATGCTCACCCATTACCTCAACCTTCTCGTACAATTCAGGGTTCTGCCCAAATTTTTCCCTGCTCCTAAAAATTCATTTTTTTCTCTTTCTAATTACATCGTGTAACAATTTATTATTTTTTTTTTGGTTCCTGGGTAGTAAGTGTTATTTCCTAATTGCTTATGCCTCAAAAGTATTGTGGCTATTATTCCCCACAGACTTTGCTTTTGTGACCAGGACAGTGATATTTTGAAATTTACCTATTTTCCAGAACATTCCAGATAGATTCAGTGCTGAGTAAACTTGGAGTAACTTCTAGAACTTTCTAGAACTTTCCAGTAATATAAATAGTAGTATAAATACAGGGGCCTTAAGCCCACCAGTTCAGTTTAGTTCCAGCTGCCTAAGTGGATACATATCTGCATTTTTCTGAGATGGCATCAAGAGGCTGCAAGCATCTGGCAGACACATTTTGCTATGTCTGCGGCCAATTTATCAAGACAAGAGCGAAAAAGTACTCCGTGGAAGCATCTGCTAAGATGTGTGAGGCCTACAAGGCATATTTCGGCATGCCTGTCGGGGATCAAGACAAACCCTGGGCACCTCATTTCACCTGCGAGCACTGCAAAAAAACTCTGGAAGTAACAATCGTAAGATGGACGATTGTTACTCGGAATTTTAGGTTATAAAATTTGTTAAAATTTTTTCAAATTGTAAAAGTTTTTAATTTTAAAATGTTTTACAATTTTCAATGTTATTGAAAAAATATATAATATATGAAAAATGTTGTGAGAATCACTTACACATTAGTCATGGGTGAAATAAATGTATTTTTGTAGGATGGTACAGAGGGGAAAAGACAGCCATGAAGTTCGCTATCCCACGAATTTGGCGGGAACCCACTGACCACTCAAGCAACTGCTACTTCTGCATGGTGGACCCTTCCAAACGTCGGACTGGCAAGAATGCACCTGCTATCACTTCCTTCATCCATCACCCCGGTGCCACACTGCCATGAGCTCCCCGTACCCACTCCTCCGGAGAGAGAGCAGCCGTCTTTAGAAGAGAGCAGCAAGTCAGAGAGCGAGGAAGACGTTGTAGATCCAGATGATAATTTCAGAGGTGGAGCTGAGGAGAGAAACCCATACTACCCCAACCAAAAAGACCTCAACGACTTCTCACCAAGTCCAGTGCCGAGCTTTTGACGTCTAGGCTCAAGCAGTGGAACTTGTTGGATGAAAGTGTGCAAGTCGCAGATCAGAGGAAGCGTCACCAACCTTTTTCCAGCTTCTTCACCCGTCAAGATGGGCTCTGCTTCTGCCACAATGTGACCAGTCTGTTCAAGGCAATCGGAATCGTCTGTAACCAGAATGAGTGGCGCCTCTTCATTGACAGCTCATCCAGAAGCCTCAAAGCCGTGCTTCTCCATAACGGTAACAAGTACCCGTCTCTTTCCCTGGCTGACTCGGTGCACCTCAAAGAGGATTACAACAGCATCAAGACCTTGCTGGACGCCTTGAAGTATGATGAGTACGGCTGGGAGGTCATAGGAGACTTCAAAATGGTGGCATTCCTGATGGGTCTCCAAGGCGGTTTTACCAAGTTTCCCTGCTATCTTTGCCTTTGGGACAGCAGGGACACCAAGGCGCACTACCACAGGCGGGACTGGCCACAGCGGACCGAGTTCTCTGTGGGGAGGAACAACGTCAAGTGGGAGCCACTGGTGGACCCCCGGAAGGTGCTGATGCCACCACTGCACATCAAATTGGGCCTTATGAAACAATTTGTCAGAGCTCTAGATAAGGAGCAAGGCGAGCGCTTCCACCAGGATATACTGGACTTTGAAGGACAGTATACTGGACCAAGCACAGTATAACAAGAAACATGATGGGAGACTACATTTGGGGGCTGATTCGTGAAAGTGATTTACATTATAATCGTAAATCTCGAAAAACTACTCACTTCTAAATCTTTTGTAGTCATTTTTGTATTACTTTAGTATAAATACATGTTCATTTGGATTCATATGTTGTTTTTTTCTGACTTTTTATGTGAACGAAAAGACACAAATTCGCCTGTTTTCTCATTTCAAAATATCACTGTCCTGGTCACAAAACCAAAGTTTGTGGGGAATAATAGCCATTTTCTATACTTTTAAGGCATAAGCAATTAGGAAATAACAATTACTACACAGGAACAAAAATTGTGTTACATAGTGTTATTTGTTGTGCTCGTTCTTCTCCGGCCGTGCTCGGTCCGGCAGCAGCGCTTCCGCCAGCTGGCTCATTTCATTTTAGAGGGGCAGGCCGAGGGAACAACAGAACGTTATCTTATAGGGTCAGCAATCCCCCAAGACCCGCCTCTCAGCCACTCAGAGAGAGGGAAAGCCAACACACCCTTTTCCCACCTCTCCGTGTCACTGCCATGACTGACCGGCAGATCTACAAGGCTGCTGCCCCCTTCCTGCAGTACCATGCATGTGCCAGACAGTCAGCACAGATCTCGCCCCTGTTACAAATATGCATAGCCATTTTGCTGCACAGCTTAAGTTTGCATCAAGGTTATTGTGCTTCGTTGGTTCCCGGCTTCTCAATGGTCAATTGTGAATATACAGCACACGGTAGCTAGAGAATGGGTCCAAATTCTGGGACACCTAATTGTAGCCTGCCTGGGAATTGCCGGAAACACGCAACCAATAAGTCTGGGTTTTCAATTAAAAAACAACAACAACAAAAAAGGTTTGGTTGAATCCATTCACTTGCAATGCATGTTTGTGACTGGCGAATAAGCGACTGGATTCTTGATCTACAGGATTTCTCTGCACTGTTTTAGTGCCCCTCACCCTAACCCACCCATGTACCTATCTGTCAACATAATTTTTGGAAGGTAAATCTTTAAAATAAATACAATATTCTGTGTTTGGAGAGAGCTGAAATACTTTATATTGCTAAAGCAAGGCGATCAATGAGAGAGTTTTTTTTTAAATAATTTGACATTTTTTTCTTTGGAAATGGAGAGCACAAGAGACTGAGAGAGTAATATTTACAGAAACCACAAAAAACTGTAACAGCCTAGTACTAGTGAGAGAAAACTTGGTGAATGCAGTAGCTAACTACATGAAAGCAGCAACTTTAGGACTATAATATTATAAATATTAAGGCAGGACTAAATGGTTGCGAAAAAAGACATTGTTGGATTTTTTCAGGTGAAAATAAGGAAATGGAAGTTTTTATTGTAAGATTTTGTACAGTAGCTTATAACTCCTTATAGATAGGGTAATAGTTACTATAGAACACATAGAGGAAACCATATGTGCTCTGTCCAGAAATTACCTTGCCTGCGACCTTTGACCTCTCCATGAGTTAAAATGTAAAACTAGCTTGTAACTCCTTACAGAGTATATATAGGTCAATGGTTACTATGGAACACAGACAGGAACCCATATATGCTGTATCCAAAAATCAGGGTCATGGTTACTATGGTGTTTTAAAGTTCTAAAGTATCGTGAGATAATGAACTAATGCAGTATTTTGAATTGAAACTGCTCCATGAAATTGATCTGTTGATGTTACTTGTGCTGCAATTCTACAGCTTGCCAAAATGTCCAACTGGTACTGAGCTTGGAAGCCATAAAACTGCCTGGCAGTTCTAGTTATTTTTATTATTACGCCAAATGTTAAAATGTCTGTAAAATTAGCACCGCTGCACGAAAACTCATGAAACTTCACACAATGGTAGAGGCCTGTGGGAAGCTGAATACTTATGCAATCAATTATTTTCTGTTTTGTATTTGTAATTAATTTAGAACAATTTGTAATTTTATTTTTCACTTTGACATTATGGACTTTTTTTGTGTTGGTCAGTGGCAAAAACTCCTAATTAAATCCATTTTGATTCCATGTTGTAACACAATAAAATGTGGAAAAGTCCAAGGGGGGTGAATACTTTTGAGAGCCACTGTATATCAGAGATGGCCAAACCACAGCTTGCGAGCTGCATGCAGCTCCCGGGCAGTTCAAGTGCGGCTCCCGATGAAATGCTGGGTGACGCACACTATGCGGCTCGAATGAACTGAAGAAAGAATAATAAACAAAAATGAAAAGAAAAGAGAAAAAGTAAAAATAAACATAAGTTCATTATTTCTGTTCTCTTCTTTCTCTTCAATTTCTTTGAGCCTGCATGTTCACTGCAAGCACATTTCATCACTTGACTTTTGACACCGCTCGCTGTTACATGTGTATTTTGATCACCTTGAGTGAAAGCTGGATGTGCATTTTGAATTAAGTGCTCATTTGTTTTGTGGAGACAATGGCATTGAGCAAACCCTCCACGAGTAATAAATGAAAGTATGAGGCTTTTAGCCAGAATGGGTGGAAAAGTTTGCTTTCACTGATAACAGTGGTAAACATCTGTGTCTCATCTGCAACAAATGGCTTACACTGTAGTCTGTACAAGGTGAACATCCTTACTCAGATGAATGAATCTGTTTATACAATTGGAGTGTTGGCACTAGGCTAGAGATTGCATGCTTAAATGTTACATTGCAGGTCTAAAATTAATATTATATTTATCTCGTCACAAGCAGGTACTGTAATTCTTTTGAAAACATTTGTCATGCGCAAAGTTCTCAAGTATTTAAAACATGGAGCAGTGATACAAAAAAATGCTTCTTTTTGTTAAACCCAGCATTTAGAGCTTCCAGAGCTCGTCTTTATGTGGTGTTTTTGGTGAAATCAGAGCAGTTAACATATTTTGCTTCATAATAACTGGATATATTTTATTAAAAGTGCGTAATTCATACAGTATAAGCAGGAACAATGGGAAAACACTGTAGGGTTACATTTAAAGTTTAATACACTGCAGAGCTATAGTACAATACAAATTACACAGAAAGACTGTAGGCTCTGCAATGTCCTATCCCTTGTTCTTGTGTATTTTGCTGACATCAAGAGATAGCCTAACTACTGTACTGCACAGAGTAAGTTACTGTTATTATGTTTGAGAGAATAATAATAATAATAAAAAAAAGTAAAACAATGCTTGTATTTAGAATGTCTTTCTCGCAAACATTTTATATTTTACAGTATGTCTTGCGACTCTCGGCCATATGAACATTTTGGTACACGGCTCCGTAGGGTCAAGAAGTTTGGCCACCCCTGGTATATGACTTATGATGAAGCTTCTTTCCAGCAGTGATTTGATCATATGCTGTGATTAAAAAAGTGATTTAATTGGAAAACCTACAGGTAGTGGACAAAAAAATGGAAACACCAATTTAAAGTCACTTAATAGGGCGTTGGGCCACTGTGGTATCCCGCTCTGTGGCGTTCTCGGCGGACCGTTTTTGATGAAACTGGCTGCTCACATCCCAGGTTGAAATTTGCAGTCAATTGATCAGCAGTTGCTCGCCTGTTTTGCCTTGCACTTCGTATTAGTGCACGGATATCACGATCCTGGAGTATGCTCTTCCATACACTGTTGCCCTTTGCTGATGATGCCTTTCCCTCGGAGTTCCATGCCGACATCTCCTTAGACACCGTTGCTCGTGAAACATCAGCAAGTTGAGCTGTCTTGGTCACTGAAGCTCCTGCCAAACGCGCCCCAACAATCACCCCTCTTTCAAAGTCACTGAGGTCTTCTCTTGCAGCCATGCTAGCCATAATTATAGGCAACCAGGCCTGTCCAGCATTTTCATACATGACCTTAAGCATGCTGGGATGTTATTTGCCTAATTAACGCATGAGCCACACCTGTGTGGAAGCCCTTGCTTTCAGTATACTTGGTGTCCCTCATTTACCCAGGTGTTTCCATTTTTTTGTCCACTACCTGTAGATCAGGACACATGGGTTAATGAGACATATTCATATTGTTCTTCAACTGGTATTGCAGGGTCTTCAGTGTTTTCAAAAGATAATAAAACACAGCATCTATACTTAAGGGAGTTGATGTTCTGAATGTCTAGTCTTAAACTTTTGATTACTGTTTCTCAGTGCTTACTGTTAAAAAATATTTTATGTCTTTTGAAGGTCCTACAGTTTTGGAGGTGTTTAATACTTTGCTGAAACACCTGTGCCTCAGTGTGGATTTTGAATTGGGGGACAGACGCAACTCTGCCAGCAGTGTCAGCACGAACTCCAAGGAGAATGAAGAGAGGATAGTACAGAATGCAATCATACAAACAATTGGTGAGTAGGAGACAGTCTTAGTAAACTAAGTGAGTACATCTTATAATGTTTTGAATTCATGTAATATTAGGACTGTGTTTAGGGTTGAAACAGGAGTGGGAGTACAGAAAAGTGGCCAAGACTGAAAAGTGGGGCAATCTGCTGAGCATTTGGTCTTGGGACAGTTGGCCCCCAGAATCCAAAGGGTTTTCTTGTTCTGAGTAGCCTGGGCAACCTTATGATTACATTTTTTGCATTTGATTATGAAACCCACAAAAACAAACACACACTGTGCAATAATGTCAGAAACACATTTTACTATATTACATTTTAAATATAAGCATTTAACAAATATCAGAATATTCATGTTTCAGAAAAATATTTTTTTAAACACGTCTCACAAAATAAACTCAGTACACAAAACAATACCTCTTCCACAAAACCTTTTACCAAAGATTGCTTACTTTTTTAGCTGTTGGCATTTTTAGCATTTCTACATTACAAATACAAATCAAATAGAAGGGACACTAGAAATGTTATCTACCCGAATAAGGAGGAGATGAGCTGAGGGAGATTATTATTCCCCCCGAACTCTATACACTTGCTCTACTTTGAATTTGAATATATTAAATTATTTACTATATAAATCTGTTCTTTAAATCTCTCTCTCTCGCTCTCTCTCTCTCTCTCTCTCTCTCTCTCTCTCTCTCTCTCTCTCTCTCTCTCTATATATATATATATATATATATATATATATATATATATATATATATATATATATATATAGTAAAGAATTTGCTGCCGTCTTTCAGGATAATGATCTTGTGTGATATGTAAGAAATAACCCACGACAGGGTGTGCAGTAAGACAATTCTTACCGCACGGACTGGTTGCATTGTGAGGCACAAGGCCGCACACCCTGGAGTGGGTTATTTTGCTTATAAAATGGCTACACTTTTTTCTTGAAAATAATTACACAAAATAGCTTTTTTAAGGAAAAAAATAAGAACTATATTATGCATCCTTCCACTGAGAAAAAATAAGTCCCTGAAGACTGTTTGATTGTAAAATGTATTTTGTACTTTTTTTATTTGCCATAAACATTACATTGAACATTGCCATTTATAGTAACATTTTCGAGATGAAATGACATTTGTGAATTGAAAGCAGACTGATTGCCCACATCTGAGGGAGGATTCATGGAACAGCCAAACACTGCACTGCACTGGCACTCGAGGGAGGGGATTCCGAGTGTGTGTGTGTTTTTTTTTTGGGAGGAAATGATCCTACCCAGGCTTTGCTGACTTCAAGAGAAGTTGACCAATAATTTCTGAGGCTGTTTTCTCATTGATGCCGGTAACCGGCATAATTTCCCTAGATTGTAAACCAACATTAGATGATATGTGGACTAAACGACTTCAGTGTCAGTTTGCTCAGTGCTGCAGTCCTTCCCGTCCGCGGCGAGCATAGTAGAATTCTATGCCGAACCCGACCTTGCTTAAAAGCCCAACAGTTGTGATATTTTAATTTTGATTTAAATACATTTCTGAAATCAGAGGGTAGTGGTGAGATGTATCTGTTTTGTCGATTTTAAAAATTGCATACTCGCTAGTCAGTTTTATAAGGCGATATTTAGTTTAATAAGTAGATAACGCTGCTGCATATACAGCATATTACATGCTGAGTGAGACTTGCGTGGTTATTTCTCAGCTGGCTTTTGAATAGTGTTACTGCTAGAAATGTCATAACTTAACCAACACATGTTATGTGATAACATTCTTTTAAAAAATTAAAATGCAATCGCCCTTTAAAAAACAGTTGCCACGTCACTTTCTGTTCCCAATGCCGCTTGTCAATTTCAGTAGGCTACTTTTTAGCCAGAGAGCACACGCAGACACAGTACAAGGAAAACATGCGTCGGGAACATTATGGATAATTGTACACCCCCCTTGTAATAGCAATCTTAAATTAGCTCAGGTGTAACCAATCACCTTCAAAATCACACACCAAGTTAAGTGGCCTCCAACTGTGTTAAATTGTAGTGATTCACATGATTTCAAGATAAATTCAGCAGTTGTAGGTTCCCTCTGCTGGGTAGTGCATTTCAAAGCAAAGACTCAATCATGAGCACCAAGGCGCTTTCAAAAGAACTCCGGGACAAAGTTGTTGAATGGCACACATCAGGGGATGGGTATAAAAAAATATCAAAGGCCTTGATATCCCTTGGAGCATGGTCAAGACGATGATTAAGAAGCGGAAGGTGTATGGCACCACCAAGACCCTGCCTAGATCAGGCCGTCCCTCCAAACTGGTTGACCGAGCAAGAAGGAGACTGTTCAGAGAGGCTACCAAGAGGCCAATGGCAACTTTGCAGAGCTACAGGCTTTTATGGCCAAGACTGGTCAAAGTGTGCATGTGACAACAATATCCCAAGCACTCCACAAATCTGGCCTGTATGGTAGGGTGGCAAGAAGGAAGCCATTACTCAAGAAAGCCCACCTTGAATCCCATTTGAAGTATGCAAAAAAACACTCAGGAGATTCTGTAGCCATGTGGCAAAAAGTTTTGTGGTCTGACGAAACTAAAATGGAACTTTTTGGCCTAAATGCAAAGCATTATGTTTGGCACAAACCCAAAACAGCGCATCACCCAAAGAACACCATCCCTACTGTGAAGCATGGTGGTGGCAGCATCATGTTATGGGGATGTTTCTCATCGGCAGGGACTGGGACACTTGTCAGGATAGAAGGGAAAATGAATGGAGCAAAGTACAGACAAGTCCTTGAGGAAAACCTGCTGCCCTCTGCAAGAAAGCTGAAACTGGGGTGGAAGTTTACCTTTCAGCATGACAACGACCCAAAGCACACAGCCTAATCTACACTGGAGTGGCTAAGGAACAAAAAGGTAAATGTCCTTGAGTGGCCCAGTCAGAGCCCCGACCTAAATCCAATAAAAAATTTATGGCATTACTTGAAGATTGCTGTCCATCAACGCTTCCCAAGGAACTTGACAGAGCTTGAACAGTTTTGTAAAGAAGAATGGTCAAATATTGCCAAATCTAGGTGTGCAAAGACCTATCCCAACAGACTCACAGCTGTAATTGCTGCCAAAGGTGCTTCCACCAAGTATTAACTCAGGGGGGTGGAGACTTATCCTATTATTATTATTATTATTATTATTATTATTATTATTATTATTATTATTAATAATTTATTTTCAGTTTTGTATTTTTAATATGTAATTTTTTTCTCAGTAAAAACTTTGTTCCCCTTAACAGTGTGGAGTATGGTGTGTAGATAAGTGGAAACAAATCCTCATTTAAATGCATGAAACTCACATGAAAACAAAATGTGAAAAAAGTTCAAGGTGGTGTAGACTTTCTATAGGCACTGTATGTGTGTATATATATATATACATTGAACAAAAATATAAACGCAACATGCAACAATTTCAAAGATTTTACTGAGTTACAGTTCATATAAGGAAATCAGTCACTTTAAATACATTCATTAGGCCCTAATCTATGGATTTCACATGACTGGGAATACAGATATGCATCTGTTGGTCACAGATACCATAAAAAAATGGTAGGGGCGTCGATCAAAAAAAACAGTCAGTATCTGGTGTGATCACCATTTGCCTGAAATTAGAATTAGGTAATTTAACGTTACGATGAATATAAAGATATACTAAATGTTAGCAGAACAACGCAGTGACTAATAAGAAAAGGCAAGATACTTGGAGTTGGAAAAGAGTTCTTATTTTTAACTCTGGACTGCAATTAGTAAAACGTTAAACTATTGAAATGTTGGAATTTATTTTCTATTGTTTGGGCCAGGTTAAATATTTACACTATTAAGATTATTTTATAAATATTATTTGTTAGAATTAAACAGATGTAGAATATTTAGGTTGCTATATGATAGGTGTTATTTAAATAATAAAAAAAATATTATTTGGTGGTTTGCGCAATATTATGCCGCTGTTGCTTTAATTGGAAGAGATACGCGTTGTGACGTTGCTTCTCATTGAGTTCTGTATTTTAATTCAGTAAACAAAAGGAAAAACTTGTGCCTAAGGAAATAGGGTATTGAGCGAAAAAATCTCGTCTTGGACATTTTTAGTACACTTCGTGAACCCGGCTAAACTTTACCAGCTTACACCGTTATGCTGTCTGCTTGTACGCACGCATTTGCCTTTTATTCTTGGTAGCGTAAGGCAGTGGTTCTCAATCCTGGTCCTGGGGGGACCCCTGCCCTGCTGGTTTTTGTTCCAACTGAGCTCCTAATAATAAAAACTATTAAAACAATATTCATAATACAAAATAATAACAGTCCTTCTCGGAGCGTTGTCGCTTGTGTAGCCTCTCCCACTCAGCGCCAATCTTGCTGAGTGATACCAACGAATCCTGGAAAGATTGTGAATGGCATTTTTTACCTGAACACTAGACCATTCGATTGCGTATCTGGGTGTCAATCGGGACATCTTACTTTGAGACTGGATATGATGTAAACGAAATGTTGAATTCACAACAAATAAAGCTGCTGTTTTATCTGTCAAACCTTGTGTGTGTGTGTGTGTGTGTGTGTGTGTGTGTGTGTCTATACATACATACATATATATATATATATATATATATATATATATATATATATATATATATATATATATATATATATATATATATATGCACACCAAGGAGCTTTTGAAACAAGTCCGGGATAAAGTGGTAGAGAGACACAGAGCAGGGGAAGTGTACAAGAAAATTTAAAAGGCGATGATTATCCCTCTCAGCACAGATACTACCCAGATCAGGTCACCCTCCCAAACTGAGCAGCCGGGCAAGCAGGAAACTGGTTTGGGATGTCACTCTCAAGGTCAACAATGACCTTGAGAGATCTGCAAAGTTCTGTGTCTGAAATGGGAGTCAGTGTTCACACATCAACAATAAGCTATTCCCTACACAAAGCTGGCCTGTATGGACGGGTGGCAAGAAAGAAGCCATTATTCAAAAAGCCCCATCTTAAAGCACGTATGGAGTTTGCGAAAAAGCATGCAGATGATACTGCAGATGGAAAAAGGTTTTGTGGTCAGACGAGACAAAAATTGAACTTTTCGGTCTAAATTCCAAGCGTTACGTCTGGCGCAAGCCCAACACTGCACATCACCCAGTCAACACCATCCCAACTGTCAATAATGGTGGTGACAGCATCATGTTATGGGGATGCTTCTCTTCAGCAGGGACTGGGAAGCTTTTCAGGATAGAGGGGAGAATGGATGGTGCAAAGTACCGGCGAATCCTTGAGGAAAACCTGTTTGAGTCAGCCAAGACTCTGAAACTGGGGAGGAAATTCACATTTCAGCAGGACAATGACCGAAGCACAAAGCCAAAGCCACACTGGAGTGGTTGAACAAGAAGAGAATTAATGTTCTTGAGTGGCCCAGTCAAACTCCTGACTTGAATCCAATCGAAAATATATGGCGAGACTTGAAGATTGCAGTCCATCGACGATCCCCAACAAACTTATCAGAACTGGAGCAATTTTCCCGTGAAGAATGGGCAAAAATTTCACCATCCTACTGTGCAAAGCTAGTAGAGACCTATCCAAAAAGACAAGTAATTGCTGCAAAAGGTGCTTCTCTACCAAGTACTGACTAGGGGCTGAATACTTACGCAACCAGTAAATTTCATTTTGTACATTTTCTTTGCAAATTTTGCTGACATTTAACCTTCTCCTCATATAACAGTGTTCAGTTTAACCACTACAGCTTTGAATAAAAAAGTGTGTTTGCAAAACTGTGCATACATTATTTGTAAATCAACAAAATGTGAAAACTTTGCAGGGGGGTGAATACTTCTATACTTCTTCAAACCACTGTGTGTGTATATATATGTGTGTGTGTGTTACACTCAATCAGAGATTTCTGACATTGACTGAACAAAATAACCATTTCGCGATTTGAATATGACCAAATTTGAAAATGAAATGTTTTTTCAGTGTTTGAGTAAATTATTTTTCTCAAATTGCAAAGTGTAAAATACAGACTAAAAAAAGATCAAAACAGAAGACAAAAACATCTGCATCGGTCTTTGCATGAAGCGATTTAAACAATTTGTGAATTGGAAAATGACAAACAATCAAAGAGCAAATTGGAGAAAAATAGAAAGCAACATTGTTGTTTGTGTAAATCGATTTAAACAAACTGTGACGTGGAAAATGACACACCAACAAAGAGAGAATCGGGGGGGTGGGGGGGGGGGGGAATGAAAGCTGCATCGGTCCTTATCCAAGCTATTTACGCATTGCGAAATGAACAAACACAACAAAACATAAAAACTAAGACAGTTTCTTCAGTCTTTGTGTAGTATTGTTAATATTTGTTTATTAGGAGACGCCTTACCTTTGTTAATGCATTGACAGTTCCTGTGGACATTTTGAAAATACTGCAATTCGCAATTTATTTAAACCGCTTTATACAAAGACTGATGCAGATGTTTTAGTCTTCTGCTTTGATCTTTTCTGAGTCTGTATTTTACACTTCGCAATTTGAGCAAAATAATTTACTCAAACACCGAAAAAACATTTCATTTCGGTCTTTTCAAATTTGGTCATTTTCAAGTCGCAAAATGGTTATTTTGTTCGGTCCATTTGCTGTAACAGGAGACTTTATACAATGCGTTACGAATGATGAGTGATGGGGATGCGTGTTCGCTGCTTGATTGACAGGAAACCGAGACTATTATTATTATTATTATTATTATTATTATTATTATTATTATTATTATTATTATTATTATTATTTAGCAGATGCCTTTATCCAAAGCGACTTACAAAAATTAAATTAAATATAGAAGTATATAAATTACAGGCAATAAATAATTGTGTTTTGATATATAGTAAACAAACCCATGCCTTTAAAAGTGACACATAGGCATAAATATATATATACCTGCAGTGAGTAGGGCCCTGTGAAAATTGCGTTTCACGGGCTGCGTGGAAATCGTGAAATTAGCTCAATACCGTGATTTTTACAATGTTCTTAAGAAATAAAAATAAATTCATAATTATTTGTATTTCATACCAAAAAAATCACATTAACGAAACTGTACAGCTCTGATATGTGCCTGCGTGTAATATTCGCCATGCACACAGTGCTGTGCAGTGATTGTCATGTGAGTATATGCAATCTAAGCGGAAAATTAAAATACTACACACTGTAAACAAGAAAAAATGTGTCTGCAGCAGAACACGTAAAGCAATATCCAGCAGGAGTTTACACAGCGATGGAGGTAAGCTCTTCTGTATGTCCTGCAACGTTACTGTAGATCACTACTGAAACTCATCTGTTGACAGCAAGTATTCACCAAAAGAGAAAGGTGGAAATCCAGAGCAGTACTGCGACTGCTTTACTTGCAAAGAAGCAAAAAACGGTGACTTTCATATTCCAAAAGTCCACTTATTAAATTTTGACCTGATAGAGGCGTTTGTTTGCACAAGTATCCTGTTTGAAAAATTGGACAGCCAAAAGTTACGGAAATTCTTCAGACAGAGTGTAGCAAATGGTGGAGCGATTCCTTCATCAGCCCAGCCGAGACATGAATACTAAAGTTGCCGAGTATCACAAGCAGGAGATTATGGAATTGGTAAAACAGTCTGGTTGCTTGTCAGTGGTCACACTGACGAGTCGACTGATGCACAAGATCAGTATGGGTTACACATTGTATTTGTTTTGCAAGACCTAAATGGTGAACATGCATCTGACGTACTAGAACTGAAAGCCGTCCTTGCAGATACACTTTACCTACAGGCTGTTAATTACAACACCAAGTTTAACAAGCTATTGTAAAGTGCTTGAATAACTTTGATGTTAATTTTGATGTCAGTGCATTTATCTGTATATTCGCTGTTTAAAAAATTATAATAATCTGTACACGTAATTTATAACATATTTCCGTGCACATTCCGTGAAATATAATACTTTACCCATGACACTGCCATGAATTTTAAAGAAAATGTCAGCGATTTTCACAGGGCCTTAGCAATGGGCACTGGCAGAACTGCTGTGCCTGTGCCATGCTGCTCTTGCAAGTCTGCTAACAGTGAGAGGTGTGTTTTTGGGAGGCTTGCATAGAAGAACATTGTATTGGTAAAGTGTTGATCTTTTTGTATACATATTAGATTTTGTTTTAAATTATGAAGGCTCAAGTAAGTAAAAGGCTTAACTCAAATCCAAGCTGGCCACCGAGCAGAAAAAGTAGCTGAATTTGCTGCGTTAAAACCAATGTTTATATGATTAAAACTAATGTTTCAGGCATTTTGATTTCAGATATGTTTAAATTAGTTAAAAACAAAATGTAATAATCTATTTTGGATTTTGTTTGTTGAAATGTAAAACTTTGTTTGACCACCCTACAATAGTTGAAAGGACAGTGTTAAATACATTTAAAAAAAACCAACAAAAACAAAACACATAACATCTGCTCTGTACTACATTATTTCTAAGGCTTCATGTAACAGAATGTATACCAGGACCAGGAGGTATGCACCGTATTTAATATGATGTTACTAAATGTAAACATTTACAGTGCAGTGAAAAAGTATTTACCCCCTGTCTGATTTTCTGCATTTTTGCACATTTTTCACATTGTATTTCGTCAGATTTTTTTGTGGGTTGTAGTGGTATATAGAGGGAGTCTGAGAGAAAAAAATGACACAAAAGTTTGGTGATTCTTTCATTTGTTTGGTGTGCAAGGTAATCAAACATGCAATCTTCAGGTGTGAAAAGTTATTGCCCCCCCTAGTTAACTCAACCCAATTAAAGGGATAATTAGGGTCAACTGTTTGAGTACTTTGGTTAACAACCAGGCCTGATTTGGGCCAGCCCTGCCCAATATAAATCTGACTAACTTTGGCCCTTACCATCAGAGTGAAGTTGTCAGCACACAGGTTCTAGAGGCACATCATGCCACGAACAAAATAAATTCCTCAAGACCTCCAGAAAAAAGTTGTTGATGCCTATCAGTCTGGAAAGGGTTACAAAGCTATTTCTAAGGCTCTGGGGCTCCACTGAACCACAGTCAGAGTCATATTGTCCAAATGGAGAAAGTTTGGGACAGTAGTGAATCTTCCCAGGAGTGGCCGTCCTGCCAAAATCTCTCCAAGAGCAAGGCGTAAAATCGTCCAGGAAGTCACAAAGAACCCTAGAACAACATCCAGGGATCTGCAAGCCTCTCTCGCCTCGGCTAAGGTCAGTGTTCATGACTCCATCATCAGAAAGACACTGGGCAAAAATGGGATTCATGGCAGAGTAGCAAGGCGGAAACTATTGCTCACTAAGAAGAACATGAATGCTCGTCTCAAGTTTGCCAAAAAGCACCTGGATGATCCTCAAGAGTTCTGGAACACTGTTCTATGGACAGATGAGTCAAAAGTGGAACTTTTTGGCCGACATGGGCCCCGTTATGTCTGGCGAAAACCAAACACTGCATTCCACAGTAAGAACCTTATGCCAACAGTTAAGCATGGTGGTGGTAGTGTCATGGTTTGGGGATGCTTTGCTGCATCAGGACCTGGACACCTTGCCATCATTGAAGGAACCATGAATTCTGCTCTGTATCAGAGAGTTCTACAGGAGAATGTCAGGCCATCCATTTTTTTTATGTTCAATTTTGGTATTATGTAGCATTATTTTTAGCCAGTGGCATGTTGATGTGAAGTATAATAGTGTAATCATTTAATCATTGAGTATATGATGTGTATTCGATTATTAAAAGAAATACAGAAATGCCCATCCTTAATGGTGACATATTTGCAGGTTAGAACACTTGTTTGGCAATGAGAATGCCCCCTCTGCCAGCTTATAAGTTATTGTGACAGAGAAAGAATTAATCTTGGTTATAAATCTCCATCCTGACCTGTGAGGGTACTGTGTAAAGGGAAATACAGTCCAGAGTGCCCTGGACTGGAGGGCCTGACAATTAATTACCAGGGTTAGGTAGAAGTCATCTAGAAAGTCATCGACCCGGAAAGGAAGCGATGTGAACCGCGGATTGGTGGAGAAACGGTTGCACTTGCTAACCAAAGGAGCGTGACTGACGGTACAAAAGGGGACGTAGCAAAGTGATTTTATTATGGTTAAGCGGAACTGGAGGTAGTGCTGTAAAATATTGTGAGTGTTTTGTTTGTTTTGTCATGTCTAAAAATCTACTTGTTTGTTATTATTTGACGGCTAACACGATCCTGAGCTGTCGCTACAGGCCAGCCCTAAACCCGGACAATGCTGCACTTTTAATCACGAATAAATTGTAAATCACCACGAGCACACTAACAATCACTCTGGACTTGTGAACGTGTGTCTTTGTGTGTGTTCTACTGTGTTTATTATTTACAAACTGTGTCTTACTATTTCGGGATTATTCTTTGTGGTCACCAGACCAGGATTATAAAAATAAAACCCATTTGGATTGTGAACTTTTTTGTCTGTCTTCTGTTTCACAATCACATCATCAACTTAGTTGTTTTTTATTTGTATGCTTTTTTAATACTGGGAAAATGTAGATGATGTACAGTAAAGTATACCTTTAACTTTTAAAGACAATATATTGCACAGCATAGAACCCCACACATAATACAATTTAGGGCCCCTAATATCCAAGTTACTGCACTGTATACAGGTATTTTATAGGCAAGCCACAACTATAATCAAATTAGCTTGTAATCTTTGTGTTGCTTTGCTTTATTTGTACTTTGCCTACATCGGCATTAGTGGGGGGAATCCACTAAACCCACTGATCGTGGTCATATAAAGATTTTTATATTTAAAAAATGTAAAGATTGTTGTTATGTATTTCTCTGTACAGCATATCTTTTTGTATGAAAGAAATACATTGGAAAGATAATGGTAAAATGTTGTTGAATGATGACATTAGTCATAAGCATGAAACAAAGTACCAAACTGGAGATAGCTGTCTGATGTTAAAATAAAGCAGCTGTTTTAGATTAGTTTTTTTCTTTTTGCTCACATGTAATAATGATAACCTATGGCAACACCTGTGCATGTTTTTTTCCCTAGGGACAGAATTACAAAAGAGTGAACCAACAAAAACACACATACCTTTTGCCTTTTTATTTAGGCTTCTTTGGTGGGAACCTCCCTGACTACCAGCGCTCTGAGGTCATGATGTTTATCATGGGGAAGGTCCCTGTTTTTGGATCACCTTGTCACACACTGGATACCTCCAATATTGGGTAAGTTGTAACAGCTATCCAGACATGGCAACATGAGCGATCGAAGTTACCCAGTATTTTCTAGCAATACATTCTCTTAGATCTGCAGCTCAACATGCCTGTTTCTGGATTTCTTCATCCTCCACTGGGCACTCAGGGGACACAAGAGGTAGAAAATATAGTTAACACAACAAGACAATGCATGTAGAACACAGTTCACAAGTGCAAGTTATCTGAAGTTTTTAAAGTAAGTGTCTTACAATGAGCATACAAATGTCATGAGACAAGGTACCAAACTTTTTGAGCATTTATGGTGCCTAGTCAGAACTTGAACGTTAACTCCTATAACTGTCAGTCCTATTGAATGAGACTTAGTCGCTGCAAGATTGCCTTTGTATATTTTTGTATATGTTGATTTATGATTTCCTTTACACGAGAGTATATGTTAAAACTTCATGCTGATTTGAACTCGGCTCTCACCAAGATAAGCACCAACTAAGACGTAGCTGTACAGTAAACTAATGTGATCCATAGGTGTCTCCATCCATTTGCGCTTCCTTCCATATGATGATGTAGATATCCTTCTGTCAGGTGTTGATGGCTGAAGTGTAATGCTGGCTCCAGGGATCAGCTTATTGCCTCCCTAGCGCATCAGTACAAACAACGGCTGCGATGTTGGCTCTGGGGATCAACCACAGTGCGGCCTCTCCAGCGCATCAGCATGACAACCGTCTGGATTGAGCTAAGTACGGTACATCTCTGGGGTCTTCAAGTGGGCACCTTCCATCCTCGGTGTTTCGTCGACTAGCCCACGACACCTCAAGTGGGCTCGACGGTGATTCTTGCGTCCCAGAATCACCCCCCTCCGTCCCCCACTCAACTCAGCCCAGCTTACTTACTTGTACATCAGCGTTTCTTTCTTTCTATTGTGCTTGAGATCCCCAGCCAGAATCTTTCTGTCTCAACCACAGCCAGTTGCTGCTCCTCTCTGCTGCTTCAGATAAGTTCTTCACTGTGCGACACAACTCTTGGCCACTGAATCCAACGTCTCTGAGAAACCGGGTTGTAGAGTGTGCCACAAATCCTTGACAACCCACCTCCACTGGGTAAACCCGGACTCTCCATCCTCGCTGTTCCGCTTCAGTGGCTAGTTGAGCATACCGCAGTTTCTTCCTCTCATACGCCTCATCTACAGCATCCTCCCATGGTACTGTTAACTCTACCAGATGAACAAGTCGTGCTGATCCAGACCACAAGACAATATCTGGTCGAAGGTTAGTGGTGGCAATCTCAGGTGGAAAAATAGCCGTTGACCAACATCTGCCAGCATTTTCCAGTCTCTAGCAGCTTCCAGTTGTCCTGGGCGAGGATTGGTTTTAACACCTTTTCTTGGTGGTTGCTCTCCTGGACGGAGGAATGTTGTCTTTTGTGTGTAATGTTTTGATGGAACAGGTGGCAACTTATTGGTCATGTTACGCTTGTCTTCCAATGCTAAGGCCAAACATTGCAGCACCTGGTCATGGCGCCAAGTAAACCGACCTTGGCTAAGAGCCACCTTACATCCTGTCAAAATGTGCTTTAATGTTGCAGGTGATGATCACAAAGGACATGAGGGATCCTCTCCTACCCAGAGGTTTAGGTTATGTGGTGATGGGAGAACATCATATGTTGACCTGATGAGGAAACTGATCCTGCTCTGTTCCATTGACCATAGGTCTTGCCAGCCAATCTTGCATTGTTCCACACTCTCCCGTCTCATCCATTCTCCCTGCTTGGCCTGGGAAATGGCCTTTATACACCTCATCCTCTCCTCCTGCTTTTGTACCTCGTTGACTACCATCTTCCTCCGTTGAGCTGGGGCTGCCTTGTGCCATGTAGGAGGAGCTGAACTGAGACCAAGACCCCCTCTTCCATGCTGAAAAGTGGGTGGAGGCAGCCTTTGCATCCTCCACCCACTTTTTTGCCGCCCACTTTCTTCCAGTTTTCAGCACAGGTGCTGCCTCCCTTACGCATTTGTCGCGTGACTCTACTAATGTCATTTCCAGTCTGACCTTGGCGCACTTAAACTCCTCGGTTAGAGCGGATGCTGGTAGCTGCAGTATTCCTTTACCATGAAGTCCCACTCTACTGAGGCAGCATGGAACTCCCAACCATTTCCTGATGTATGAACTGATTAAGGCTTCCAGCTTCTCTACTGTTGTCAAAGAAACCTCATACACAGTCAGTGGCCACAGCAACCTCGGCAGTAGACCAAACTGAAAACACCAGAGTTTTAGTTTGTCTGGTAAAGCGCTGCTGTCTATGCTCTTCAACCCTTCCACTGCTTGTTGTCTAATTTCTCCCACACGAAGTGTGTCCTTTAGATCCCCGTTGTACCATCCACCAAGACTCTTCACTGGCTTCTCAGACACTGTTGGTATTGCCTCACCGTTAATGAAGAACGTTTTATCTACTACTTTATCTTTAATTATAGAGATGCTCTTTGATTTCGTGGGCTTGAATTGCATTCATGCCCATTCAATGTTATTGGATAATTTGCCCAATAACCGATTAGTGCAGGCTACTGTTGTAGTCATGGTTGTCATGTCATCCATGTATGCTCAAATTGGTGGTAGTTGCATTCCAGAAGGCAAGCGCTCTCCTCCAACTACCCATTTTGATGCCTAATGATTACTTTCATTGCCATGGTAAAAGCCAGTGGAGAAATGGTGCATCCTGCCATTATTCCAACTTCTAGGCATTGCCATGTAGTGCTGAATTCTGAAGTTGAAAAACTAAATTGCAAATCTGCAAAGTAGGCTTTCACTAAACTTGTTATTGTCATCGGTACACTGAAAAAATTAAATGCTGCCCAAAGAAGTTCATGTGGCACTGAACCATATGCATTAGCCAAATCCAGGAATGTCACATGGAGCTCCTTCCTCTCCTTTTTATCTGATTGAATTTGTTGCCAGATCACATTGATGTGTTCTAAGCATCCTGGGAAACTTGGAATGCCCGCTTTTTGTATTGAAGTGTCAATGAAGCAGTTCTTTAATAGGTAAGTTGACAATCTCTGAGCAATAATGCTGAAGACAATGTTGCCTTCTACGTTTAATAGTGAAATAGGGCGAAACTGACTGATGCTTGTAGAATCTTTTTCTTTAGGTATAAAGACTCCAGCTGCTCGGCGCCATGCTCTTGGTACAACCTGTCTTTCCCATGCCACTTTCATCAATTTCCACAGGATTCGTAGAACTCCTGAAGCACTCTTGTACACTCTGTACGGAACTCCATTAGGCCCTGGTGACGATGAAGCCCTTGCTTTTTTCACAGCTTGCTCTACTTCTTTCCACTTAGGTGCACAGTCCTCCATTTGGTATTCTGGTGGATTGATAGGTGGGATGTCTGAAGGAATTGACATAGGCTCCTGCCTTTTTGAATCTGTATGTGCATCCTCCAAATATCTCTCCAGCTCAAACTTAGATGCTGTTAGTGTGCCATTCTTCTCACTGGTGAATAACTTCTTTACAAATTTGAATGGGTCTTTATAAAAGTTAGTTCTCGCATGCTCCTTCTTTTTGTAGCGTTTCCGTAGGCGCTCTGGTTTCTGCGCAATGTTGCAAGCTTATCTTTTCTAACTAAGCATTCAATCTCCTGCTGCCATCTAGACTTTCCAGGAATAGTTTGTACTTTTTCCTTCCTTTTTTCAACTCCAAACCTCTCGCTTCCATATGCGTAGATGAAGTCCCCAAATTTATCCAGCTTCTTTTCAACTGTTCCACTTAACCTTTCCAATGCAAAGCAGAGATCTATGTTTACTGTGTCCCATACAGTTTTCTCACAAGCTCTTGGCCATTTAACTCCAGGCTTGTGTCCGTTGAGGTTCTTTTCTCTCTTATGCTGGTTTGTCTGACCGGGTTCACAAGGATCATTAGCTTCATCACTAACTGTCTCCATGCAAGTCCTCATCATGTCTATGACAGGGGTGCTGATATCCTGTGAACTGTGGTTTGCTTTCTGTCGCTGGATTTCATTTGACTGACTTGACTGACTTCTTAAGAAGTACTGATCAATGCGAGGCCCTTGTCCCTTCTCCCTCAAGCATTTCATTCTCCCTTGATGAATCTTCAAACCCCTGATCGTTGTCGCCTTGCTCTAGCCGCAGACACAAACCTGGAGTTCCATGTCTTTGCTAACTGCAGATCTTGAACTAGTTTTTTGTGAAGTACTCTCCATACTCATATCTGTTTCCATTCCTAAGTCGTTAACCGTGTTGTCCAATGTCGAGTCATCTTCCGCCCCCGCTCTCGCAAACTCTAGGGGTATTTTTCTCTTTAATTTCTTAGAAGCCTTGGGCGGGTGTCTCCAGCATCCTGTAAACACAGAGCTGGATACTGCCGACAAGGGTAGCTAACCCTTGCCATCCCCAATGGGGTCTCTTTCCTCCTGTCAGCTGTCTCTCCAGGCTGTCACAAGGTCTTTCCCTTGTTGCCAGCTACACTATTCACAGCAGTCACTGGACGTATCCAGATCTTCATGATTTCCATTACACGAGAGTAGATGTTAAAACTTCATGCTGATTTGAACTCGGCTCTCGCCAAGATAAGCACCAACTAAGACGTAGCTTTACAGTAAACTAATGTGATCCATAGGTGTCTCCATCCATTTGCGCTTCCTTCCATATGATGATGTAGATATCCTTCTGTCAGGTGTTGATGGCTGAAGTATAATGCTGGCTCCAGTGATCAGCTTATTTTGCCTCCCTACCGCATGAGCACACACAACGGCTGCGATGCTGACTCCGGGGATCAACCACAGTGCGGTCTCCCCAGCGCATCAGCATGACAACCGTCTGGATTGAGCTAAGTAGGGTACATCTCTGGGGTCTTCAAGTGGGCACCTTCCATCCTCGGTGTTTCATCGACAAGCCCACGACACCTCAAGAGGGCTCGACGGTGATTCTTGCGTCCCAGAATCACCCCCCTCCGTCCCCCACTCAACTCAGCCCAGCTTACTTGCCTGTACATCAGTGTTTCTTTCTTTCTATTGTGCTTGAGATCCCCAGCCAGAATCTTTCCGTCTCAACCACAGCCAGTTGCTGCTCCTCTCTGCTGCTTCAGATAAGTTGCATTATAATGAACTTTTATTGAAGAACAACAATGCCAATGAAACTTGATACATTTTCTTGCATTCTTGTACTTATGCTAGTATTACTTTTCCCATCACCTCTCTTTCACATTGGTGACCTTCACAGGAAGCCTGGATCATGTAACTAATATTGCACACCGACTATTTTATAATACTATTATTTCCATTACTAGGATCAGTTTCCCAAATATCCCAACAATGATCACAATCAATGAAAATACTGGTGCAACACCATAACACTAAATCATAGATCAAATTCCCATTCTTTATTATTTAGTATTTAAATAAAGCTAAAAAAAAAAACAACGCTTCAGCCAGATGGCCTTTTATCAGGCTTTAGTGACTAGACATAGCCCATACCGTTAAATTCATTAACACCTGACCTCAATTACGTAATTAATGACACAATCATTGACAATTAGCAATTCATATATAATATTTGTCATATTAGGTGCAAACAATGCTCTTAAAATACAATACAAATAGTTGAAAACATGCATACTTATATTTACTTTTAATTTATAATCACACATTTCAATGTTACCTTATTTAAAATGTAATTTGATTCAATTTTCAACATTATTCCAGAATATTAATGTCTGTATATACTCCAAAAATATGTATAGACAGTGTAAATGAATACATTTAATAAATCATTGCATAGATAGTATCAATTAATGCATTTAATAAATCATTTTCATTTCCAAGGATAAGTATTTAATAATGTATCTAGCAGGGAGAAAGCAGCGCAAGTCATCTTCTTCATTGAATCTAACGAAAGCTCTTGCATAAGTTGTGACATGTTATTTCAATGGTTTTGTTCAACTTTGTAGTTTCATTGAGAAGATCTTCTCTGTTTTAATGCAAGTACTTTTTCCATACTTTGTATGACCTCACCACAGTTATACAAAAAACAGTCAACCATTATTTTCATTTGTTTTTTCCCATTCTATAGGGTCTTATACAATTATTTTTATTCTTACAAATTGAGAATATGGCAAACCTTACGATGAGTATGTTTGTGAAACCAGTTATCCTCCCTTCCAAGAGACAGATCTAAGAACTCTATTTTTGAATTGCTACTAGTAGCATCAAACTCAGACATGTCAACCCCAAGTGTTCATACCAGTGAGACCCCTGCTGAAAAACCTTGGGTATTGATAAAAAAAAAAAAAAAATAACCTAGATGTGATATTTGCACATGGCTGACAGCTACGCCACTGACCTACACACCAGGAGCAAAGCAAACGACACAAATACAGCACCAGTACATAAAAAAAAAAAAAACTGTAGCTAGTCATGAAAAGAAAATACTGTCTGCTTTTGCTCCTTTTGTTGAGACGAAATAAAATAAATAAGACAAAGAAATAGTCTGGGTACACCACATACTAAAAAAAATGACATTTAACAGAGAATGTTTATATGTGATCTGGTTTAAAATGTAAATTATTCAAAAAGAATACATCTACGCATATGTCTTTGTAAATACTGAGAATTAGTTTAATATACTTTTTTTATTGATTTTCCGTTTTAATAAAATCTTCAGTTAGTGTGTGAATGTGATTATTATTATTATTATTATTATTATTATTATTGGTCAACATTATTAAAACAAATAAGCGTCATTTCACAGAAACACGAAACCAGTGTGTGGTTCTCCCCGTCACTTTGAATAAAATTAAGGTGAAATAAAGAGAGATAGACATACCATCAATTTCCAATTGTTGTGTTATTACCATATGGCGTCTTTCTTTTTATTGTCTTTATAACCACTGACACTGGCATCACAAAGAGCATTATATTTTTTGACTTTAATAATTAAATTCTCATTGATGTCCATTTCTGTTCTATTTCTGTGGTAATTTCTGCATGAACGAGACAGTGACAGTCTGACAGCCTCTCCTTCGACACTGTCCGAGTAATGACGTGTTGTGTACAGAAGGCTGTACGGTCCAGTGGTTAAAGCAAAGGGCTTGTAACCAGGAGGTCCCCGGTTCAAATCCCACCTCAGCCACTGACTCATTGTGTGACCCTGAGCAAGTCACTTAACCTCCTTGTGCTCCGTCTTTCGGGTGAGATGTAATTGTAAGTGACTCTGCAGCTGATGCATAGTTCACACACCCTAGTCTCTGTAAGTCGCCTTGGATAAAGGCGTCTGCTAAATAAACAAATAATAATAATAACAGAAACATAGAAGGCTTGCGCAGACAAAACCGTCAGTTTGAGGCAAGGCAATTCTATCTTTGGAGTAAGGGGGGAGTTTGCGTAGCAGCTACAGGAATATAGAATGGTAATGTACACCTCTTCATGGTGACACCCCCCCCCCCCACCCCCAAAATGAAATAATACGCTTGGACAGTTGTATTGGATTTACTGCTGTATCATCTATAAAGGGTTTCACAGCCTCGCAAACAATAACAAACTTATGAAAAAACATGAGAATCCATTGCACGGCCGTGAGACTCTCAAAATTGGGAAAACCTGCGAGTTTCACTGGTAAACCTTGAAACTTGACATCCATGCAAACTTATATTATTTAGAAATTCCAAAAACTCAAGAAGTGCAGTCCCTTACTATAGAAAGAATATATCGTCAATATGTCTCATCCATAACAATACATTCTGCTGATACATAGTACTCGTACAGATATTATACTCCTCCAACTTGCCCATGAATAAACTGGCATAAGAGGGAGCCATATTGGTTATTGGTTCCCATAGCAGTACCATGTATCTGTATATAATATTCTGATAGAAATCATTCTTATGAAGAACAAACTAGGTAAGTTAAATAAGACAATCTACAGGTACTTCAATTTTGGCATTTCTAGATAGGAATAGTCTTAAGCTTTCTAAACCCTCTGATGGCTGAATGCTAGTATATAAACTATTCACATCTATACATACCATCAAAGTTATAAGTACAGTTTACTTTATTTCATTTTGTCAAAAAGTCAGTGGAGTTTCTTTGATATGACGACAACATTGTTACCAAAGGATGTATATGAATGTCAACAAATTGTGAGAGGGGTTGTAATATTTTTATTACAATCTTACTGATAACTCTAATTGTGTGCATTGTGGCTGGAGAAGTACTGCATGTCAGTAGCATAATTGTTATTTTTCCCATACTTAAAAATACTTATGTGTAAAATGCCAGTCAACGTTCTTATTATCGTTGCTCCCTTTACAGTGTTTCCAAAGCAAATTGTCATTCTGCTAAGAAATAAATAATTCATAAATAATAATAATAAATGTCAAGTGTTCAACCTTCGGCCACCACTTTTGCACACTTGACATGGAATAGTCCCCATTCACACAAGTACATTTTATTAAAATAATTACAATGTGAAATGAACAATATACAATACAGTGTCTTATATTCTTAAAACCATTTACTCTTAATTGCTTTTATTTTTAGTGCAAGGAAGACAGTGCCTAAACAGCTTCATTTTTTTAGTCGCTCATAACTAATCTCAAGTTGTTTCTTACTTGTTTTAGAGAAGTCATTTTTATTTATGTTTTATTCCCAAAAATGTGCTAATGAGGATCTGGAGTAAAAAGTTGTATGTACAAAAGCCTCAAGCTCCACTACATATAATTCTAAAATAAAAGTAGTTTAATAAGACTTTTAAGCCTTTTTCATTGGGTCATTTGCAGATTATTCCAACTGAAAGAGACTAATGAAGTCATGTTTTACACGATTATGATTGTAGACTCCGCAAGGTAATTTGACCCACTGTTAACCCACTTCGAACATTTTACCTGTTTGAGGTCTGACTGGCATAACATAACTTTCGGCATACGTATCAGGAAAAAATCCACCGAAAGTATACTGTATTATACCTTTCTAAACAGCTGAGAATCTGAAGATTATTAAGAGAATACCGTTTTCACTCTATGATGAAATATACCTTACGATTACCTAGTTTGAATGTAAAAAATAAGTTTTAAAATGTATTCAAATTCATTTTTCTTTAGAAATGTCTCCATAAGTGTAATTTAGTAATCTCCTACCTAAAAACTGTAAACGCAGTGTAGCCACAACTCTCAGGAACTAGGATCAGAAATGATTGTATAAATACCGACTTTTTTATTTTTATTTTGGGTCGGTAAGCATTCTTGGTTATGTAAAGCAGTTTAGTATGCTCTCCAGTAATGCTGCACTTAATAATCATGGCATATACATAGGGCTTCTGATTTTCAGTTTTAACCAATACGATTACAAAAAAAAAAAATCCTGATACAAAAAAAAAAAAAATTAATTGGTGTATAGCCAATAAAAAACCGGAAACCACCTGGAAAAACAGTGGAAATGGTTAATCAATTCACGTTGACCACCCCTTTCCCATTAAAAAATAAAACCTACTACAAAAAGAAAAACTACATTTCCCAGCACAGCTGGGCAATGTCCCGCCTTCCTACTTTAAAACCACTACTGAGTGACAGCACATTCCTCCTACATTTCTATTGGAAACTCCGCTTGCGAGATTTAAAACGAGATTACTATCTCTATTGGCCTTCGGGCTTTAGTGAAATGCATTTTGATTGCAGAGTCATCCCTGAAGTTTATCCTGTGAATAGTTCACTACAGTTAATATTTTGTTAATTTGTTTTTGAGTTTCTAAACATTTTGGACGATTTAGGATGATTTCTGGTAAGCTTGTACTTGTGATCACCGGTTAAACTAATGTACTGTACAATATATTTTTTTTCTGCAGGGATCTTGGAACCAAACGTATTCAGGTCATGCTGTTCCGTTCACTGATAATGGCAAGTACATACTATTTATATCATTTTGATTCAGGCTAGTTACAGTGTACAATCAAAGTCTTAAGGTCTGAGAGGTTGAATCCGATAGAACAAAATTACTCCAGTTAAAAAAAGTCTGCTGCCACATTGCTTTCTTGACTGTAATATGATTGGTAGTAGTTGAAGGGCTACATCTTATTAGTATACAGTATGAATTAAAACACAAATTTTAAAGCCAGCTGTGCAGAGGCAGTCAACTTTTTGTTCTGTTGTTTTGCACTTTCTATGCTACATGTCTCCGTGAGGCAGTGAGTGACTTTATATTTGCTGGATAAACACTGCATGTCATTGAAATTATTATACCATTTTTTAAAAAATTTATTTTAGTACTAAAATTTAACTGTGCCATATTTTTAACCTCTGGGCATAACAATGATACAGACCGCACATTTTGAGATAGTGTATTCCCATTTTGTACACAGCCTGTGTCATCTTTGATTTATTGTTGTCATTCAATAAAAATTAACAATTTTGTGCCCACATTAGTATTTTAAATGCCTTATTACTGAAAGCATTAACAATATGTGCTTCACTATAAATTAATTTTACAACAACCATTGCTAAATGTTTCACTTATCTATTTGGTTTTATATATACACCATTCTATCAGTGAAGTAATTCCCTCTGTTCACAAAAACACCCCAGTATAGTATAGAGACACCATTCCTCTGATGTTATACTACTATACTGCAACTTGAAATGACACATTATTATCTGTACTTGCATCAAATATCTGAAACGGACCTCTTTTAAAAGTTATCAAGGAGATAGCTTTAATCAGTAATCTTCTTTTCCATTACTGTAAATGTTGAAAAGTCTAATTTTAACTTTTCTTGGCTACTGATGAGGTCATTGCACTACAGGCACATTTGAAAGCAATCTAATGAACAGCAGACGCTTAGTGTCAAAGCTTAATAAATCTAAGCAGTTAAAATGCCATTCTCCTTACTCTAAAGTACAAAATGGAAGTAAGTAATTGTTATTGCCAAGATCTAAAGTTTCTGTTGATTTTTATCCTCCTCTATTGAGATTAAACCCATAGTTGTAAGCTGCCTTCCCATCCTCAATCAAGGTATCTTAAATTCTTAAAACAGCTTCTAATGCAGGTATGTGCAACCTGACACCCGTGGGCTGCATGTCCCCCCCATCTACGCTCAACCAGCGGCAACTTAGTAGTAAAAAAAAAAAAAAACTAGAACATTTATTATCATATTATCAAAATCCAAGAATTCAACTTGTTATAAGCAAGCTGTGTCGTAAAGCTGTTTAAGAAGCTCAGAGGTAGTCCTTAGGTTAGGTCAGCTTTCTTAACCAAGTTCTGTTGGTACTGATGACAAATACAAACAAGTAACACAAGTAAAGAGGCATTGATTTAAAGAAATAAATACATTTTTTTATTTTTAAAACTGATAGACTGATGGCTTCTTTAACAACAGTCTAGAAAAGCGAGTTACAATTGTTACCCTTTTCTATGAAAAATAAGATTGTATTTGAAAGTAATGATTAGAATTGTGTCAACACTTTACATTAGCAATCTGTTGTGAGTGGTTCATACAATCTGTATGCATATTTAGAAATAATAACACTAAATTACAATATTTAAATATATTTTGGCTACAACAGGTTACTTCAGGTTACAAGGCAAAAACCATAGCTGCGGCCCTTCCTGCCCCATTCCTTGAACCTTTGCTTTCCATTTCCCTGATGGAGGACAATGAACTTCGACAGTTAGTGCTGGAGATTCTTCACAATCTAATTGATCGTCATGACAACAGGGCAAAACTGAGGGGCATAAGGTAATGTTCCATGACTTTGTCTAAAGAAACGGATTGCTTGCAGTTAGTTTTTAAAAATGTAATTTAAATTAATGTGTACTTACTAAAACAAATGCTATTGATTTATCAGTCACTCTTGTATTTGTGGAATCTTCGTGTTTTCACTGTCACAGTGGAATCTCCGGATCTGCTCTTATCAATGACTCCATTGACAAGAATGAGGGTTAATACTAATGTTAAAAATATCTGTTATATCAAAGAGCATGGACATGTAATGCATAACCATCTCTCCTGCAAGTTGTAGCATGGCATGCCTGTTTGACTCTTAGCGATACTGTGGCAAGCTGGTGCCCCTTTATCTAAAACTTCCTCAGGGAATTTCAACCGTGTGAGGCTATACTGTGCAAAGGAAGTGAATGGGAAGAGAAACATAAGTATGGTACTTACATCAGACTTGCAGCATTGGGTTTTACATGATTCAGAATGATTATAAATAGTCATACTAAGGACACATTTTTAATGCTATGATCATTACACATTTAATGTTTTGTCCGTTATCTAAAATATGTCTTTAGAACGGATGCCTTTCCAATAGATGCTGCACCCTGTGGAAATACACACACTGTCAAGCTGTACAATGGTTTTCTTTCTGCAGAAGCCAGTTGTTATTGTATTATTTTTATTTGATTGATTTGACAAGTTGTGCTTTTATAATTTTCAGAAATCGGTTGATAGTGACAGCTGTGCATTTGATTAAAATGTCGTGTCCCCCCCATTTGATTTAGGATCATCCCAGATGTTTCAGCCCTTAAAATAAAGAGAGAGAAGATTTCCAAACAAGATGTTAACTTCATGAAAAAGGTAAGCCAAATTATAAATATATACTTCCCTCAATCAAGTCTAGAGAAAACTGCTGAATGAGGTATTCAGTGTGGTATCAGTGATGGTGGTCATCATGGCAGAACTAGGGGTTTTAATCTTGACATTTTCTATTGATCGAGTCGATTATCTGATCTACAAACGATTAATCAATTAATTTAACAGAATGCTATTTACTGCATATGTTTAATAATGCCAGCTAATGTTTAATATACACCACTGATGAGCCAATGTTGCAAGTTGCATTTTGTATAGTAAAACATTGGGTATACCTTCGAGTTGCCCTTTTGCTAAGGTCTTTAGAAGTACCAAAGATATTCTATATTACCAAGATACTCAACTGCGCTGATTCTCTATGGAGACTTCCGTCATGCTGCATGCAAAGAGTTATGGGATATAAAGAGAGCTTGGGGGAATTTCATCTTAATTGGTTTGGAAAGACTACAAGGACAATTGGTAGTGTTGGGATTATTTGTTTATTTAGCAGATGCCTTTATCCAAGGTGACTTACAGACTAGGGTGTGTGAACTATGCGTCAGCTGCAGAGTCACTTACAACGTCTTACCTGAAAGATGGAGCACAAGGTTAAGTGACTTGCTCAAGGTCACATAGTGAATCAGTGAGTGAGCCAGGATTTTAACCAGGGACATTGGCATTGACATTGGAGCCCTGGTATGTGGACCTGTGTCATTAGAAGTAGAAAGTTTCTGATTTGGGAAGCTTCTTAACAGGTTAATTTCTGTTTCTGTGGGTTTTATTTTTTTTTTCAGATGTTGATCAACCAAAGATACATTTAATTAGAACCTGTAAGACAGTTTACAGCCTTGGTACACCAGTACAGCAGAAAAAAAAGTCAGTGCCCTGGATGAGAGGAAAATAATCTTTCAATCAGCTTTTAAAACACTCAATGCAGAAGTTGATTGCTACTGAATTTGAACCTGAGGGAAGAACAGATTTTCTTGTTTTGAAATCAACACGTTAATGAATTGATTTATTGAATACCACCTAAAAAGCAATTCCGAATAACGAGTAACCTCTGTAAAATGTCATTGCATGACCCTTTTAAACCAGTAGAACAAATGCAGATCCATGTTATCAGAAATTTTTGTCTTGCCTCTCCCCAGATTTTAGATACTGTAAATGTTACGTATTTCTAGGTTCTCTGCTTGTAAAAGTTGCTAGTAAAAATATATATTGTAGACAATTTAAGTACTTTCTGTTGTTGAATCTTAAAAATGCAAAAGCAAGGTGTTTACACCAGAGAATACTAACCTACACTATTTACAGGCAACAGACGTACTTTCCCTGATAGATTAAAATGAACATTGCACTACACATATAAAGTAATTAAGTCAGTGTATGTGGCTGAAACTGTACAGCTCATGTTTAAAATACGGACATTAAGCATCATTGTGAAAAAGCTGCTAGTTTTAGTGCTCCTACATATTGCAGATTTGAGATTGCAGACACCACACTACAAGTGACTATATTTCTTTTTTGTCTATTTCTTGTAGGCAAAATCCACATCTTACAGACCTTTGTCCTTTCATCTAATTAACCATTCAGGCCTGTACACAGATAATTAATGCAGTGTAATTGTATTCATTAGCAGTGGAAGCACTGAATGGTCTTTGCATCTTTTAAAGAACATTTACATTTTGCCAACCTGAGATAATTAATTTCCAGCAATTTCACACTTAAACTGTTAATAAATATGTCTCCAAATATAACAACACATACATGAGCAGAGATGGTTCTCCAGAACAGTGGCTTGTTTTATTCAAACAGTTTAAATTTTTCACTGCCACAAATGAGTTGCAATTTGATGCCATTTTCCCTTTTTTGTAGCATGGGCAGCAGCTGTACAGACACATCTACTTGAGTTGCAAAGAAGAAGATAATGTTCACAAGAACTTTGAATTACTCTACACTGCCCTGGCTATCCTTACTATAGAACTGGCCAATGAAGAAGTGGTTATAGACCTGATTCGTCTGGCAATTGCTTTGCAGGTAATGTTGGAAAACAGGGACGGGTCAGAGGTCAGTGTTGTTCAACCACTAATAGCTAGCTAGACTGGAAGTTGCCAGTATCAATAGCAAACTGGAAGTAGCCAGTATCAATAGCAAACTGGGAGTGGCCGATAGCAAACTGGAAGTAGCTAGTATCAATATCAAACTGCAATTCATCATACAGAGGTTGGCCAACAATAATGCCTGGCATCTATAGCCATGGGAAAGTGAGCTATCCCGCAGATCACTGATACCTTTGTCAACTTGTTTTTAAATGTCTGTTTTACACTTGTTCTAGAGAAGTAAATGTTGCATTTTTTATATTTTTAAACCTATGTAGAAGAAAAACATTATATTTAACAATAGATTTGTCTTGAAGAGTAACTTATTCTGGGTATGAAATATCAGAGTTAAGGCCAATTTAATGTATGCTGTTATGTACAATAATTAGCTTAACAAACATGTTCATTTCCTATTGAACATTGCACACCAAGTCTGTAATTGTCATACGAGAGTGATGCGTTAAAATCTGATTTTACTTGCATTAAAAATGACAGTGACTAATGACAGTCTTCTTTATCGCTGAGCAACTCAAAGATACAACTTCAGTCATGTTTGTTCTAAAAGTATGAGCACGATAACACCTCTGTTCTGCAATGAACTTGACGCACAACAGAACAAATGAGATTGGACCTGGTGTGCAGTGACCTTTTCTGTATCTTAACTTCTCTGTTCTTCTTGTTTAGATTTACTTTGTATCACTTTCTCTTTCAGTAATCACAATCTGGTAACTTTTTAATTAAGACGTTTCTCTAAATAAAGCTGGTACACCAGAAAGTGTAATCATTAGCCTCCCCACCTGCCACACCCTGCCCCTTGTATATGAAAGCAATACAGCAGTAAGAAATGTTATTTCTTACCACAGGTATTGTTTTTGGTGGACAGTTTAATGGGTACACTCTAGTATGCCAGCTGTCCTTGGGGTTGAGACACAGGTGTGCATTTTATTTCCTGGTAATAGAATCAAGGAGCAGGTGTTGGCAAGTAATACCAAGTGACAAGTAAACAAGGAAAGCAGAGGCCATTTATTTCTTGTAATTGTAGGGGGGTAGTAATTATTATTATTATTTATATGCCCCCTAGGGACTTCAGATGCTATTTTTTTTAAATACATGGCTTCCTGTGAAGATACAGAATGTTGTTTTTATCCCATTGACTGATCCAGAGCCATCATTATCCTAGCAGTGGGAATTACATCAGCAAGCAACTTGTTTTACTTTCAGCCTTGTCTCAGCACAAATGACTACCATCTTTCTTTCATTTGTCATTTCATTTCCTCCATCCCTTTCTTTTCCTCTCTTATCTCCCTGTTGCCTACTAATCAACTTACAACACATAAGGACCCTAAATAAATCAGAATAAAATAAGAAAATATTATGATCATTACAATTCAGTATCCATTGAGATAAATTACTTTGTCAAGGTTTTATTGGTTGGCTTTGAATAAAGTATGTAGACAAAGTGTCATCAACTCATGAGGATGGTTTACCAAATAATAATCCTTGTAAAGCCCCTTAAGTCAAATCAAATCGTTGGGTCAGGACAATTGGGAAATTCAACTTTATATGAACTGTATTTTATGTTTTTCTTTTTTTACTAGTCTTTGTTTAAAGCATCAGTTTCCATGTATAAAAGCTGTTGTATGTACAGTAGCAAATCCCTGTTCTTTTTTTACTCTTCAATTCATTTCAGGATATGGCCATTAGCAATGAGGAAAACCTGACTATGTTTAATCGGTGTGGTACTATGGCCCTGGTGGCTGCTTATTTGAATTTCCTAAGTCAGATGATTGCCAATCCTCCTTTCTGCCAACATGTAAACAAGGTAGGTATAAGACTTAATACCACTAATGCCAACTTCAAGATTCAAATTTGTATTATTTTGGGGACAGGGAGTGGGTTGAAGTTTTAGATGTGAAACTTTTAATATTAAAAAAAAAAAAAAAACAGTCGGAGAGCTTGCTAAAAAATGTGCAGTGATCTTACAAATTTTTGGGCATTGTTCAAATTCTGTATTTGAATTATTATTATTATTTATTTATTTAGCAGATGCCTTTATCTAAGGCGACTTACAGAGACTAGGGTGTGTGAACTATGCATCAGCTGCAAAAAAAACCAAAAAAACTTTATGAACATAATTTAGATCTTTTATTTAACATCATGTAATCAAAGAAACTACAAAATTATATTGCAAAAGTCTACCGGAAGCCATAATAATAGTACAGTATTTCATGTTAGATTTTGAAATGTCAAATCTTTCCATTTTTGTCAGTTTTTTGATAAATATATGAATAACTACAAAACGGTATGTAATTCAATAGGTTAACATAACATTGTTCAGCAGGTTTCATTCATTTTTTGTTGTTGTTGATTTTTATTTTTTTAACAAATGTCAGAAATTAGTACCTAAAAGTGTGCATATTATTATTTATTATTATTTGTTTATTTAGCAGACGCCTTTATCTAAGGCGACTTACAGAGACTAGGGTGTGTGAACTATGCATCAGCTGCAGAGTCACTTACAATTACATCTCACCCGAAAGACGGAGCACAAGGAGGTTAAGTGACTTGCTCAGGGTCACACAATGAGTCAGTGGCTGAGGTGGGATTTGAACCGGGGACCTCCTGGTTACAAGCCCTTTTCTTTAACCACTGTACCACACAGCCTCCTACATAAAATATAGGAATATACTTGTTTTAAGTCTGTCCAAAATGATCAACATTAGTTGCAATTTACATTTGTGACAGTACCCTCATATTTAATTCATTTTGTAATTACTACCGCTTCCGAAATTTTTTGTTTGTTAAAATATATGCCAAGTGACGGTAGCCAGTGGTTTTGTGATACCAATGCAGAACAGCAGGTTCTGCATCAGAGTTTTTCAGTGATGATCCAAGTCATAGTGATCCAATGTTACAGAACTGTGAATGACAGACAATCTATAGGCCTACTGGTTTGTGATTATTATTATTATTATTATTATTATTATTATTATTATTATTATTATTATTATTATTATTATTATCGTCATTAAAGCCTGTCTGGCATAAGTCCACTACAAACAATGTATGCAGACCTTTGTTTAATTATAGGCAGGGGAAATTTTGCAGGAACTTATTTTAATGCCAGTACTGGGTACCAGGACTTAATTGATCTGCTTTTCATCCAACACGCATGCATTCCACAACGCACAGTCCACTAGTGTAACGTTTCTCAAATGCAGCCACCAGTGGGATTTTGTGCGGCCAAAGCAGCCCCCCAGTATCTCCTCTCTTAATCAACCTTTAATCAACACCGAAGTACAGCTTTCGTTCAGTGCAGTCCATGCTGCTTTCATTTGAGTCCTCATACTGCTTCTGTTTCTGTTAGCTGCTATTGGCCAGCATTAACATCACTATAATCACTGCATGTTGATTAGCTGTAAGAAAACCAAGCCAGTATTTCTTTAATATCTATTGAGACGCTGAGAGTAGACGCTCCAGGCACGACAAACAATTCCAAATCACAGTAACATGTTTTATTGTTAACGTACAGGTACAATTATAAAGAGAAATTTACTGCTACTAGAGTATATGAACTAGCCCTAATACAGAGTAACAGATAATAGGTCAATACTTTCCCATAATAGGTTAATACTTTCCCATAGCTATTAGCTCTGTACAGTTGGTAATGTCAGCTCTGCTCTCTTCTTCCTTTTCCAAACTGTGCTGAGTTTAACAGTGTAACAATACTTGTAACCCATGTAATCTGAACCGACACCCCAGCCCATGCATGCACAGGTGGGCATTCCTGCTCAGTGCTACCCGCGGTAACTGCGAACTGGTGGACCAATTATTATTTTTATTTATTTTCCCCCAATTTGGAATGTTCAATTTTTTTTTTTTCTCCTCACCGCAGCGAGTCCCCACACAGCACAGATATTCTGAGGGTGTGTGAGCCAAAATTGTGATCCCAGATAACAGAGATCAGCCATGCTTTTTTTATCCACTCTGAATGTGCTCGGTGTCTGGCCAGTAGGGTTCGCTGTTGCGCAATGAAGAGAACCAATCCCTGTCGGTTTCCCATCCCCCCCCCAAGAGCATCAGAGCCAATGTGACGTCCCCTTCGAAGTCCCCAGCAAAGTCTGGCCTCTTTGCACAGCCCGGACACTAACTGGTGCCGTCTAAGCTGTATGACTCATCCTGCGCTCCCAGTGGCAGCGCTTTAACTGGATGAGACACTCGGGGGACCCCTAGCTTTGAAATATCTTACCTTATTCATGTTTTTGGGTCTTTAGGAGATAAATACCCATTCAGTAATGGTTATATTTCTATTTCAGGGAACCAGGGATATGATAATAACCTAACATTATGTTGAATTAATGAGCATAAACATCTGGTTCAATCCATTTCTGATCGCATACATTACATGTATAGAACAATTTCCGTTCTCAGCAAGAAAGCGTTAGTCAATAAAATGATTATTAAAAGTATATTAAAATTCTAAAATGGTTAAAAGTACTAGTGTTACAAAGCTGAGCTTTCATTCTGGTCTGATTTTATTTTGGCATGCGTAACATATCTCTGCCTATTTCTCTGTGTGTCAGTGCTCATTAGTTGATCAACAAGAGAAGACATCGGCATGGAGTAATTATAATTTTCTTTGTGCGGCGGAGAAACCCTCTGAATATTCAGATGAACACTGCTGCACATAGTTGATAAATATTAAAAATAATTATCACAGCGCGTTTTGCCTTGCACCGATTTACCACCTTGCCAGAATTCTCTAAAATGGCAAGTGAATCAGGGGATGCAGGTGTGCTTCACGCTTTCCAAATACTGGTCCAACTTGCAAGGTACATGTTAAGCATAGTGATCCGTGTTTTGTTTTGTTGTGATCCTATTTTCTGTTATGAGGACTGGAGTAAACGAAAACCAAAACAGTTAGATGTTTTTTTCTTTGTACAATGTCTCCTTTTCTACATTTTTTTGAAGTTTATTTAAGTTACATTTTCATTTTCTCTTGCGTGTACATCTAAAAAAAAAAAAAAAAAAAAAAAAAAGGCATAAGTAAATCACAGTAATGTGCCAATGTGTTTATTGTGCAGAAACCACAATGCCAGGGATTTTTTTTTTAAAAAAAGTGGTCTACTTTTTGTCTACGTTTCTGCCTGAAATACACTTGTCTTTTTCTAGAATAGATCATGGTATTTAGTCTGCACATTAACACAAGAAATGCACACAGAATATATTATTGTAGGATAAGTAAAAAAGTAGAGAAGCTGGAAGCTTTAATCAGTTCATACATCAGGAAATGGTTGGGACTTCCACACTGCCTCAGCAGAGTGGGACTTTATGGTAAAGGAATACTGCAGCTACCAGTCTCCGCTCTAACCGAGGAGTTTAAGTGCGCCAAGGTCAGACTGGAAATGACATTAGTAGAGTCATGCGACAAATGCGTGAGGGAGGCAGCACCTGTGTTGAAAACTGGAAGAAAGTGGGCGGCAAAGAAAGCTGTGCAGGATGCAAAGGCTGCCCTTCGAATTGGTGATATCATGGGGCAAGTTCAGCATGGAAGAGGAGGTCTTGGTCTCAGTTCAGCTCCTCCTACATAGAACAAGGCAGCCCCAGCTCAACGGCAGAAGCTGGGAGTCAACAAGGTGCAAAAGCAGGAGGAGAGGATGAGGTGCATGAAGGCCATTTCCCAGGCCAAGCAGGGCGAATGGATGAGATGGGAGAGTGTGGAACAACGCAAGATTGGCTGGCAAGACCTATGGTCAATGGAACAGAGCAGGATCAGTTTCCTCATCAGGTCAACATATGATGTTCTCCCATCACCACAGAACCTAAACCTCTGGGTAGGAGAGGATCCCTCGTGTCCTTTGTGTTCATCACCTGCAACATTAAGGCACATTTTGACAGGATGTAAGGTGGCTCTTAGCCAAGGACGGTTTACTTGGCACCATGACCAGGTGCTGCGATGTTTGGCCTTAGCATTGGAAGACAAGCGTAACATGACCAATAAGTTGCCACCTGTTCCTTCAAAACATTACACACAAAAGACAACATTCCTCCGCCCAGGAGAGCAACCACCAAGAAAAGGTGTTAAAACCAATCCTCGCCCAGGACAACTGGAAGCTGCTAGAGACTGGAAAATGCTGGCAGATGTTGGTCAATGGCTTATTTTTCCACCTGAGATTGCCACCACTAACCTTCGACCAGATATTGTCTTGTGGTCTGGATCAGCACGCCTTGTTCACCTGGTAGAGTTAACAGTGCCATGGGAGGATGCTGTAGATGTGGCGTATGAGAGGAAGAAACTGCGGTATGCTCAACTAGCCACTGAAGCGGAACAGCGAGGATGGAGAGTCCGGGTTTACCCAGTGGAGGAGGGTTTTCGAGGATTTGTGGCACACTCTACAACCCGGTTTCTCAGAGACGTCGGATTCAGTGGCCAAGAGTTACGTCACACAGTGAAGAACTTATCTGAAGCAGCAGAGAGGAGCAGAAACTGGCTGTGGTTGAGACAGAAAGATTCTGGCTGGGGATCTCAAGCACAATAGAAAGAAAGAAACGCTGATGTACGGGTAAGTAAGCTGGGCTGAGTTGAGTGGGGGACGGAGAGGGGTGATGCTGGGACGCCAGAATCACCGTCGAGCCCTCTTGAGGTGTCGTGGGCTAGTCGACGAAACACCAAGGATGGAATGTGCCCACTTGAAGACCCCAGAGATGTACCCTACTTAAATCAATCCAGACGGTTGTCATGCTGATGCGCTGGGGAGACCGCACTGTGGTTGATCCCCGGAGCCAGCATCGCAGCCGTTGTGTGTGCTGATGCGCTAGGGAGGCAATAAGCTGATCCCTGGAGCCAGCATTACACTTCAGCCATTAACACCAGACAGAAGGAGATCTACATCATCATATGGAAGGAAGCGCAAATGGATGGAGACACAGATGAATCACATTAGTTTACCGTAAAGCTACGTCTTAGTTGGTGCTTATCTTGGCGAGAGCCGATTTCAAATCAGCATGAAGTTTTAACATCTACTCTCCTGTAATGGAAATCATCATTATTAGTATTATTATTATTATTATTATTATTATTATTATTATTATTATTATTATTATTATTATTATTATTCTCTCAAACTGTTATGCCGATTGAAACTTTGCATACATAGCCTTGGCAAGGTTGTCTATCAGGTTAGTTCAAGGTAAGCCACTACATGAAAAAACATGGCCACCGTGAGCCAATCAAATTTCAGCTATGGTCAGTTTGCACATATTTGCATATATTGCAGTTTTTATCTAAGGTAGAATGTTGTACACTCATGAATCTCCACAGAGTAGTGGAAGCCTATGGGAATTAATGTATGCTCTATTAAAAAATGACCTTGATCTTGACCTTTGACCTCTCATTAAGGTCAAATGTAAAATTAGCTTTTAACTCCTTAGAGAGTGCAGATAGGGTCATGGTTACTACTGAACGCATATAGTAACCCATATATGCTCTATTCAAAAATTGCCTTGATTGTGACCTTTGACTGCTTAAGGTCAAATCTAAAACTAGCATAACTTACAGAGTGCAGATAGTCATGGTTACTATGGAAAACACACACACACACACACATATATATATATATATAGATAGATAAATAATCTCGTGGCCTTTGACCTCTGCTTAAGGTCAAATTTAAAAGTAGCTTATAAGTCCTTACAGAGTGTAGATAGGGTCATGTTTACAATGGAACACAGATAGTAACCCATATATTTATCCATAAAGGTCCTTGACCGTGACCTTTTACTTCTCCTTAAGGTCAAATGCAAAACTGGCTTATAATTCTTAGATAGTGCAGATAGGGTCATGGTTACTATGGAACACATATATGAAACCATATGCGCTCTGTCCAAAAATGACCTTGCCTCTGACCTTTGACTTCTCCTTAAGTTCAAATGCAAAATTGGTTTGTAACTGCTTAGAGAGTGCAGATAGGGCCATGGTGACTATAAAACACATTTCAGCATATATTGTACTATTAATCTATTATAGAATATAGTACAGTCTTCAAAAGTTAAAAGTCTAGTAGAGGCCAGTGGGTGCTATGCCACAGGGGAAATACGGTCACATGGTCTGGCTCATTATTATTATTATTATTATTATTATTATTATTATTATTATTATTATTATTATTATTATTATTATTATTATTATTATTATTATAATAATAATAATAATAATAATAATAATAATACTTACAAACCAAAAATACAATATCTAGTGTTTATTATACTCGCGTCGTGCTACACTGGAAATACCTTTAAAAAGGAAAGAGAGAGAAATAATACTTTTACATAATAACATTACAGTTATTTGGTTATAATCCCTACTCCCAATGGAACCTTCACTTTTTAATCAATTAAAAAATAATAATAATAAATCAGACTATTAATTATTATTGATTGACTGTATAAAACTAGCGAGGACAAATTACGATTTAACCAATTATTTTTGATTGTTTTAAACCTACCTCTCGCCCCTCTACTCTCTCTTTAGTCTTTTGCATTACTCTAAAATGCAAATACTATCTGGACGGCTGTTCTGTGCTTGTAATATTTATCTGGAGTACAAGTAAAGATAATGGCAAAACAAATCCCCCTCTTTCAAAACTAAACAGATAAACAAATAATAAACACACACTTAAAATAAACAAGATAAATGTGTCTTAAAAAAACAATATGCAGTGAATGCCTATAGATTTGAAATTGACTTTTTCAAAGAATACTAAACATTTTATTTCACGTTCACGTCAGAAGTGAACAAATTCCAGCTGCTATAACACAAGCACAACTCACTGAAACCACTTAGCGTACTGCCCCTAACATACAGAATACTGAGCCATATATATTTACTCACCAACGGTTTCTTTTCAGTCGCAAATGGCGACCTGGCGACCGGATTTCTGCCACGCTGCTGTAAGGAGTAGTAATCTAACTGGAATGCCAAAAATCACTGCAACTATGGAAGAGTCACACATACTAACATTATTTTTTTTAATTCATCCTAAGGTACAAGTCAATATTGTTGAGTTTACTCAAGAAAGTGATCCGAATATGCACACTGATTTTAATGTTTTTGTATCATTTAACAGGTGATTGAAACAAGAAACCTGGAAGCACCTTATCTGTTGCCAGAGAACGCTCTTAGGGAGAAATACACGTATGTTGTACATTTTTCAGTCTGGACACAAATGTTTTTACATAAGCTGCTGTCTTTATCTCCTGTGAAAAGTTGTCTTAATATAGTTTTTTAAGCCCTTCATGAACTGAGTTTGCAGTCTCTTTTCATTTCTGAAATACAGGGAATTTAGGTTTTTTTTGTTAGAAATACTGTATGTGACAATAAAAAGGCAGTATGTACATTGGTGCCCATAACAATGACACCCTACTATTTTTTTTAATGCAAAATCCTGCAATTCACATTTATTTCATAATAACATATGGATGTAATTCTTATCAACACTATTAGTTGTCAGTTCTGCTAGAAACTGTTGGATAGAAATGTGAAATTTAAATATATATTTTAAAAGGATTATTTGTATATGTTTTTAATAAATAATAAATAATACAAAGTGACAGTTAAACATCATCATACAGTCAAATAACCATCTACAGTAAAAGCATCCCTTAACAGTGGTAATATGTAAAGTGATTTTAGCATGGGGAACTGTGAAGTACAGTTTTACCGCAACCTGCTCGTGGACATTTTCACATAGTCTGTTCTGTAACTGATACAGGCTGCCCAAGTCTTTGGAAAAGCACGAGAAGAATGTGTTTTTCCTGACTAACAAGATTGCTGAATCCTTGGCTGGTCCCAGCTATAGTGTGGATAGGCTCTCCGTGCCTTACATACCCCAAGTGACAGGTAAGAAACTAATAACTGACGGGCATATAAACATATATATAACTATGAATTATATAGTTACATTATTTCAGTGGCTTATACTGGAAAATACTATATGCACACTAAGTGTTAGTAGTCAGTTTTGTTGAGTGGAATTATCTTATCTGGAAAATAACTGCTTGTCACATTGAGTTCTATTTCCTGACCTTAATACAGATATGCAGTTTGTTAATATATTTTTTACTTTTTTCTTAATTTTTTGCAAAAAATATTTATTGTCACCTTAGCTTCTATTCTTTACTTTTGAATCGGGGGGGGGGGTGCGAGGCAGGGGTGCGCTAGTGCTGATCACAAAAACCTGAGAATACAAAAATGCAGTCACTCCATTGAGCTCACTTACTCTTTAGCTTCTCACAATCAGATGGGAGTACTCCATATGCGCCCTCTTCAAGTGTGGCTCAATGCCTTCCGGCTACATCCCAAACGCGACAGACACCGTCGGCTGACCTGTCTCTCGTGTATGCTGGGATGCCATGCGCTGATGGAGGCAGACCTCTCACATGCACTAAGGTGTAACGATGTGAGTGATCCACAGCCGTCAGGTGTTGACGACAGACTTAGGTTGGGGTGCAATCTGGGCAGGCAGGGGAGTCTGCGGGTCCTGGAAAGGCCGTTGGACATTCCTGCATGTAAATGCGCTGGCGCTGCATCACATAGCCTTCAAATTGTACCTGGGCACAACGGAACCTGTTATCTCTCCGGGATGTTCATCTTCCCAGAGTGGCGATTGGGCAGCAGATCTCCTCTCGAGGAAGGGAGGGAGGGGGAGGGAGGGTCCCCACCCGTCAGAATGGTGACTCCACCCACAAGTGGTAGTGTGCATATGGGAAGGCCAGGGTCCATCTCTTTGCCATGGCGGAGACAACTCACTGCCCCCATATGGTTCTCCCTCCACCGCTGCAGCGGTCCACTAGGGGTCGATGCCCTAGCCCACGAGTGGCCCAGGATGCTCTTGTATGCATTCCTGCCAATACCATTGCTCCCGGTCTTCTTAGAGGTGATAGTTCTCCTGGTTGCCCACAGATGGCCCAGGAGAATCTAGTTTTCGACCCTTTGCCAGATATTGCAAGGCTAGCCATGGGAGATCCCGCAATGCCTGGAACTCCTCAGTCAGACGTGAGGCACTCTCTGGCATTCTGAACCGGACACCTATGAGTCTGGCCCCTGAACGGGACCATCTGTTTGCCTTAGGGCTCTCAAACCCGGTCGTCAGTACACTGCAGAATGCTAGGGCCTCCTCCACAAGGTCATTGTACGCCTACAAATGGAGGTATTTTCAAGGTTAGTGTCTGACCAGGGGTCATGACTCTATATCTTGCCCTATAGCGTTCATTTTACAATTCTTGCAAGAACTGCTAGAGGTGGGAAAATCCCCTTCTCCATTGAAAGTGTACTTAACAGCCATATCTGCATGCCATGTCCCCGTGGACTCTGTGTCCCCAGGCGCTCGTGTCCTGGCGACCCGTTTTCTCAAGGGAGCTCGCCGGTTATGTCCTCCTCGATTGGAGTCTAGATGTGGTACTGGAGGCTCTCACAAAGGCCTCATTTGAGCCTATGCATTCCATAGAGTTGAAGTATCTCTCTGTGAAGACAGCCTTTTTGTTAGTAATCACCTCTGCAAAGCGAGTTAGGAAGCTACAGGCTCTGTCGGTGCACAGCTCCTGTATGCATGTTTGGGACGATGGAAACAGGGTGTCATTACGTATGAACCCTGCTTTCCTCCCTAAGGTGGTTACGGTTTTCCACTTAAATCAGTCAGTGGAACTAGAGGCTTTCCATCCCCCTCCGTTTTCTTCGGTGGAGGATCGGAGACTAAAATCCCTCTGCCTGATTCGGGCATTGAGATGTTATGTTAGCAGAACATCTCAATTGAAAGGGAACGTTAGGTTACGGATGTAAAAGAGGAAGTGAGCTCCGTGGAGTGACTGTCTGTTCCCTCAGGAAGCTCTGATATAGAATGCTTACTGAATACCTGACCTGTGGCAGGCATATCCCAAAAGTATTGGTTGGTGGTCATCTTCTCTTTCAGGAAACCAGGGTTACATCTGTAACCTAACATTTTTCAATCTAAAATTATATGTAAGGGTACAAGTATGTCACATTATATGTAAGGGTACAAGTATGTCACAGCTTTTACGGAACCTGTGAAAATAGGAAGTGAGCAGTCTTTTGAATTGGCAGCAGTGCAAAGTTAAAGCTGTTAGCAAACATAAAATAAAGGTGAATACTTACACAAAACTACAAAGAAGTGGCCAGGTTAAGTTCTAAACTATCAGAGCAATATCCCAAACAATTTCATGAAAGCCGAGGGAGCCACTATAAGGAGAAAAACCTTTTCAAATTAACCAAAGCCTTTTGTACAGAAATGTTTCTCTGCATACCCTTGACAATGCAAAACCTAAAGGGAGGATGGTTTACAGTTTTGGAGAAGAAACCCTGATTTGCAGCTCTTGCAGTAGCTGCCCTGCGGTTCTGAATAGTACCTGTAACATTGTGCTCAGGGATGACAGACTTTGCATCAAAAGTTAACTTTTAATGTACATCTTTTATACGTTTAAATAGACATTAATTAAATAATATATATATATATATATATATATATATATATATATATATATATATATATATATATATATATATATATATATATATACAGGTTAAAGAAGGATTTTTAAGCCTTGATACAATTGAGACATGGATTGTGTACTGTATGTGTGCCATTCAGAGGGTAAATGGGCAAGACAAAAGATTTAAGTGCCTTTGAACGGGGTATGGTAGTAGGTGCCAGGCGCGCCAGTTTGAGTGTGTCAAGAACTGCAACGCTGCTGAGTTTTGCACGCTCAACAGTTTCCCGTGTGTATCAAGGATGGTCCACCACCCAAAGGACATCCAGCCAACGGCAGGCCAGTGGTCGAAAACGGCTCATTGATGATAGACGCCAAAGGATGCTGACACGAATTGTGCAGAGCAACAGACGAGCTACAGTTAGTCAACTGACAGTCCACTACAACATTGGTGCCGAAAGACCCATAAAAGAATGTACAACGTATCGTACCTTGACACGAATGGGGTATGGCAGCTGACGACCTAACAGAGTTCCACTTCTTTCAGCAAAACACAAGAAACTGCAGTTGCAGTGGGCTAAGGAACGAAAACACTGGACACTGGAGGATTTGAAAAACATTGCCTGGTCTGATGAGTCCCGGTTCCTGCTGTTTCACACTGAAGGGAGGACTAGGGTATGGAGAAAACCACATGAGTACATGCATCCATCATGCCGCGTGTCAACATTGCAGGCTGGTGGTGGTGGTGTGATGGTGTGGGGTGTGTTTTCATGGCACACATTGGGCCCCTTGATAAAAGTGGAGCAATGTTTCAATGCCACAGGATATCTGAACATCATTGCCAATCGTGCATCCCTTCATGGCAGCAGTGTATCCATCTGCTAATGGATTTTTTCAGCAGGATAATGCCCCATGCCACAAGGCTAGGATTGTCCAGGAATGGTTCCACGAACATGACATTGAATTCAGCTTACTGCAGTGGCCTGCCCAGTCACCAGATCTCAATCCAATTGAGCGTCTGTGGGATGAGATGGAACGAGCTATTCGGAGTAGAGATCCACTACCAGCCAACTTGACACAACTGTGGGAAGCATTGGAGTCAACATGGGCGAGCATCCCAGTGGAACGCTTTTGACACCTTTTAGAGTCCATGCACTGACGAATTGAGGCTGTTCTGAGGGCAAAAGGGGGTGCAACTCAATATTAGGAAGGTGTTCCTAATGTTTTGTACACTCAGTATATATATATATATATATATATATATATATATATATATATATATATATATATATATATATATATGTATATATATATATATATATATATATATATATATATATATATAATATACAGTGCCGTGAAAAAGTATTTGCCCCGTCTGATTTTCAGCATTTTTGCACATGTTTGTATTTGGTCAGATTTTTTTGTGGGTTGTAGTAGTATATAGAGGGAGTCTGAGAGAAAAAATGACACCAAAGTTTGGTGCTTCTTTCATTTGTTTGGTGTGCAAGGTAATCAAACATGCAATATTCAGGTGTGAAAAAGTTATTGCCCCCCTAGTTAACTCAACCCAATTAAAGGGATAATTAGGGTCAGCTGTTTGAGTACTTTGGTTAACAACCAGGCCTGCCCAATATAAATTATTATTATTATTATTTATTTCTTAGCAGACACCCTTATCCAGGGCGACTTACAGTCATAGACAAAAATACATTTCAAGAATCACAGTACAAGTAATAATACAATTAAGAGTAAGATAAATATAATGACTTGGGTTCTGGCAAGTACAAGTATGACGAAATACGATTCAGTAACGGAGCAGATAACAGTGTCAGTGATAGTTACATCACGATATAATTAAGTACAAAATACTACAGATTAAATAACACTTGACAGATTACATTACTCTAAAGTACAGGAGTTAATGCAGTCAAATAGGGGGCAGATAAGCGCAAGTAAAGCACATTTAGGGAAGAGTGATAAGTGGCCAGGGGAAAAAAAGAGGAGTTCTGCAGGTGCTGTCTGAAGAGGTGAGTCTTGAGGAGGCGTCGGAAGGTGGTCAGGGACTGGGCAGTCCTGACATCTGTAGGAAGGTCATTCCACCACTGTGTGGCGAGGGTGGAGAAGGAGCGGGCTCTGGAGGCAGGGGAGCGTAGAGGAGGTAGAGCCAGTCTTCTATTATTATTATTAATTATTTATTCGCAGACGCCCTTATCCAGAGCGACTTACAATCGTAAGCAAATACATTTCAAAGTGCAGGAGGAGCCGAGAGGTTGAGTGGGGGTGTAGGGAGAGATAAGGGTCTGGAGGTAGCTGGATGCAGTCTGGTCAAGGCATCTGTAAGCTAGTACAAGAGTCTTGAACTGGATGCGAGCGGTGATCAGGAGCCAGTGGAGTGAGCGGAGCAGTGGAGTTGCGTGGGAGAAGCGAGGCAGAGAGAACACCAAGCGAGTTGCAGAGTTCTGGATGAGCTGGAGCGGACGGGTGGTGGACGCAGGGAGGCCAGCCAGGAGGGAGTTGCAGTAGTCTAGGCAGGAGAGTACCAGGGCCTGGACCAGGAGCTGGGTGCGTAGTTTGTGAGGAAGGGTCGGATTCTTCGTATGTTGCTCAGGAAGAATCGGCAAGTGCATGCCAGAGTGGAGATGTGCTGGGAATAAGAGAGACAAGGGTCCAGGGTGACTCCGAGGTTCTTAGCTGAGGAGGAGGGAGAGAGTGTGGTAGATTCCAGAGGAACGGAGATAGAGAGATCAGAGGAGGGGGAGGAGGAGGAGGGAAAGAAAAGGAGGTCAGATTTAGAGAGGTTGAGTTTGAGGTGATGCGACTGCATCCAGGAGGAGATAGCAGACAGACAGGTAAAGATACGGGAGGGGATGGTGGAGTCAGAGGTGGGGAAGGAGAGGAAAATCTAAGCATCATCAGCATAGAAATGGTATGAGAAACCATAGGATGCGATGAGGGGGCCCAGGGAGCGGGTGTAGAGAGAGAACAGGAGAGGACCCAAGACTGACCCTTGGGGGACTCCTGTTGAGAGAGGGCGAGGTGTGGAGGTTGCTCCACACCAGGTTACCTGGTTGGAGAGGTAGGAGGAGAACCAGGCCAGAGCAATGTCAGAGATTTCCAGGTCAGCGAGAGAGGATAGTAGAATAGAGTGATCGACAGTGTCAAAGGCAGCAGAGAGGTCGAGGAGAATTAGGACAGAGGAGAGAGAGGCAGCTCAGGCAGAGTTTAGTGAGTTGGTGACAAACAGGAGGGCAGTTTCAATGGAGTGAGCAGAGCGGAAGCCAGATTGGAGAAGGTCGAGCAGAGAGTGGTTGGACAGGAAAGCAGAGAGCTGGCGGTGGAGGGGCGAGCAGGTCGGGAGGTGAGGGGACAGAGGGAGTCGAGGGAGGAGAAGAGGGAGAAGAAGAGGGTGGAGGTAGCAGAGTCTACAGAGTTGTGAGAAGGAGTCTATAGGAGGGAGGTGAGAGAGAGCAGTGGAGGCAAGGACAAAGGGAGAGAGAGAGCGTAGGTTACGGCGAGAGGTGACAGTGGGGGTAGGAGGAGCAGGGAGAGAGGGGAGAGACAGAGAAAAAGAGATGAAATAGTGATCAGAGCGGTCCAGGGGGGGTGACAGAGAGGGTGGAGGGGCAGCAGGCCCTGGAGAAGGTGAGGTCCAGTTGACAGCCAGCTTTGTGGGTAGGAGGGGATGGAGAGAGACAGAAGTTGAAGGAGTGAAGGAGAGGAAGGAATCCGGCAGAGTGGCTGAGGTTGGAGAGATGGATATTGAAATCACCTAATAGGACAGTTGGGGTAGACAGAGAGGGGAGGGAGGAGAGTAGACAGTCGAGTTCATCGAGAAAGTGAGCGAGAGGTCCAGGGGGACGGTACAGTACAATTAGCAGGAGTTGACAGGGAGAGGTTAGTTGGACGGCATGAAATTCAAAGGTATTAACAGAGAGTGATGAGAGGTTGGAGGGGACAGAAAAGAGTAAGGAGCGAGAGAGGAGAAGATCAGTCCCACCTCCCCGTCCAGTGAGATGCGGGGTATGGGACAGGACATAGAGAGAGGACAGGGCGGCAGGAGTTACAGTGTTATCAGGGGACAGCCAGGTTTCAGTGAGAGCAAGGAAATCGAGAGAGATGTGGGAGGCAAAGGCAGAAATGAAATCAGCTTTGTTAGCAGAAGAGTGACAGTTCCAGAGTGCTCCAGAGAGTGTGCAGATGGGGGGGAGAGGCAGAGGGATGAGGTTAGAGGGGTTGGAGGAGCAGCAGCGGAGAGAGGGCAGAGGACGAGGGCGAGAGGACAGACACGAAAACCAAACACTGCATTCCACAGTAAGAACCTCATACCAACGGTCAAGCATGGTGGTGGTAGTGTCATGGTTTGGGGATGCTTTGCTGCATCAGGACCTGGACACCTTGCCATCATTGAAGGAACCATGAATTCTTCTCTGTGTCAGAGAATTCTACAGGAGAATGTCAGGCCATCCATCCGTGAGCTGAAGCTGAAGCGCAGCTGGGTCATGCAGCAAGACAATGATCCGAAACACACAAGCAAGTCTACATCAGAATGGTTGAAGAACAAGAAATTTAAAGTTTTGGAATGGCCTAGTCATAGTCCAGACCTAAACCCCATTGAGATGTTGTGGCAGGACCTGAAACCAGCAGTTCATGCTCGAAAACCCACAAATGTCACTGAATTGAAGCAGTTCTGCATGGAGGAGTGGGCCAGAATTCCTCCACGGCGCTGTAAGAGACTAATCGATAACTACAAGAAGCATTTGGTTGCACTTATTGCTGCTAAAGGTGGCGTAACCAGTTACTGAGTCTAAGGGGATGATTACTTTCAAATGCACTTTTAAGTGTTTCAAATTTTTGTGTTATTTGTTCACTCATGGTCCCTTTTCTCTAATATTAGGTTTTGGTTGAAGATCTGATAACATTCAGTGTCAAAAATATGCAAAAATATACAGTGCCTATAGAAAGTCTATACCCCCTTAAATTTTTTCCACATTTTGTTGTCAGTGCCTCAGAGTTTCATGCATTTAAATGAGGATTTTTTCCACTTATCTACACACCCATTACGGAAGCGTCCTAGTGCCAATGAAAAAAAAAAAAATGAAAAAAAAATCTCCTAGCTAGGAGAAAAAAAGTCCTACGTAGGAGGGATGGGGTAAAAGCCGGAACGGCCCGGAACGGTACTTTAATGAATTCAATTGCTTTAAAAAACAGCATAGAAAGTTACACACACGTGAGGAGAATATTTTAATAATCAGAAACGATTAGTAACGTGCTGCCATTAACCCGTTCCGGGCCAGAACCCTCTTTTTATCACCAAAAACCTCCCGGAACACTGGGTTCCGAAGCTTCAAAGACGACGAAAATTATATACACAATACAACTGAGTGTGGACATCATAACACTATTGAGAAAACCCACCGAACCGACCTTTAACTGCCCGTTCCGTGCAATAAACAGCTGTATAGACAAAACCACCCGGAACACGAGGTTCCAAAGCTGCACAGAGTATGAAAATGATACACACAATACAACTAAGTGAGGACCTCATAACACTATTGAGAAAACCCACCGAACCGACCTTTAACTGCCCATTCCGGGCAATAAAACAGTGTATTTATTTTGTTTGTATATGATCTCTCTCTCTCTCTCTCTCTCTCTCTCTCTCTCTCTCTCTCTCTCTCTCTCTCTCTTTTTTGTTCTTCTTACTTACAATGATAAAGTATTTAAATGTATTTAACATATTCATATATGTACATAGGCTATATTTGATACAAAATTGATACAATGCAATTCAGTGCAAAGGCAAGCAAACACACTATCTTACAATTAGGTAGTTTACAACATGTAAGGAAAAACGAGCAAACAAAGCAAAACAGTTTAGATTTTAATATTATGCAGGGTGACTTCAAATACAGAAACCTTGATGCATTCTCCATTTTCTTCTTCAAAAAAATTAATTTGTTTTTACATTGTGTGTCATATGCATAAATAAATAAATAAAATAAAATAAACAGAATAAACAAACTAACATGTTTGTGCTTAATTTGGGAACCTACTGTCTGAATACGAGAGAGAAATGAAACAATGTATTCTTGCTCTAAATGAGTTGCTGCAATATTAAACTATGTAACAGTGTAATGCCTGAGAAAGCACGACTGAACCCTTGAAACAATGTATCGAATTGGGCTTTGTATCGAATTGAAGTATTTGGCTGAAACGCTGCAACTAACAGATAGTACTAGTTTGTGCAATATGAGAATTGAAACGAAATTGTGTTTTAAATAAATTTGACTATTTTACATCCCTGGCATTTTTATTGTGTGTTTGTGTTGTACTTGGTCAAGACCTTATCCTCTGACCCAGATGAAAGAACCTGGTGCTAACAACCTCAAATCTTTAACTTAACTTAACTTTAACTTGAATGCATCAAGGTTTCTGTATTTGAAGTCACCCTGCATAATATTAAAATCTAAACTGTTTTGCTTTGTTTGCTCGTTTTTCCTTACATGTTGTAAACTACCTAATTGTAAGATAGTGTGTTTGCTTGCCTTTGCACTGAATTGCATTGTATCCATTTTGTATCAAATATAGCCTATGTACATATATGAATATGTTAAATACATTTAAATACTTTTTTTATCACTGTAAGTAAGAAGAACAAAAAGATTGTGCAAAAAATAAATGTTGTTTTACTGTTGCAGCTATATATACGTGTTATTTTTATTTTTTAATCACATATATGTTACAGTTAGGGGCTACCAGCAATTCTAAACAATTCAAGAGAGAGAGAGAGAGAGAGAGAGAGAAGATCATATACAAACAAAATAAATACACTGTTTTATTACCCGGAACAGGCAGTTAAAGGTCGGTTCTGTGGGTTTTCTCAATAGTGTTATGAGGTCCTCACTTAGTTGTATTGTGTGTATCATTTTCATACTCTGTGCAGCTTTGGAACCTCGTGTTCCGGGCGGTTTTGTCTATACAGCTGTTTATTGCACGGAACGGGCAGTTGAAGGTCGGTTCAGTGGGTTTTCTCAATAGTGTTATGAGGTCCTCACTTAGTTGTATTGTGTGTATAATTTTCGTCATCTTTGAAGCTTCGGAACCCAGTGTTCCGGGAGGTTTTTTGGTGATAAAAAGAGGGTTCTGGCCCGGAACGGGTTAATGGCAGCACGTTACTAATCGGTTCTGATTGTTAAAATATTCTCCTCACGTGTGTGTAACTTTCTATGCTGTTTTTTAAAGCAGTTGATTTCATTAAAGTACCGTTCTGGCTCGTTCCGGCTTTTACCCCATCCCTCCTACGTAGGACTTTTTTCTCCTAGCTAGGAGATTTTTTTTTTCTTTTTTTTTTTTTTCATTGGCACTAGGACGCTTCCGTACACCATACTGCACACTGTTAAGGGGAAAAAAGTTTTTATTGAGAAAAAGATTATATATTAAAAATACAAAACTGAAAGATCATAATTGGATAAGTCTCCACCCCCCTGAGTTAATACTTGTTGGAAGCACCTTTGGCAGCAATTACAGCTGTGAATCTGTTGGGATAGGTCTCTACAAACTTTGCACACCTAGATTTGGCAATATTTGACCATTCTTCTTTAAAAACTGTTCAAGCTCTGTCAAGTTCCTTGGGGAGCACTGATGGACAGCAATCTTCAAGTCATGCTACAAATTTTCGATTGGATTTAGGTCAGGGCTCTGACTGAGCCACTCAAGGACATTTACCTTTTTGTTTTTTAGCCACTCCAGTGTAGCTTTGGCTTTGTGCTTTGGGTCGTTGTCATGCAGAAAGGTGAACTTTCGTCCCAGTTTCAGCTTTCTTGCAGAGGGCAGCAGGTTTTCCTCAAGGACTTTTCTGTACTTTGCTCCATTCATTTTCCCTTCTATTCTGACAAGTGCCCCAGTCCCTGCCAATGAGAAACAGCCCCATAACATGATGCTGCCACCACCATGCTTCACAGTAGGGATGGTGTTCTTTGGGTGATGCGCTGTATTGGGTTTGTGCCAAACATAACGCTTTGCATTTAGGCCAAAAAGTTCCATTTTAGTTTCGTCAGACCACAAAACTTTTTGCCACATGGCTACAGAATCTCCTGAGTGTTTTTTTGCATACTTAAAACAGGATTCAAGGTGGTCTTTCTTGAGTAAAATACAGGCCAGATTTGTGGAGTGCTTGGGATATTGTTGTCACATGCACACTTTGAGCAGTCTTGGCCCTAAAAGCCTGTAGCTCTTGCAAAGTTGCCATTGACCTTTTGGTAGCCTCTCTGATCAGTCTCCTTCTTGCTCGGTCTTCCACTTCTTAATCGTCTTGACCGTGCTCCAAGGGATATTCAAGGCCTTTGATATTTTTTTATACCTATCCCCTTTTACAACTTTGTCCCGGAGTTCTTTTGAAAGCTCCTTGTTGCTCATGGATGAGTCTTTGCTTTGAAATGCACTACCCAGCAGAGGAAACCTACAGGAACTGCTGAATTTATCCTGAAATCATGTGAATCACTGCAATTTAACACCGGTGGAGGCCACGTAACTTGGTGTGTGATTTTGAAGGCGATTAGTTGTAGCCGTGATCATTCTGTGACATCGTCTACTTTTAGCTGTGACTGTGCTGTGATTTTTACCATAACCAAATCGTATCCTTCGTTATAATGTTCTCACAGGTCCCCCCCCCTTTTTTTTTTTTTGCTGGTTATCTTTTTTTCACTCAGACAATAGTTTTGCCAACTACGTTTCAACGTAGTATTTTCAGTATATTTGTCATCCAGAACTTTTAACACTTAATCTTTCGAAGTAATTCAATATTTTTGTAATGGTTTGATATGGAAATAAAGTATTTTTGTGTATGACTTTGTATCACGCAATTATTCTCTAGGCGATTTTCGCTCCTTTCAATAAGCACAGAATCAGTAAAAATAAAGACAACAAAAATAGACCAAGGCAAAAGGGAAAAAGGGGTGTTTTTTATTGCATTACACTAAAATAAATAATGGGCCATTCAAAGCTGTGGTTGTTGAAATACTATACTGATGCAAATTGTGTGTTATATTAAACTTAGCTTGTGAACACAGAGTTAGTTTGATACCATACTTTGATACTACCAGCTGTGGGTCTGTTGTTTTATAGCTAGATACCACAATGTGTCATTGGAGGTCTTATGTAATATCTTGAAACCAATTATAATTAATTTCAGGTCCATAAAGAGCCTGCTATAGATATGTATTCTGCGTAACAGCAATTAAGAAATTATTTCTTGAAATCGATTACGCCCTGCATATAAAAAATGTTCTTCATACTAACTTATTTTTTAACTTAAATCTTCATCTTGTAAGTGACTGATCAATTAATTTCACAGTACAGTTTACCAGTAGTGTCAGGGTGCAGCAGTGAAAAAGGCGCCCCTTCTGCTGCACCCTGATACATGCTGTTAAACTGTTATGTTCACTGTGAAATCAATTATTTATTGATCAGGCACTAAGTAGATGAAAATGAATGTTTAAAAATACTTGCATAAGACAAATATCAATAAAATTTGGGCTTTATGCTGTGCAAAATTGATTTTCCTGTATTAATTTCTTAATAACCTTTACTAGGAATAAATCCTTTGATGTAATGCGCGCATGTCTCTCTTCTAGTATGAAATAATAACTGGGAAAGTTGATCTTCCAGCTGGAATACATTGCGATTATTTTTGGTATGTGTAATCTTTACAGATGAAGACAAGCATTCCAGAAGGAAAAGTATTGTGGACACTGTATCAATCCAGGTTGACATCCTCTCTGGTAACAATCAACCGGACAAGGTAATGTGGTGATTTTATTTTATTTTAATATTGAGCTTGAATTACTAACATTAATTTGCAGTACTGTAAAAAGGCAGTTTGCATCTGTTTTCTGGAGCAATGTTTGCTTCTGACCGCAACCATATTTACTAAGACTCTGTGCATATGAATAAGCTCCCTTCATTGCGGCTCCCCTGAAAGTGCGGTCATCTTCAAAAGGTGAAGCTGCATTAGTTTATGAATGTGTTAATCAGGATGGCCTGCTTAATTAGTAATCGTTGCTAAGTTTCTTTTGCTCTCAAATTGCTAAACGTAATGATACCTGCAACCCCTTGATGTGAGCGCAACACTTTACTTCATGTGAAGATCTACAATTATTTATTACTGTTTATGTTTATTTACATTTTTTATATAGTTTTATATATTTTTCATGTTTACTATCTATTAAAGTATTATGAATTAAGACAAGTGTAGTTTATACATACATTCTAATGCAATCAATTACACATCAAATGTGTTATTTTTGCTTCTAGCTGGGACTACAAATATTGATAGAAATAAAATATGTGTGAGAATGAGCTTGGCCAACCACCACTGATCATCTCAAAACCCGTCATAAGTATGATTTATGGGATTTACTTGAATCATCACAGAATTACAAAATGGACATTAACATTTCATTAAACATCTATTGGGTTAATCTAGTTAATCCTTATATGATATTACTGGGACAAATGCTTGTCAAAAACTGGTTCAGTTTCAAGTATGAAATGTAACCATTACCAAATGGGTATTTAACTCCTGAAGACCAGAAACCTGAAAATCGTATACCAACGCTGCTCAGCGAGCCTGTGACGCAGTCGTGGCTCCACCCCCGACAGCACAAAAGGACTGTGCTCACAGATCTCATGGCCATTTTTCCTTTCAAGACTGACTTGTTCAGATAAGTACATTGTTGCTTCTATGTGTATATATTTCACATTTATTGGGGTTTTACACAAATTACATCTTTAAACTAGCTACTGTAATAGTTTTTACTAATTACGTGTATTGTGTACACTGCAGCCTGTTTATTGTTACGGCGCGAGTCACTGCTTCCCAGGGATCAAGCATGATAAGTCGGCTGACTTTGTGCTCTCCCCCCAGGCTGCATAGCTCTTGCTGGAGCTTATTTTATTTCTCATTTTTGTGTGTTTTCTGTTTTATAGACATATACGTGCAGGCCTATCTGCAAAGTGGTGCTAAGCACACGTGCAGCAAGAGCAGCTGCTGGGCTCAGCAGCACTGCACAGGATCGAGATACTCGCATCAGTTGTTGTTGCTTGCAATTTATCCACAGTATCTTGATGCCGTTTTGGTGAAAGCTTTTAGCATCACCATTGTGAAGGCTGTTAGTCCATTCTAACCAGCAGGCTTCCCTAAGTCATGTGTGTGGTACTGACCGAGTGGTTTTGCCAGTGGCTTTTACAGGTGGGCATCCATGTACGTTGCCACCTGTGGTTACTACAAACCGGTGGAACTGTACTGAACCAGTACCGAAGCCACCGCTCCGCTCCCGACCCGGTACCATACCAGTACTGACCCGGTGCTAAAGCCACCAAACCGCTACCGAACCGACATTGTACCGACCCAGTTCCAGCCCGCTACTGACCGGTGCTTAGGTCCGGTCTGGTACCAAACTGGTTCCGCTCTGGTCTTGACCCACCTGGTCAGATTGAGCAGATTGAGGCAGCACCTGTACAACTGTACCTGTACACTGCATTGCTTGCTCCTTGCATCATGCCTGGGTTCTATCCCTGTGAGACATGCAAGGCCGGTCTGCCTATTGAGGACAAGCGCGGTAGTTGCTCTTACTGTCTGGGACCAGAACACGCCAAGGAGACACTGATTAATCATGGCTTCTGTGAGTTTTGTGCCCCATTCTCCAAGCACATGCTTGAGAAACAGCTTCCCGCAGCTCTAAGCTCAGCGCTCTTCCCCATCACCCTCTCTTGAGAGGTGGCTGCTTCCTCACCCATGGCTCTGTGCCAAGGGAGAGTGGATGATGCACCTGGAAAAGTAATCCAAGCAGGGAACCATCCTTACGGTCTTCGTTATCCTCCTCGAGCTCTGCCTCTCCATCCCCTCCCCCTGTGGAAGAGGAAGAAAAGTCACCATTCCAGGCGATCGGCAGACCGGAGCAGATGGAAAGGCTTTGGGCAGCTGTTTCCCACCAGTGAACCGTTCTCCCTGAATTACGGCAGAAACGTTTGGCGCCACCTGCCCCGCATGTCCACTTGGGGCTCCATGGGGCTGCAAACACTGATTGGCCACAAGAGGGCAGACTGTCCATTGCCACCTCTGAGTAGGTGGGTGAACAGGAGCTGGCGTTCCCATTTGAGGATGTAAACTCTGATAGCACGTCCCCTGCAGTTAAGCTCTTCCTGTCGGCAGGGCTTATGCCGCTAATCAAAAGGGCCACTGCAATCTTGCCAGTGCCCTGGCCTAAAGCAGGGAAAAAAAGGCAGTCGATTTTCGACAATGAGCCTACCACCTCTCACATATCCACCCATTCCTGGGACCATCTGGCAACAGCTCCTGCTAGACGCCCTATATAGGGTGCATAATGAGGAGAAGCTGGGCCTGGCTGGTTGAGCCTCTATTGCCGTCTTGGTCTATTGTGCCTAATTTAGCACTCCTATCCAAGGACACTGCCGGGTCTCTGAGGTCATCCTTTCATTTCGGGCAGTGCATCTGCCGGGATGATGAAATGGGCTTCAGACCCCCCTTTTCAAGGGGAGTACCCAGCAGCTCAGACTGGAGGCTTCACCCGAGGTGGTGAGCCTCATCTGGGAGAGGTGCAGGAGAGCAGAGATAAACCTCTTTGCCTCCCAGGAATCAACCCACTGTCCCCTCTGGTTCTCCATATTAAGAGGCAGGGAGACGCTGGGAATAGATGCCTTGGCACACCAGTTATATGCCTTCCCATCGCTCGCTTTGCTCCCGCTGTGTCTGAAGGAGATCAGGCAGGACCGGGCCAAGGTGCTCTAAGTAGCCCCATAATGGACCAGGAGAACCTGGGTTTTGACCCGCGGAGACTGCTGGCAGCTCTGGGTCTGGCTCCTGAATGGCTGCATTTGAGCCGTCTGGGACTTTCCAACAGGGTTTGACACTCTACAGAATGCATAGAAGAGTGAGATGACCCCTTTTTGGGCGAGAGGATAATCCCCCTCTATGTTAAAGGTCTATCTGGCAGCTATTCAGCTTGCCATGTCAAGACTGACTCTCTTCCCAGGAGCTCACTTTCTGGCAGGACAATTTTTAAAAGGGGCTTGGTGGCATCAGCCGCCTATAAAGGACATTGTTCCTTGCTGGAGGCTAAACATGGTACTTAATGTACTCATGAAGCCTCCATTTGAACCCCTGCATTCAGCTGCGCTGAAATTGCTATCTTTTAAAGCGGCTTCTTCCTGGCTATCACCATTCTCTATTATGAAAGCCTGATTATTTTTTTTTACAGAGGCCAGGACATGGTCACGCTCCGTACCATTCCTGCCGCCTTGCCAAAGACTAACTCGGATTTCCATGTTAACCAGTCTGTGGAATTGGAGGCTTCCATCCACCTTCTTCCAGACTGACAGGGAGCGACACCTCCATAATCTCTGCCCAGTGCGGGCCCTGGCGTATTATGTTGACAGGACAAAAAAATGTTGGAGGCAGTCTGAACAGTTTTTGTCTGCTATTGGGAACTAGAGTGTTAAGGGTGGCTTCTCAGTCAACCCTTACAACACAGGCATAGAGGTGAAAAATGTCTCTCAATATTTTCGCTCTAGCTACTTGTTACTCGTTATTGTTATTGTTATTCGGTAATGGCTACATTTTGTAAATGAAAGGGAACGTTTCCCTAAAATAGAAATGTAACCATTAACCTTCAAGGTCGCTGCATCCAGTCCCTTTGTGCCGTCGGGGGTGGGGCCACGACTGCGTCACAGGCTTGCTGAGCAGTGTTGGTATACAACTTTCAGGTCAGGAGGTAAATACCTATTCAGTAATAATTACATTTCTATTTCAGGGAACCAGGTTTATGATAATAACCAACCATTTTTCTTCTTTGTTCTGGGCTAGACCTACATTACTTGTAAATGATGTTCGTGTAAAGCTATTTGTTTGTGAAATGTCAGATTTGTATAAATGTTTTAATATCCTTTGCTTGTAAAGGCCAAGTCCTTTGCTTTAAATGTTGAAATGAAATAGTAAAATCTGCAAACTCACCCCTATAATATAATATGTGTAGGACAACATAAAACCATATAAACGATATGCAAAGCATAATGCTTGTTTTTTAAAAATATATACATTTAAGGGTTAATGCTTGATATGCAATGCAACAATATATTTTGTGATAATACATACAGTATGTATGTTTGTATTTCCTTCGTTTGCATTAAACTCTAATTTTGTTCTATATAATTTATCATACTTTCTTACAGACAAGGTTAGCTGAAGAAATAACCTTTGACACACTGAAGAAAGCCATAGGTAAGTGAGAAACTGTGCTGCCTAGAGAACAGCTTTGGCACAAGTACAGGAAGGCTGTAACATATAAGATATATGTCAAAGCAATTCGCCGGAAAATACGTAAATAAAGTATTCATGTATTTTATCTTTTTTTTTGCTTGATGAAAGAAAATCTCCATTCTTGTACACGCCCTCTGATAGTTGTCTGTCAATCTGAATCAAGATCAAGAATAGTGTTTGCTATCAAACAACTGGATGCAGTGTGATTACTGTCAGCAGCTTTATTTCAGCATATAATAACAACAAAGGACGGCACGGTGCTCTCTTCTCTAACAAAGCCAGGAAGGAGGCTTTGAATAAACTTTATGAACATGTTACTGAACAAACGTACTGTCTCACTTATCGTGCCAGTAATAGTGTTTACCATGACAGTATTTCATCATGTGATTCATAAAAGCCATTTACCGTCAATAAACATTACTCATCATGAAATTTGAATAACGTGCCTTTGGAGACCATTTTTTTCATTTTTCTGGTGCCGTTAATTGACCCTTACCGGCATCATAATTACCATGTGCCTCAAACCAGGCAAAGAATGAGATGTGTCTTAATGGTCTAATTTCCTAGCATAATTGATATGTTTAGGAACGTGAATTTAAGCCAATAGTAATAATAAAAAACGTCTGTTTAATTATGCGATAATTAGGTCATTTAAGTATTTGCAACGCATACATTAAATTGCATTATTAACTCATCTGAAAAGGATAGGCTACTTACGGGCTGGAAAACATATAAATCAGGTTAGTAGCCTATTCATTGCTCTGTGGAGAAAATGGAAGGCTTCGATGTGCTTGTGTGGGCTGTACATCAAGAGAAGGGAGATATCTTTGAAGATGATCCTCCCAGAAGAGTGAGAAGACCCCACAGATTTGACCCTCTGGATTACTCTGATCACGTGATTCTAGTAGGTATCCACTTAACAAGAGCACAATTATTCACCCCTGTGGAGAACTAGAACATGAACTGAAGAGTTGAACTGCTAGAAACAAGGCTGCTCCCGTATTAATGAAAGTTACAAACTCACTGCATGATTTGGATTTTGATGTGAGCGAGTTTTTATTGATAACTGTCTGTGCGCAGTTTACTATTTATATTGAAAAATACATATTTGTGTCAAATTGGATTGTATTCTTGTAGGTCTAGTTAGTTATATTTTAGTAACTACAAATAAATTGCAAGAAATATGTAGGGCTTTTGAATCTGATTTCACTATGAAACCGAGTATAGCGTGACAGGCAGGATTTTTCAATCTAGCTGTATTTATTTATTTTAGTTAAAAAGGCTTTTTTTGTACGGTAAGGTATACTGAAGGAGGAACTGAATTTAGATGTATTGTTATTGTATGTTTTGTATTTGAATGAGTTGTGCAGGTATTTGCAAACTGAATAAATACAGTAAAACAACAGTAAAATAAAAACAGTTTTTTTTTTCCACCATTTAACGATGAATTGTATTTTAATGTAACTGTGCAGTGCTGTCTTTCTGTACCATTTGTCATGGTAACATTCAAACTAAAGTTGTAAACATATGAGAAAAATAACCGGAGCTTGCTGATGCTCCAGTGCTTCTATACTTTCTTGTGCACTGGAAAGGAAACATGGTCTAACATTAGAGGATCCTTTTTTCAACCAAATGTAAAATCAAGAATTATGACAAAAATTACATTTCTGGTGGTTACAGTTATTTTTCGTGTACATATCAGCAATATAAAAATGTAATCTTTTTTTTTTTTTTCATCAAAAAGCGTACACTGCCCCTAACCTAACCTATCACTCGCATCCAGGAACTTTTTAGTGGCCATAACGTGATGGTGTAATCAGACGGTGTATGCTGCTGATGTCGTAAGCAGGGGCCCAGTCCATTTGCATACCTCTGACAATTGCTTAGATATAATCTCACAGTAACAATCCGTGACGGTAAATCACATCTAAAATCAGGCTGTAGTTTTATAAATCGTGTGTTAAATACAGCCCAGTATTTTTTTTTTTAACGGCTAGAAATTACTGCCATCTTTTATGCGTATGGGCCATAGACTACTAGATATTTTTAATTACTAAAACTTTTTTAAATTTTTGATTTTGTGAATGGTAGCTTAAATACTGAAACTTGCACAAATACACAAACCTGCACTCAAATCCTAATTAAAAAATAAAAAAGTTATCTGTACAGCTCCATGTAAGTAGAACAGTTTCTTTTAATATCGAGGCATTGTTTAGGCTATTGGAAATACCTACAACGCGACATAGTCCACCGCTGGTATAATGAAGCCTGAAGGCTGCCAGACCACAGATGGAATTGCAAAACGCATTTCTCATGGAATAATGAGGAAATGTTTGTATTCATTTGCAATAAAAACTAGTGCTGCATAAAATCATGAAAAAAACAAGCAGAAAAAGTTTGAATGTGTTTTTTTTTTTTTTTTTTTTTTAACATATCCATTTTCTAATACCAATGGAACCCGACCATGTCCACTAAATCCCCAGTGAAGGATAATAAGCTTAGAGAAGGGCATCTTAATACCACCATACCCTCAAACTCTTTCCAGTATCTGTTTTTTGTATGTAGTAATGCTATTAGTAAATAAATCACCACCTGGTAAGAAAAACTAAAAAATATCAATATTGTTTTAAAAAGAAAACAGGGTTAAAGAATAAGTGGCTTCAATTTTCATTTTCTTAGACATTTCATTTTTTTAGAGCATGTGCCATCTAGTGTCAGTGGCTGCGTTTGCCCCCTAGGGGCCCCATGCAATACTTGATTCTGTGTCCCCTACCAGGGCAGGGCTGCCAGACCAGTATATTTGAAACAATTCCAAGATGTGGAATAACAGTAATTAGCGGTTATAAAAATATAAACACACTGTTTATTAGGTATATGATAGCTTTTGTTGCATACTGCATCTGGTTATTTTGAGTAAATGGACAAACAATTGATTTTAAACTGCGAACAAAAGAAGCTTGTTTATTGCAGCTTTCAACTCACTTTAAAACACAGTGTCTATTGCAAATCTCTGCCTCTCCCCCACTTTGAATCTTACCAATAATAAGCATGATAATAACTCCATATTATCCGATAACAAAATCTACAAAATCTAAAGATGTTGGGGCTCCCGAGTGGCGCATCCAGTAAAGGCGCTCCTCGCAGGATGTGCCCTATAGCCTGGAGATCGCTGGTTCGAATCCAGGCTATGTCACAGCTGACCGTGACCGAGAGTTCCTAGGGGGCAGCGCACAATTGGCTGAGCGCTGCCCGGGTAGGGAGGGCTTAGGGGAATCGGCAGTGGAATCCACGGCTCACCGCGCATCAGCGACCCCTGTGGCCGATAGGGCGCCTGTGGCTCTGCAGCGGAGCCGCCAGATCTGTGTTGTCCTCCGGCACTATAGGTCTGGTAGCATTGCTGTGGATCTGCAGTGCGAAAAATGACGGCTTGGAAGGAGCACGTTTCGGAGGACGCGTGTTTCAGCCTCCGTTTCCTGAGTCGGCGGGGGGGTTGCGAGCGGTGAGCCGGGGATACAGATAATAATTGGGCATGCTAAATTGGGGTGAAAACCGGGGTAAAAATAATTGGCGACGACTAAATTAAAAAAAATAAAAAATAAAAAAAAAATCTAAAGATGTCATCACGTATAATATTATTATTATTATTATTATTATTATTATTATTATTATTATTATTTATGCATTTATTTGACGTATTTAGGGTTTCCAATCATCAAAATACAATGACCAAGAACATTCATTGTATGTCCACGAAAAGCCAGATTTCGTTCTGCCAAGTGACAAACAACGGCTACAAATCTAGTCAGAACATATTCCCAGTACTGTTCCAGCTAAATTAATTCCATTCTGGCTGATCAATAGTAGTGTTGGTGCTCATTCCTACCTGTAGGTTGCGCCATGTTCCCATGTGCATGTGGCTTTGAGTGTTCATGTTCTTTAAGAGTACATGAAAGGCACTGCCAGGCCTTGAAGCCCTCCTTGGAAATACTGCCATCACGTTTACTAAAGAGTGCACAGCAAAAGCAAAACACTGAAAGAAGGAGACTATATAAGCTACGTACTGAAAAAATGTTGTTATGGTTCTTCATGTGCATGTAGTAGTTCTCTTTCGTAAAACGGCGTGCAACGGAGGCTGTATCGTGGAAATTCCATGTCCATAATCTGCTTTGGACATGTTTTTACAATTTCACATCATTGAGCATTGCTTATTTGTTCTGGCCAAAGCGCTGGGTCATTAGATAACATGCTGATATCTGCTGTGCTAGCGGCAGCATGCTGTGTGAGGGCCCTCCTCGGTTTCCACATCATCTGCAGGTGTTTCAGTTCATGGTCCAGTAACATCCTTAGTAGCTGCAGCTGACAACGTACCACTACTAGCATCTTCTTATCGCCTTCCGCTTGCTGTGATGCAAAGAATGATGTTAGTTTAGGGTAAGTTACCACACAATTTGCTTTTTCTTGTGAGTGTTTTCAGCGCCGCTGGGATAATTCCGCTTCATTTTTCTTTTTCACGCTCCTACACTTTGGTAATTAAAGCATAAGCAACGGTCTGCGCTAGAAGATGGGTTAATCTACTTGTTACATATGGGGCTTGTTTTATGCACTGTGAAACTGAATAGGCCTATTATGTTACAAAAATAATCACAACATTTGACATGTCTATCACATGTAAAAAAGATATACCTCATTTTTTTATTTTTTTTTATTTTTTATTTGTTAACACATTTACAGTCTCCAGCATAACCCCCTCTGTTTTTTCGTCGTAATACTCTTGTCAGTATTAGTGATGTCATTTTTTTCCCCACTAATAGTCATGTGTGTTGTGCAGTAGTTGGCAGCAGTCCCCATGCTCCAACTTCTCGAAAAGCGATATGCACTGCGCTTTGGCTTTCTCTCGTTACCAGTGACAAGTAACTGTCACCTTTGTTGTGTTGTCATGTTTTGAATTTGTGCATATTGTTAATAGAATGTAAAGAAAAAACTGTCACCACAGTTGGCTGGGGTCCCCCTCGCTACCTCAGGGCCACATGTGATTGCGTGGTTTGCATGTCCCTAATGCTGCCACTGTCTAGTGTTAGGCCACTTTGGGTCAGGTTTCTTTTTCTGAAAATACACAGCTGTCCACTTTTATGCTGCTGACGCTTAGGAATAGGGCAACAACTAGAACTGAAGAGCAGCTTCTGAACTCAAAAGTCTTAACACAGATTGATCAAAAAATGAAAATGCACGATATTTGAGGAATTACAATGAGAACCACTTAGAATGATTGCATACATCATAAAAAAGGAATACAACTTTAATTTTGAGGCACTTACTTTTTATTGTAGATACTCATATCTGTTTGCGAAGATGTAACATGCGATAATGCCTGAGAAACATTCATTTTCTCAGATACCACTGGAATGGAAGAACAGGAGAAGGAAAAGAGGCGTCAAGTAATCGAAAAGTTCCAGAAAGCTCCATTCGAAGAGATTGCAGCTCAGTGTGAATCTAAGGTAGGAATACACTTCATGTCAGTTGTCTGTAATAAAGATTTGTGTAATTTACATTCAATAAAGTTTATATTTCTCTCTATTTTTAAAGCTGAAATACTTGTATTATTCTTTTAGGCAAACTTGCTGCAAGATAAATTGACCCAGATATTTGAACTTACTATCAGGTAAGTTGCAATTTTTTCCACAATAGTTCCACTTTTTCTAAGCTATCCTACTTATTTTGTGTTATCAGAAAGACACAGTTAAGGTCTTTCTCACAATTTACAGTAAAGCGGTGATATTACATTTTTTTGTTCTGTTTTTGTATTTTACACAAGCCATCTTAATGAGTAAATATCGGGGTTCCGAAAAATATGGCGTTATACGTCCCTACGTGTTGATACATCTGTTTAAATAATGTACCTGTAATTTCTTTTTTCATTGTTAACATCCTGACAACTTTTTACTCTGGGGTTTGAGATCTCTCCTCTAAATCACTACAGGAAGAGCAATTAAAAAAAAAAAGAAAAAACATAACAAGTGCTCTGGCTTTTTTGTGCCGTACCACATCACAGATCGTTATTGCTGTGTTACCTGTCTGACATTGTGTAAAAAATGGTCAGGATGTTAACAATGAAAAGATTAAATTACAGGTACGTTATTTAAACAGTTGTAGCAACATCTGGGGATGTGTAACAATATATTTTTAAAGCCTGCCTTGATAAATTCATGGCAATCCCTTTTCTGTGCCCGTTGTAAAATGTCTTGTCATTGCATTGTCTCTCCTATTGTGCCAATGGCAAGACATCTTTTCATAAAGATATTGTTAAATAAATGTTTTAATAGTGTGTTACCTACAAAAAATTGTTGTCTTTTATAAACACATGGCCTATTTTCTGGTCATGTGGGGCACCATTGTAATCTTGTGAGATGTTGCAACACATTTAGTTCAATGGAGGTGGGTTTAAAATACAGCTGCCACTAGGATAACAGTAAGTAAAACACTTATAAATGTACATGTTTTAAACATAATGGGCCATTGTGGCAGTGTGCCCCGCCCATATGTGTGTTATGTGTTATGTGTTGTGGTGCGTGTGGTGTGTTAATGTTGGTGTATAGGTATTGGTGTACGGGATATAAATGTGTCTGTGTGATTTAAAATATATAGTTGTATTTTGGCACGGGGATGCATAATCACTTCACGTGCAGACAAAGTATGTGAGCACGGGATTGCACAAATTAGTTCACGTGCTGGAATTCAAGTGAATAATTAATTCGTAATTGAATCCCGGCACAACAGTATATAGTTTACTCACTCAGGGTTGTGTGTTCGTAAGTGGAGAATGGGTGTGGAGAGGAGAATAAAAAGTAAGAAAATAAATAATTGCTACAACGTGCTGGAAGCACCAGCACTGTACTTGTTTGTCTGTTTGTCCACTGTTTGTTTAGTGTTAGTCTGTTTTTGTTTGTCTATTTATTTTGGCTCAATGTGCCATGTGCTGTTTTTGTTCAACCTTTTATTTTTCTGTATGTTTAATAAAACACTGAGCGCCGCAGCGTCTCAGTTTCACCTGCCAGTACTGCCTGTCTGTGTGTTTCTTTCTGGCCTGATGTCATGCCTACAGCCAGCCTGTTCACAGCCATATTTTCAGTGTGTTTCCTCCATTCTATAATTAACTCCTATTATTTGAAAAGGAGAAAAACTCATGTTAATGTTGCAAAATGAAAACCAAAATACATTGAGAGTGCTTAAGAGGACTTGAAATTATTACTTAGTTGTTTGATTCTAGTTTTGTAAAATTAACGGTTGTTCCCTTTCAAGTACGAAATGTATTCCGTTACACAAACCGATTACGCCCGATTCAACTGAACACTCTACCAAAGCTGCGTGTTACGCCCGTGACGTCAGCACACCTGTCTCCACCCCCACAGGAGACAAAACTGCGTGCAGGACAGCGCTCAGCATCATTTTCGATTTCAGCCTTTTCATCTTACACAGAGAGTGACTCAGCATTTGAGAGAGTGAAAATTCACTAGGTTCGACCAGAAGCAGTCAGATAACCCTGTCTTATTTTATTTCTGCTTGTTTTTTCCCCTTGGGATAAACCGCCGAGGCAAAAAATTGTTTAAATAATTTAATTGTTTTTTACCGTAAGTTTTCGCGGCCTTCTGGCCAGCAGCAGCAGTGGGCTTGCCTGCTCCTGCACCCACAGATCGGTGACACAGTATTATTAATATTATTTATTCTCTCTTTTCTACCTTAACTCTGGCTGGAGTTTTATTAGTCTTGTTTTTTACAAGCATATTGTGAGTTTAAACTACGTTTAAATATATATTGTGGCTGAAACTGCTTTATTTGTGTTCTCCCTTTTTTTTATTCCAGGTGCTGTGCGTGCGGCTTACTGCTTAAGCAGTCGCAGCAGTCTGGGCTCGGACTTGCTTGCAAGCCAGCACTCCTGGACAGGCACTGTGTTTAGCTCTCAGGCTGCACAGACTAACTTGTGGGCTGTAGCCCAGCAGTTAGAGAGCTTTGCTCTGCTGCCCATGCCACAATAGCGGGCAGCTTTGGCACTGCTTTGTGAAGGCTTATCAGTGAGAGAGAACTGTAAGCAGGCACTCTCTCACTGATACACCATACAGTGCCTCCATGCACCGTGCACTGTGCACCGTACCGTACCGTACTGCCATACTGTACCGTGCCTCTGTGCACCGTACTGCACCATGCATGGTAGTACACCATACCACACCATGTACCATACTGTGCCTCACCGTGCACCGTACTGTACCATGCCCCGTACCGCAACGTGCCCCGTGCCGTACCGTGCATACCGTGCATAGCATCAGAGTGGGTCATAATATCATTCTGTGTATGAAATTAACAGAATTGTAATATACAGAGGGGGGTCCTAAGCCATTATCTGTGTCTACTTGGTTTCTTGTCACAAACTCCCCCACTGACAAGAATGCTTTTAAAAAGAGTCATAAACTAAGTACTGGACAAGTGGTTTATCTTCACCAGCGCTGAATAAATCCTGTGGTGCCGTGTGGCGAAGTGCCCCGCCCCTGTGTGCATTTGTGTGTTCTGTGTTGTATGTTGCGTGTGTGTGTTAATGTTGGTGTATAGATTGGTACACGGGATATAAACGGGTCTGTGTTTCACGTGTATTTAAAAAGTGTAGATTTGTATTTAGGCACGAGGAGAGCACAAATCACTTCACGTGCTGATTAAATGTAATATGTGAGCACGGGGTTGCACAGAATTAATTCACGTGCTGGGATTCAAGTGAATAATTAATTAGTAATTGAATCCCAGCACAACAGTATAAATAGGCACATTTTCATTCAGTCGGGGTTAGGTGTTCGGTGAGTGGAGAACGAGTGTGGAGAAGGAGAAATTAAATAATAAGAAAGAACGTAAATATAAAAGTGAATAACTGTCTCACTCACCGTGTTTCGTTTGTCTGTCTGTGCACTGTCTGTTTACTGTGTAGTCCGTTTTGTTTGTCTTTTTATTTTGGCGTATAGTGCCGTGTCCTGTTTTTGTGCTGTTTTCAAACCTTTTATTTTCTGTGCTGTTAATTATTAAATGCTGAGCGCGATCACGCGCTCAGCTTAAACAAACCACATCTCTCTGTTGAATTCCTTCCTGCTTCCGGTCTGACGCCACCCACTCTGGCCGTCTTTGTGACATGCCGGCAGTGTCTTTCAAAAGGTAAAACCAGGTGGTTTTGAATGCCTTGACACTACTGAGAGGACAGGACACCTTATAAATCAAGCAGGGCTCCTGACACAAAACCCAAGGCTCTTGACACACAAACAAGTCTCTGAACTGTGACAATCTTGAAAAGAGATACCTTTTTCAGAAAATCTGATAAAGATAACTAATCTAGTGTTTGCCTTGGTGTGGGAGGCCACAGAGTAAGACGTCTAAAATCCTTGTAATCAAATTTCTAACTTAGCCCACATTTGATCACCAGAGAAGAGTTGAAAGAACATTTGAAGTCGACAGAGATTGAAATATATTCAGTCACATATTGGTGGAGGAATTGCTGTTTCCTTGATATTCAGTAGAAGTGTTGTCCAGAGTATTTCAATATTGGTGGTTCCTACATGATTTTGAATTCAAATAAGATATTATAGGATTACAACTTAAACTAGTCCAAATACAAATATACAGTGGCTCTGTGGCGGAGTGTCCCGCCCCTATACATATATATTTATTATTATTTGTATTTTTGTTTGCGGTTTGCAGTATTTGTTGTTTGTTTTTATAAATTAAAAACATTGTGAGGATGCGTGGCTGATCAGCTACTGATTATTTAACTAGCTGACAGTCACGCATCCTTACTAAACTCGTGCAGATTGTGGCCCAGGGGTAATAAGATAATTAACAGCTAGTTAACCCCTCGGCCAGAGTATAAGAACCTGCAGCTGTCCGTGCTGTGAGGAGAGAGTGTAGAGAGGAGAGTACGGGGAGCGGAGAGAGCGAGGAGAGAGAAAGATTAAAAACAACTGCTAAGTATTGTGCTGGTGCTAAAACCAGCACGCTTATTTGTTTCTATTTGTTTGGCCAACGCGCCTTTTTGTTTTGTGTTTTGTTCTGTTTAAATCTTTTGGTTTGTTTAGTTAATAAAACGCTGAGCGCCATTGTGTTCAGCTTCATCCGCCCATCCATTGTTTTGTTTCTGGTATTTCCTGGTTCGTGACGTCACCATACACACGCCACTCAAAAACAGCTCGGTCACAGGCTCTCAAAAGTATTCACCCCCCTTGGACTTTTCCACATTTTATTATGTTACAACATGGAATCAAAAGGGATTTAATGAGCACTTAATTCAAAATGCACATCCAGCTTCCACTCAAGGTGATCGAAATACGCATGTGTCAAGTGACGAAATGTCCTTGCAGTGAACATGCAGGCCCAAAGAAATTGAAGAGAAAGAAGAGGAGAGAAGAATAATAAACACAAATGAATACAGGAACAAAAATAATGAACTTATGTTTATTTTTACTTTTTCTCTTTTCTTTTCATTTTTGTTTATTATTCTTCCTTCAGTTCAAGCCCTGTCAAAACAGAGGCTGTCCAATTGGATCGTGGAGACAGATCAAAGATTATCTACGAGCAAGCCAACTTGCCCCCCCCCCCCCCCCCCCCCACAGAGAAGGTCACAGGTCATTCCACAAGGGGTCTTGCTACCTCTTGGGTGTTTCAGGGTGCATCGGTCTCTGACATTTGCAACGCAGCGGTGTGGGTCACTCCTCACACCTTCACAAGGTTTTACAGGGTTAATGTCCTGGATCCTCGGAACCCTGCCTTTGGAACCAGAGATCGAGTGCTGACAGTGGCGTATCAGCCGGACTCGGAAGCACATCATAGGTATTCCTACATTCTGTGGCATTACCGCGCCTTATAACTATGGCATGCCCTGTGTCTCGCCAGATTGGCTGTTCTGCAAGTCATGTCCTTGCGACAACTTGGGTATACTTACCCATTGTGTAATGGAATACATTTCATACTTGAAAGGGAATGTTGGGTTATTATCATAACCCTGGTTCCCTGAAATAGAAATGTATCCATTACAATTCTTTGGTCGCTGCGTACATTCTATGCAGTAGGCTGTAGAAAATTTATGGCACTGAGCGCCATCCTGCACGCAGTTTTGTCTCCTGTGGGGGTGGAGACAGGCGTACTGATGTTGCGGGTGTAAGACACATCTTTGGTAGAAGTGTTCAGTTGAATTGGGCGTAATAGGTTAACCCATTGCGTAATGGATACATTTCTTTTGCAGGGAACCATGGTTATGCAAAAAATTGTCATTAATTAAAGACTGAAGAAAATGCTTTGAAAATGTGGCCCAATATTTCTAATCATTTGTTAACTGTAGGGATTTAACAAAACTGCTCTGAATCTATTTTGAATCTTGGTATATGTTGTATCCACTGCAAAACTGTATTGACAAGATCTTTAAGAAAGGTTGTTGGGTATAGTACCACTCCAGAACTTAAGTGTTGTCTGTGTTTGATCCCAGAGTACATTTTAGTAAGAACTATCCCTTTTTCAATAGACACACAATGTATTTGTACTTGTTTTAGGATCTGGTGACTAAAGATGAGATGTAACAGCTGGGTTCATCAGCCCAATGCTGTCTATAAAGATGAGATGTAACAGCTGGGTTCATCCACCCAATGCTGTCTATAAAGATGAGATGTAACAGCTGGGTTCATCCACCCAATGCTGTCTATAAAGATGAGATGTAACAGCTGGGTTCATCAGCCCAATGCTGTCTATAAAGATGAGATGTAACAGCTGGGTTCATCCACCCAATGCTGTCTATAAATATGAGATGTAACAGCTGGGTTCATCAGCCCAATGCTGTCTATAAAGATGAGATGTAACAGCTGGGTTCATCCGCCCAGTGCTGCCTATAAAGATGAGATGGAAGAGCTGGTTTCACCAGCCCAATGCTGCCTAGTAACATTGTCAACAGGCTTGTTCTAATTTAGGTGTAATGGAGAGTCTGCAAACTGCCAATATTTTTCCATGACTGTAGTTCATAGTTCAGTATAGCAAGAAGAAAGTATTTTAGGAGCTGATTTTAAAATCCACCACTAACTTGCAAAACAAACTAGGCTTGTGTTGAGCTGAATGTGTTGGGCTGTTTGTCGTTTCTTTTAAGCTGGTTAGGTTTTGCATATTATTGGAGACAATTGAATCAGTTAGTAACATTGTGAATTTTTATTAAACAGTCAAAAGTTGTTTCAATAAACATGGAGTAGACATGGAGTCCACCAGTAGCCAAGCTAAATAAGCATTTCTGGCCACCAGTGATAAAACAGAAGTTGGTACCGAAAAACCAGATATCATCACCTGTTGTAAAAGTAACCAGACCTGTTGGAGATCTAATTTTCCTACCCACATATCGATTGTCAGGCCTCAGCTATCCGGGTCTGTGAAATCTGTGAAATCTGTTCCATTTATGTAATACAGACCAGGTTTCTGTCCATCCATCACATAAAGTAGTAGCTTTCAGTTTTACGAAGAACTGGAGAGGATGAAATCCAATAGAAAGTGAGAAGAGGTGGGACTAAGGGAACAGGATGCAAGCAGGAAAAGAAAAAAAGGGGAGATCTAGAAAGTGTCACTCCACTGCACGCATACATTTTAGTTTAGTTTAGAAAACTAAACGTGTCTAGCCACGAAGGCTGCTTGAGTAGGATAGCTGGCATAGGGTGCTGACACCGGCCCTGTCTATGCTCAAATCAGTGCTGACATTCCATCCACTACTTCTAACATCATCTTACTGACAGTGCCTATACCTTGTATTTTCAGCATGAGCCCTCAAGTAAGACAAAGAGGACATTTAAATTGAATATAATATAACGTAAAGGATTTGTTTTTGAGTTGAAAATAACTGCATTGATTATCTGTGAAGCACATAGAAAAAAGCTCCCACAACTTTAACGCTAATGATCTGTTGGTCTTTCTCCTCTGCAGGCCTCCACCCAGCCCATCAGGAAACGTGACTATCACAGCAGGACATGCCCAGTGCCAGTCCATTCCAGTCTATGAGATGAAATTCCCAGATCTCTGTGTGTATTAGTTGAAAATTGCATGCTTATGAACACACTGCTCTGTGCAATTTAAAAGATCAAAATATCTACCAAAATAAGTAGGCTGATCAGGTTATGTTGTATCTGCTTGTGTAAAAGAAGTTCATTTTATTTGTCTGTAAGTTAGATATACCACTTTAAATATTGATAAAAATCAAATAGTCCTGTCATTAAGTATTTTTCATGTAGATTATGGATGAAGAATCATCAGTGATAGGGCAAGGGACTATTTTTAAATAGTAAAACTCCCAAATGTTTTACACAAGGTACTGTTTTGTTCAATGATTTTACCACTGTGTATTAGGGTAGTTTTGGTTTAATAAACATAATTCTTACATACAACCTACAATTTGAAATGTATGTTCTGTTTTGCTCAATTAATGAGTAAGTAGCGGGGTTCCAAAATATATATCGTTCAAAGCTCTTTTCAAAATGTCTGCTCTAGTGCACTGTGGTCTGAGCACTGTCCTCTAAATCACTACAGGAAGTGCTCTGGCTTGTCTGTTTCTTACCACATCATGGATCGTTATTGCTGTGTTACTTGTTTGACAATGTGGGCAATAATCCTTACACTATCAGTGCACTACAGTGGACTTTTTGAAAAGAGCTTTGAATCAGACTTTAAAGTTATAAGTGTAAAAAGTTGTCAGGATGTTAACAATGAAAAGAAAAATGACAGGTACATTATTTAAACAGTTATTTAAACAGTACAACACATGGTGACGTGTAACGTTATATTTTTCAGAACCCTGCTAGTTACTCTTTACATCACCGTGTTTAGGTACAATTACAAAAAGTAGTTGATTTACTTAAAGCTGTGATGTCCCACTTTCACGTCCAGTCCATACTAAAATACAATTATATTGTCTGTTTACCACGTTTCCATCATTTTGTCTTCTTTACACTCTGCTTTATCAGAAAGTAGACCTTGTTGCTCAGAGGTGTTTTACTTGTAGGGACACATATAAAGTAGTACATCCTCCCCATTTGAAATTTGTTATAGGATATACCTATGGAGATTAAACTTTCTACATGGATTTTAAATGACAAAAAATACTTCTTAAATATACAAATATATCAAACCACATTGGACACTGCAGCTTTAATTCGGTGGATTAAGTTACTAGGCTTCTGCAGGAAGAGCAGTTTGACCTTCATGAATGAAATATGAAGAATACATATTAAACGTTAATGAGCAGCTTCGTGTAGAAACCAAAATCTTTTAAACTCTCTTTTACCTGTTTGGGGTACAGTACAAAGTACAAATTAATAATTTTTGATTTTGTGGATAATTGACCTACACCCTGAAAGTAACTATGCAAATAAATAAAACAAATGAAAATGTATGCATGTTTTATTAGGACCAGGAGTGGTCCAGTTCATTAACAACTCTCCCAGTTGCATAACTCTGTACTGTACACTGCTTTTCAGCTTTCTGTGGGTTATTAGTGGGAATGGGATATCTTCTGCACTTAAAATTACTGGTGAAAAATTGTAATGGCAAAGCTTTTTAAAAGCAAATACATACGCTACATTGGTAATGACCATCTCATAATTTCATGAAAGATCATTTATATAGCATGTCAGCATGTAGAAAAAGAAATACACCTAATACAATATTTTAGTAAAGTGCAGTATGTGCTTTAGTACAATGCTATAATTAATAATTATAATTAATCTTTAAGCCCTGCCTCAGTGCATGCTTGTACTGTATGTGCAGTGTTATACAGTAATTGTGACATTTTATTTAGTACCTAAATAGTGCAGTGCTTGTAAAGATATAATGACTTAACTGTTGTGTTTTTTTTTTTGTGTGTGTGTATTTTTTTCCTCAACAGCTTTGGTAAAACCATCCATCATAAATATCTAAAATGTAAAACATACTTGTCAATACCTAAAACTAGTACAATACAGTATGTTACACTTACACTGATTGCATGCAATAGGACACTACAGTACATATCACATTTGACCCTGCTTCTACCTGATGTATTAAAACAAGGTGTTTGTGTGTTTATTGTAGGGTGGCATTGAGCCAGTTATCCTGCAGTGCTGGAACTCATTTTATTCAGTGCTGAATTTTCTTTCTTATATAATTTTTTTTTTTTAATATTATGTCGCTGGATACACTTCATAGACCTCCATGGGTATTGGAAAGCCTAGCAGATGGCAATCCTGGATTTAATGGAATCTCAACAGGGAGTCGTTCCAAAAAGTGGAACAGAAAGGCATAAACCACTAGAATATAAAACCACAGACAGAGGGAAAAGCTAGTGTTTTAATACTTTCCCCTAGAATAGATTATGCATTTTATTATGACATTGTGTTCTATTTAATTATGCTTATCAAGGTACAGAAAATGTAATTATGTTTTCTGTTTTAATATGGAGACATGCTGAGTTGGGGTGGCAACTAAATGAATAATACATTTACAAATTATAAGGAGCAGACATCTGTGCATTGATTTTATGTAATTCGTTTCCTGTTTATGTTAGATTTATCACAGATTTTTGGCAATCAAGCAAAATACCCCTGATCGATTTTAATCTATTCTTAACTAAAGCAGGTGTGCCTTTTTTAACCTTTTCCTGAAACATAAGATCACTTAATTCTATAATTTTAGACTGTCAATAAATACACTTAAACAGTTCAACATATTTTAAATCTCATGTAATCAGGGTCTGTAAAAGTTAAACGGGTAACAAATTACATTTTTGGCAAATTATGACAATGTACCCCTTGTTTGGCAAAAAAAAATAGCAGTTACTGATGGAAGAGAAAGCTGCTCTAACGGGAAGTACTGTACCTTCTTCAAGTCAAGAAAATATATTAGATATAAAGTTAAACTGCACGAGGGGGGTGGGCAGTGAGAAGGGTACTGAAGCTAATGGTATTTTAACATCTTAAGAATAAAGACCTAAAGTCATTGTTCTACTGTATTGCAGGCAACTAGTCAGTAGCTTCTTTTTGTGTCTACATTATTCTCCTCTACCAGCAATGGTCTCCCATTTATCTTCTGAAATGAAAAATGCACCAAAGCAATGAATGATTTAAACTAGATAAATGGTGTATTAGATACCAACAATATCTGGTGTAATTGTACTTGCATTTATAACCATTGTGGATGCCTGTGCAGTGCAGTATAGCATTCATAATAACATTGGTTGTTCGTAGCTTATTGATCCCAGAATCTCATCAAGCAGCTTCTTGAAGGATCCCAGCATGTCAGCTTCAACAACATTACTGGGGAGTTGGTTCCAGACTCCCACATATACTGTCAGTAAATGCTGTTGGCCAATTATAATTTAAGAATATAATTTTATTTGCACACATTAGTACCAATAGACCTGATACAGTGACCCTGATGTTGTGTAATTCATTGTAGGACAAGTAGATACATTTTGTTTGGTCTGGTTTGATTAATCACTATAATGTAATGTATACTGTAAGGGTACAATTAAGGGCTGAGACCAAAGGCAAAAACGATGCAAAATCAGTGATGCTGTGTGCAATTTGTAGAGATTAAATGAATGTCTGCTCTTGACTGCTTCTACTTTTATTTATGTATTTGTTCTCTCTGAATAGTTAAAACTTGAACTTAACCATACCATCTATACATGTCCAGTCTGACCTAAACCAGTGCTGAAATTGTGTAAAAACAAAAAAACAACTTTGAATGTACTTAATGGTGTTATAAGCAGCTGTCTTTGGTTCATGAAAACATATTAACGTGAAGCATGGAAGTTGAGTTATTGTTGAAGCAAGATCAGCTTTCTGGATATCTTAATACACCATGATAAAAAACAAGGGGTCAACATTTGAGTATATCTTCCATGTTAAAAAATTTTAGTACTTGAAATTGCAATCCATGTTTAAATAATTGCTTCTTAAAATGAAACAATAAACTTTTGAATTGGTCCACCGTTGAGCTCTCCCCTTTTAGTCTTAAATGCAGGAACCTATTAGCTTAAAAAAAAAAAAAAAACTAGTTTTTTATGTTTTTTTATCACAATTTTTGCACTGACAAAAGGACAAAAAACTACCGGTCTATCTTTGACCATCATGCAATATTAATACTCTTGTGAGTTGTTCATATTCTATCCAATACAATAATACATGTGGTGTAAATCTTAGAGACTATTTTTATGATAATACATTATTAAACATTTAAGTGTAATCTTTTATATTTTTGAGAGTCTGCATCATTGATAATCATGGACATGTTTTTTTTGTTCTGCTTATTTTAATGTGTATTGATTTTAAAACAAATAACCACTGCAACTTAGGTTGTGTAGTAAGGTATAACTAGTTCTTTTTCTGAATTGGGGAGAAGAGACAGTGTCCAATGCATTTGAAAAAAAAATACCTTTTTTGGAAACAGCTACATTTGGTTTATAATGTTTTTGTTGTGAAATGTGAACTAATCTTTACATTTTCTTACACTGAGTATAGATTGATTAATAAAATGGAAAGGAAAGTTCCTTTTGGGAATGAGAAACAATTAATTTACTGTACAGTATGTATCCATGCTCAAACCAGTGCTGACATTTCATCCATGTGCTGTAAGAGTTCATTTTAACAGTAGCCCATTTCCAATTTTAAAAACCTAAAATAAATAAACCTGTGCTTGCTTGCTGTTTATTGTGTTTTTGTTTTCATATTTCCAATAGTATTAAAACCAATAGACATTTAAATGTCCTGGTTTTGACCTAAAGTCACTCAAAGGGGTTTGTTTGGGTTGATGATGACATTTCTATTTAAACAAAAAAAATACATTACCATGTATTTTTCTAAAATATGTGTTTTCAAATGTTTGGTATCGTGGCCAATGTTTATCTTTAAAATGTTATTTTTTTCATGACAGTACTGTGAATAAACTTCACTGCCCATCAGTCTGCTCATTCGGCACACATTTCATTTAGAAACAACCATAGACAGATACAACCATAGACAGATATGGAATAGAAGTGCCAGCAATTTGGGATATAATTAGATACATTTTCCTGTGAAATATGCATCTACACTGCAAGAAGTATAGCAATGGGGATAACAAAGCCAACATGCACACTGATATAAGGAAACTAAGACTACATTTGAATGATGTAAGGATGCAATTGCGGCCTATTGTATGAGGGACTACAGCTTTAATTTAGTTTTACTTTTTTAACAGTATTTTTCTAAAAACGTTTTCATTCAAAGCAGTGGTCGGTCACATAAAACGTTTCTGTCTGTGACACTTGTACTACCAAACCACAAGATGGTGGTTACATTTGAAGAAACCAAATAGGTGAACATTTGCTATGCAACAAAATTACTGAAAAACCACTCTGTTTCTGGTAATGCAGGTTAATGCTTTTTCTGCAAACTCCACCGAGTGATTAGCTCAGGCCGTTATCCTTCTGATGTAAAAGTACTGCTTTGGTTTTTATCATTAAGCTTCTGAACAGCTGCAGTGGTGTCAGGTGTCTGGTCAATGAGCTGTTCTCACTAAAGATCCCAGACAGTGCTGGTTCTGGCAATGGATTTTGTGGCTGGACAAAAAAAAATAGAAACAACTGCCATTTGTAATACCCAGAATTATCTTGTGGTCATTCCAGTAGCTCTAGTAATAACTGTACATTTTCAGTTTTCAGTTGTTTAGGAGGTATAGAGGGCAGTAAATGATTTCAGGGCGTTGTTTCTTAATTGTTCTTACTATGAATAAAGCCTGTAATATATGGCTTTATGTTGTGTAACTTTTAACTGTCAAAAATAAACAGTTTTAGCAGTAAGCAGCAGTTAGATGCAAATTTTTGGTGCCATAATGATAAGGTTTTGGAAGTAATGCTAACTCTAATCTTTTTTGGCTACAGATGTAGGTTAACTGTAGGCTTTGCCCACTGGTTGGTAAGAGACTTGTAATGTAGCCCGGTTTAAAAGATGTGTGGGGGTGAAGGGATGCCTGCCCGTGCACGAGTACTTAGGTGCCTCAGTGCATTAGGTGCTCGGTGCCCCCGGTACTTAGGTGCCTCGGTGCACACAGTGCCCTTGGTGCGCACGGTGCCCTAGGTGCTTTGGCATTTCAGTGCACGCAGTGTTCCCGGTGCCCTCAGTGCTTCGGTACCTCGGTGCGCAGGGTGCCCCGTGCATGCACCCTGTGCAGTGCTTCAGAGCCCCAGTGCATGCAGTGCACAGCGCTCACAGTGACCGTGGTGCCTTGGTACCTCTGGCAACGCACCTTAGCAAACACAGTTCCCTCGGTACTTCGGTACCTCGGTGCACATGGTTACCTGAGTGACATATAGTGCTATACAGCACTACAACACTTCGGAAGTAGCGTATGTCAACCACCAGGGTGGACTGAGGTCCCGGGGGTTGCATCGCGTAGCCTACCGGCTCTTGATTTGGGCCCAGTAGAATCTGCTATACCTCTGGGCAGTACATCTCCCCGGAGAAGTGAATTGGGCAGTAGACCTCCTCTCCAGAGAGGGTTCGCTTTCATCAGAGTGGCGACTCCACCCTCAGGTGGTGGAATGAATTTGGGAACGGTTCGGGCAGGCACAGGTCAATCTCTTTGCCTCGGCAGAGACGACCCATTGCCCCCTATGATACTCCCTCCACCGCTCAGGCGGTCCACTCTGCATCAACGCCCTAGCCCACGGGTGGCCCCGAGCATTGCTTTATGCATCCCCGCCATTACCGCTGCTCCCGGCCTTCCTGGAGAAGGTCTGTTTTGAGAAGGCGATAGTTCTCTTGGTTGCCTCTCGGTGACTCAGGAGAATCTGGTTTTCAACCCTGTGACAGCTCTGGGGGATCCCGCTTCGCCTGGATTTCTTCAGTCAGGCAAAAGGCAGTCTCTGGCACCCGGAACCAGGCAGATTCCAGTTATGGGTCTGGCCCCTGAATGGGACTGCTGGAATGCCAGGGCAGCCTAGGTCGTTATATGCCTATAAGTGATGGTACTTCCAAAACTGGTGTCTGACCCTCGGTCATGTCCCCATATCTTGCCCTATGCCTGTTATCTTGTGTTTCTAGATGCTGGTAAAGCTCCTTCTACATTGAAGGTGTACCTGGCAGCCATATCTGCATGCCATGCCCCGGTGGACTCTTTCACCAGGTGCACATGTTTTGGCAACCCGGTTTCTAAAGGGTGCCTGATGTTTGCGCTCTCCTTGGAGCTACGCTCTCCCACAGTGGAGTCTTGACGTTGTGCTGAAGGCTCTCACAAAGGCCCCGTATGAGCCTATATACTCTGTAGAGTTGAAGTACCTGTCAATGAAGACAGCCTTCCTCTTAGCCATCACCTCCCCAAAGCAGGTTAATGAGCTGCAGGCGCTGTCTGTGCACAGCTCCTGCATGCGTATTTGGGATAATGGGAACAGGGTGTCTCTGCGGACAAACCCTGCGTTCCTCCCCAAGGTGATATCGGCTTTCCACATGAACCAATCTGTAGAACTGGAGTCATTCCATCCACCTCCTTTTGCTACAGAGGAGAATAGGTGTTTAAATTCCCTCTGCCCAGTGCGGGCATTGTAATGTTACGTTGAAAAGACAAGAGCTTTGCGTCGTTCTTACCAGCTCTTCGTCTGTCACGGACCCTGGGACAGGTCCTCTCCAAGCAGCGACTGTCGCACTGTATTGCAGACACAGTCTCGACTGCGTATGATAATGCCAGTTTACCCCCACCTGGGCGGGTAGCTATGCACTCTTCCAGAGGGGTGGCCACTTCTTGGACCCTCTTTAGAGGAGCCTCACTGTCCGAGATTTGTACTGTGGCTAGCTGGACTACGCTGCATACCTTTACCAGGTTCTACCGCATTAATGTGGTTGATCCCGCAGTGCCTTTATTGGGCACAAGGGTCTTTGAGGTTGCACATTCCCATCACTGATCTTATCGGTTATGTGTGGTTGAGGTATCCCTCATTAGCTGTCCGCTCATCTCCCTCATGACGGCTTTGGTATACTTTCCCAAAAGTATCATCGGTGGTCGTCTTCAAATTGAAAGGGAACATTAGGTTATGGATGTAACCCTGGTTCCCTGAAAGAGAAGACGACCACCGACCAGCGAGGTCGCTTCGGTTGCTTACGCGGCTTTGAGGCAAAAAGAGATCGAGCATTCTGTGCAGTGACTATTTGATCCCTCAGGAGGCGGGACCTGGGACGTCACTCTACAGATGGGCCTATCGGGAGCTTTGATATAAAATGCTCAGAAATACCTACCAAAGGCCGGCAATATCCTAAAAGTAGTGTCGGTGGTCGTCTTCTCTTTCAGGGAACCAGAGTTACATCAGTAACCTAACGTTATAGTGCAAAGTGAAACGCCTGCATGTTTCTAGAAATGTAAAACAATAGTATGTCCTTTATTTTTAAAGTTTAGTATTAACAGATTCTCAGTGGAACATAACTGATAAGCATTATACTTGCACAAAATATGGAATTCCACACTTCTGGTTAACAACATTTTTTCAGACATTTTTATCCTAATTTAGTAAGAAAATATTGACATTAAATACCACCCCTCTGTGGAATTGTCTGCTTATAAAGCTCCTTACAAATGTCTTTGCAGGGCCAGGTTGTAGCATGTTGATGATAGCAGCCCCATGTACAGCAATGTACAGCCTGGAGAAGAGGGAACAGTCATTCTTCAGGGATGACAGCTGTAGCTGTGCTCTTGACTTCTCTCGGACTAAAGGTTGACTGAAGAGGGGGAGGTTGTTCCTCTTCATGGGATCAGCAATGGGCTTTGTTTGGTTGACAAGGCGCTCTTTGATATAGGTGTGTGGCAAAGTGGTTTGCAGTCCGCAGGTGTAGATGTGATGCTAAAGTGGTTTATAGTGCACAGGTGTAGATGTGATGCAGTGCTTAAACAGATGACAGACAACAAAGTTCATGGTCCAAACAATCCTTTATTTGTTTTTATAATCCGGGTTGTTTGGCGACCGTATATAATAATCCCTGGCAATACACAGCAATCAGGGTTCCGTCCCGAAATAGTAAACACAGTATAAACACACACACGATCACAAGTCCAGAGTGAGTGCAACGTGCAAGTGGTGAAATACAATTTATTAGTGAACAGTAGTGCAGTGTTGGCCGGGTTGGTGATGGCCTTTAGCGACAGCTCCTAATACGTGTTAGCCATCTAACAAGAACAAATGTTTACAATTAGTACAACAAAAACAAACAAACACTAAACACTCAAGGTTATATCACAGTCCTTCAGTGCTTCTCTGGTAACCATAACAAAGGAGCAGTTCGTTCGGCCACATCCCCGTTTGTACCTTCAGCCACGCCCCCTGGTTAGCCAGTGCAATCGCTTTTCCTCCAATCCGTGATTGTCACATCGCTTCCCGTCTGGGGCGATGACTTGGTGTCCTGTGGCTCCGCCCCCTTTCTAGATGGCCGACTTCCACCTTTCCCTGGAATGAATTGTCAGACCATCCAGTCCGGGACACACTGTTCCCTTTACACAGCACCCTCACAGGTCGGGAGGGAGATTTATAACCAAAATTCATTCTTTCTCTGTCACAAGGTCTCATACTGCTCTTGTCCAAGCTTCTCAACCTGGCGTACAGTGTCTATGACCGCCGGAAGTTCTGTGCTGCGCAGTACGAGGAGATCATTGATGTCATCACTGAATGGATTCCCCACCTCTTCTATGATACCTGTTAGCGATTTGACATCTCGTGCAAAAGCCATCTGTGCATGTTACAACTGCTCATGATGCTGGAGTTCTGTCTTCTTTCTCTTCTCCATTGAGGCTTCAAACTCTCCAATCACTTGGGCCATCTCGGGATCAGATACCATCCAGTGCTGCAGGGTTCTCAGTTAGACCCACAGCCCCGCCATCACCTTTGACTGTGGAGTTGTTCTCCTTGTGGGCCTGGTCTATGGCTACAGCACAGAACGCACGTGCCATCTTCTTCACAGTAAAGTTCCCTTTGAGAAACTCTGCAAAGACATCAGATGGCTGCACTGGAAGTCCAGCATTGTCACGCAGATGGACTGGAATACACCTGGCATAATTGGTGTGGTCCAAGGCAAAGAGCCATGGAACGATCTTGGTCAGAGCATCTATGTAGAGTAGGAAGTCTGCCTCTCATATTGCTCTCACATAGATCATAACCTCAAGCTCCAACTGCAGAATAATGGACCAAAACTGGAACTGGGGACTTGCTTCAGCTCTTCAGTACACCAGTCTTCCAGGGAAATCAGATTCTCTCCCTCTTCCAGGCTGCTACTGTACTGGACGTAAGCTTTGTGCATGAGTAGATACAGAGTACTAGCTGTGACCTGATGACAACAAAGTGATCTTCACTGTGGCTTGTTGGCCAGTTCCACTTGATTTGCTTTGCAAGTGTGTATAGAGGCTGATCCACAGTGATGATGGGCATCTGTCCAGGATTCAGAATCTCCACTGCCTTCTTCACTACATCCATAGAATGGCAAACCATTATCATGGACTTGGCCTGGTCATCATGTTTTCTTGATTAAAAAATTAAGGCAATACTTATTTTTATTTATTTTTTTCAAATCTACCGATTACCTTCTTTTGTTTCAAAGCATGTTGTGTTTGGATTATATGGCAATATTATATAAACAGAAGCTGAAGTTAGTATGATACATTGTTCTGGATTTGTGAGATTAATTCAAATGTTTTGCTTTGCTTTTGGACATAAAATGTTAATAGTAATGAACAACCATAGTTCAGCTAGAAATTACTATTATATTAAAATATAGTCTTTTTATTATTATTACAATGTTAAGGCACATCTGCATAATTGCCAACATTTGGAAACTGTTCAGAGGGACTCTCCTCCCCTGGGGGGGTCATACGCAAAAAACACCCATTATCATATAATAGACGTATCCCCCCCAACTCAACACCACACGATCATCATGACAGTAAAAATAGACATAATGAAGTGTTCTTACCTTTGTATAAATTAGTGAGCGTGTGGTTTTCACTAACTCTACTGTTTAGAATACATTTGCATCCGATGCGGACGCACGCATATTCTTTTCAGTTGTTAAAAACTCAAGTCTTTTCTATTTCTTTTTTTTTATATTCCGAATAGTTCTAATTTGAATATAAGTTGTGCCTTTTTGTTTAACTATACTGTTGTGCCGGGATTCAATTACCAATTAATTATTCACTTGAATCCCAGCACGTGAATTAATTATGTGCAACCTCGTGCTCACATATTATATACTTTAAATGCACGTGAAGTGATGTGCAATCCCGTGCCTAAATAACATTTTAAATAACTTGTGCTGCACACACCCATTTATATCCCGTGCAGCCATCTCTATACACCAACATTAACACACGCAACATACAACATATAACACACAAATGCACACAGGGGCGGGGCACATTGCCACACCAACACACACATGATATTACCTAAACAATTTTATGACCCACAGTACCTCTGGTAGCTGCTGACCCATGCACATAAAACCAAGTTGAAACAGAATAGGACAGTGGTAAATCCACCGGTAAGCCTACAGATGCAATAATTAAATAGAAAACAATGTCCCATAATAAGAGCCCGGTATAAATGTCCCCAAAAAAATAATCCAATAGCATAACAAACAAAAATAGAAAACCCAAAAAGTCAAAACAAGTTTGTAATCCACCGTACAAAATAAAGTAAAAAGAAATGAAACAAACAGTTCTGTCTCACTGGTTAGTGGGGTTGTCCATGAGAGCTCCAGAAAGACAACACAAAGTCCAAAAAATACAGCTGTAATCCAAAATCCAACGGAATGTCTTGTTTTCCTCCAGGAAATAGCAATGAAAAAATAAGTGCCAGCATCGTTTGCTAAACGAAGAACGTTGTCTAAAACTGTGAAACACTAAAGCTAGATAAACATAGTTTACATCTAACTTTATCCAGTTTTGCATTAGCACATCTAAGTATAGGAAACCTGTACACATATAAATACCCGACGGGAAACCTTCAGCAGCAAACTACCAAGAGGACAAACTCCCAACAGGAAAAGGTGCCGTCCCATAGTGCATTAGTGCAGGGTTTATAAAGGTCAAGGTCCTCCAACATATTTAAAGGGGCAACGTTTCCTAAAACTCACTCTTAAAAGGGTAACAGTCAACATACATTTAAGTATAATATATTCTGACTTTAAACAACAAAATTTTCGCTTAAATGGACCACTTAAATAATATTCACTTTTGTGTGACAGGCATCACATAGTTCCTCCCAGTCCCATCCCCCAAGCGGAGGTACCAGGTTTCAAACCGTAGTATTTTTTTAAGTTGGCCACATTAATCACATTTTTTTTTTAGGTGCATGGGTCAGCAGCTACCAGAGGTACTGTGGGTCTGTCACAAAGACGGCCAGAGTGGGTGGCGTCAGACCAGACAGGAATTCAAAACAAAGACAGTGGTTGATGATGAGCTGAGTGCAATGGCTGCACTCAGCGTTTATTAACAAATAAAAGGGTTGAAAACAGCACAAAACACGGGACACGGCACTATACGCCAAAGTAAAAAGACAAACAAAACGCACTAAACACAAACGGTGCTCGGAGACAAACAAACACGGTGAGTACACACACTTATCTTCACTTTTACGATCTTTAACTTAACTCTCCTCTCTCTCTCTCTCTCTCCCGTTCTCCTCTTCCGAACACCTAACCACGACTGAGTGAAACTGTGCATCTATATATACTGTTGTGCTGGGATTCAATTACTAATTAATTACTCACTTGAATCCCAGCACGTGAATTCATTACGTGCAACCCCGTGCCACACATTATACACATTTTATCTGCACGTGAAGTGATGTGCCATCCTCGTGCCTAAATATAATTATACACTTTAAACACACGTGAAACACAGACCCGTTTATATCCCGTGTACCAATCTATACACCAACATTAACATACGCACGCATATATACAACACAGAACACACAAATGCACACAGGGGCGGGGCACTTTGCCACATATACCCCCCCTTGTGCGCAGCACACATGGCCTCAACGGCCACCTCCCCCCTTAAATACCCAGCAGTCCAGGCCAAAGTCTCGGGCTGGGAAGGGAGGCTTTAGTGGGCCCATGGCTGGACATGCTGTCAGCTCCCCTGCCGGTAGTGGCACGGCTGACAGCATGCTGGTCCCGTCCTGCAGCGAAAAAGCTGCGGGGGCAGGTGGTCCCCCGACCTCCCCCTTCTTCATAGCCGGCAGCTCCCTCCTGTGGGGCTCCGGCCACAAGAACTCCTGCAGCGAAACTGCTGCTGGGGAAAGTGGTCTCCAGACCTCATCCCCCTTCTTCGTGGCCGGCAGCTCCCCTTTCTGGGGCTCCGGCCACCGTACTCCCTGCGGAGGTACGGGCAGCAGAGGCAGCTCCAGCTCCTCTGCTCCAGGCGGTGGCGGAGGCAGAGGCAGCTCCAGCTCCTCTGCTCCTGGCGGTGGTGGAGGCAGAGGCAGCTCCAGCTCCTCTGCTCCTGGCGGTGGTGGAGGCAGAGGCAGCTCCAGCTCCTCTGCTCCTTGCGGTGGTGGTGGCGGAGGCAGAGGGAGCTCCAGCTCCTCTGCTCCTTGCGGTGGTGGTGACGGAGGCAGAGGCAGCTCCTGCTCCTCTGCTCCTTGCGGTGGTGGTGGCGGAGGCAGAGGCAGCTCCTGCTCCTCTGCTCCTTGCGGTGGTGGTGGCGGAGGCAGAGGCAGCTCCTGCTCCTCTGCTCCTGGAGGTGGTGGCTCCCTCTGCTGTGGCGGCTGGGCATGTGCGCGCCGTGCTGCCTTCAGCAGCATAGCGAGAGGCTGCTGGGGGACACCAGCATCCTGCCCTTCTCCCCCCCAAAAATTTTCAGGGGGTTGAGCCTGTAACTCCTCCCCTTCTGGCTCTTGGGACTGAACCAGCAGGCATTTTCCCTCTGCTGGTGGCTTGGGTCCCAGGGCTGTGGAAGCCCCGACTTGCCTCCCTTTGGGCTGTGGACGCACCGACTCCTCCCTGTTGGGCTGTGGACGCCCCGACTCCTCCATGTTGGGCTGTGGACGCCCCGACTCCTCCCTGTTGGGCTGTGGACGCCCCGACTCCTCCCTGTTGGGCTGTGGACGTTCGGGCTCCTCCCACTCAGGCGTAGGACGTTCGGGCTCCTCCCACTCAGGCGTAGGACGTTCGGGCTCCTCCCACTCAGGCGTAGGACGTTCGGGCTCCTCCCACTCAGGCGTAGGACGTTCGGGCTCCTCCCACTCAGGCGTAGGACGTTCGGGCTCCTCCCACTCAGGCGTAGGACACTCGGGCTCCTCCCGCTTGGGCTGTGGACGCTCAGGCTCCTCCCATTTGGGCTGTGGACGCTCAGGCTCCTCCCGCTTGGGCTGTGGACGCTCAGGCTCCTCCCACTTGGGCTGTGGAGGCAAAACCAGCAGGCATTCACCCTCTGCTGGTGGAGATGGGGACAGCAGGTACTCACCCTCTGCTGGTGGAGATGGGGACAGCAGGTACTCACCCTCTGCTGGTGGTCCTGCTACCTGGGCTGCTGTTCCGTTGATGGTTGCCTCCAGGTAGCTGAGGACAAACTCCACACCTTCCTCCAAGGTGTTTGGGGTGTGTTCCTCCTGAAAGGCCTCCCATCTCTCACTGTCCATCATCCACAGGGCCCGGACGACCATGGGCAGAGACTGGGCCTCCAGCCCAGCATTCTCCAGGAACCAGCCCCGCAGTTTGATGGCGTCTTCTGCCATTGATTTTTTGTTTTGTTTTGTTTTTTTCCCCCAAAACAATATTTGTAATTTTTTTTTTTTTTTTTTTTTTTTTTTAATCCATACCCCTCCTGGTCTGACGCTTGGAGGCGCGGCTATCCCGCTTCTGACACCACGTGTCACAAAGACGGCCAGAGTGGGTGGCGTCAGACCAGACAGGAATTCAAAACAAAGACAGTGGTTGATGATGAGCTGAGTGCAATGGCTGCACTCAGCGTTTATTAACAAATAAAAGGGTTGAAAACAGCACAAAACACGGGACACGGCACTATACGCCAAAGTAAAAAGACAAACAAAACGCACTAAACACAAACGGTGCTCGGAGACAAACAAACACGGTGAGTACACACACTTATCTTCACTTTTACGATCTTTAACTTAACTCTCCTCTCTCTCTCTCTCTCTCCCGTTCTCCTCTTCCGAACACCTAACCACGACTGAGTGAAACTGTGCATCTATATATACTGTTGTGCTGGGATTCAATTACTAATTAATTACTCACTTGAATCCCAGCACGTGAATTCATTACGTGCAACCCCGTGCCACACATTATACACATTTTATCTGCACGTGAAGTGATGTGCCATCCTCGTGCCTAAATATAATTATACACTTTAAACACACGTGAAACACAGACCCGTTTATATCCCGTGTACCAATCTATACACCAACATTAACATACGCACGCATATATACAACACAGAACACACAAATGCACACAGGGGCGGGGCACTTTGCCACAGGGTCATAAAATTGTTTAGGTAATATCATGTGTGTGTTGGATAGATGGTTTTGAAATTAAATGTGTTGCACTCAAACGAACCTAGCAATCCTATTTTTTGCTGTGTATCTGCCTTTCTGCCATCTACTTTTTTCAAGAGGTTTGTGGTAGTAACTGATTTTTATTCTGGGAATGTTCTGTTGGCCTTTTGGGTCAAAGGTAGATTGTTACAGAATTGGTGGCCTGTACAGGGAATTAAAATATATTTCAGTACATTCATTGATTTCTTTTCCAGCACACAAGTATTACTGTGCCTAATTTAAAATGGATGATCATGAATCTGTAGATAATTGGGATCACATCTTTTTTTTTGTGATTGGTCAGCCCATTGAACTTCATAATTAACAGGCCCTACCTTTCTCAATTTCAGCTGGTCCTGACCATTTAGGAGCTAATTTCACTGAAAACTTCTCAGAGGCATCGGATAAAAATGTGTTTTGGTCCACACTAAATCTCCTTTGGTATACTGTATAGCTCTCCTATTCCGACTGTAATATTTAGCCTGCCTACCCTGAGCTGTCTTGACACTTGCCCTTACTTGTTCAGTGATTTCTTGCTTTCTTTCTAGCAAACTGTACTGAGAGGTAGAAGGCAAGGGGGCAAGTCCAATCAGTTGGTCGAGGGGACCTTTAAGTGAGCGACCAAGTGCCAACTCAGCTGGAGAGAATCCAGTAGTCTCCTGACAAGCGCTGTTGATGGTGAAGCGGAACTCTGGTATCCACTGGTCCCAGTGTTAATGTTTATCTTCCACAAAAGATGCCACCATGGTCTTCACTGTTCGATTAACCCTCTCAGTAAGATTTGATTGTGGATGATAACTTGTAGTAAGTTTCCTAACAACACCCCAGGATTTACAGACCTCATCTCGTGAAAATCTCTTGAGTGAGAATACGAACGATCTTCGGGGTCTTACTGTCACGTATGGGAAACATCTCTATCCACTTGTAATAGTAGTCCACCAGAACAAGTAAGTATTAGTTACCTTGTTTACTTCTTGGGAATGAGCCCATCAAATCCACCCCCAGCATCTCCCCTGGAACTGCAACCGTAGTAGACTGGAGCAGACCTGCAGGTTTCAAATTAGAAGGCTTGTACTGTTGGCAGGTAATACATTCTTTAATATGCTTTCAGGTGTCCATACGTTCAGAAGACCACCAAGCCACGTCTAACATCCGAAGGAGAGTTTTAAGACATCTGAGATGGCCTCCCAGTGGATTATCACAGAAGTATGTCAGTAAAGATGACTGGAATGATGCTGGGACTACTAGCTGGAACCAATAGCCACCTTTTGCGGCAAGAACTTTTCGATAGACCAGATCCTGTCTCATCTCAAAGGTGATGCGATCAGATTTTGTTTGGCGTGGATTATCCATTTTAGCAATAATCTCAGCTATAGCAGGATCTCTCGACTGAGCGGCCACTATTTAGTCAAGTGATGTTGGGAGATCGGAGCTATAAACTGGAGTCTTGCTAGAATACACAGCAAAGGAGACATCACTTTGAGATGGAGCGCGAGAGAGAGCATAAGGAACCACTTTCAAACTTCCCTTGCGGTAGAGCACCTTAAAATTAAACTGTTGGAGTCGAAGGGTCCAGCGGGTGTGCCGAGAGGATATTTTGGGAGTGTTAAATGCCCAGGACAGCGCTGCGTGATCAGTGACCACTTCAAATGGCACTCCCTCCAGGTAATGCTGCCCCTTCTCCACAGACCAGACAACCACCAAGCACTTTTTCTCTGACGTGGAGTAGTTCTTCTCAGCCTTATTGAGGATCCTGGAGGCAAAGGCTATCAGATAGACCCGGAAGGGTGCTGGACAGCCATAAACACATTACTGCCGCCGGCTTCAGTTTCTTCAACCGTCTACCAGGATGTTTCCCACTCTTCTCTGTGCAGAAAGTGATAAAACTGATAGCTTTGGTAGTGTTTGACACCATAACCTCTACCCACCATATCAATCTAGGTTTGGGTCTTGGCTAGGAAATCCAATCCTAGAACCAACGGAAAGGCCAAATGTGCATCATCCATAACATATTTACATAGGTTCCAGAATTCACCGTGCAAGTTAAAAGTCAGGTGTTTTTTTCCCAATGCCCCATGTGTCTGGCCAACGGTAGCACAAAGGTTTGTTCTTTACATGGGGTCTGATTTTCTCCTGGTCTTTTAACTTATTTCTTAGCAGAGTATAAGTGCAGCCAGTATCAAGCAAGGCTGTCATCCCTACATCTCTCACTGAAATCCGAACAACAAGTAGGGTCGGCCCTGGTACATTATATTGACCCCTGGGTCTCATAGCATGATGGTGCACTCACACGTCTGCTTTATGAGCTCCCCCTCTGGTTGCTCGGCGCTCACCCTTCTCACTGGTACTTGGGAACTTGGAATTTTGCTTCGCCCAGTACTGCTTCTGCCCAGACCAGTCCTTCTCCACCATTGACCCCCCACTCACCAACTCCTCCACAGTCTTCACCGACCCCCTCAAACAAGCAGCAAGCTTCGGGTTGCTGTTGTTAAGAATCCTGCGGACGAACTCCCTTTCAGGCATGTCCGGTCTCCACCTCATACACAGGGCCCAGAAATCATAGGCAAAGTCACGGATGCTCTCTCCCGGTGCCTGCACTCTATCCCACACTCTGTCTTCGATTTCTGTGATGAAGTCTGTGGAAAGGACAGCTCTAAGAAAATAACTTTTAAAATGAGACCAAGATTGAATATTTTTCCGTTCTGCTATCCACCAGCTCTTTGCAGGTCCCTTCAACACTGAGGATAAAGTTGCCATTATTTCAGGGTTACTCATAGGCCGCAGAGCCAGAAACTCTTCACACAGCTCAACATAACTAACTGCATCTCCATTACCTTCCCCCTCTCCAAATTCAGGGAAGTTAATACGGACAGGCAGTTTAGCAGACAACGTCCTCATTCTTGGTGTAGGTATGGGGGGGTTAGTGGCCCCTATTGCTGTGGTAACAGCAACTGGTCTTTCCAAGGTAAAGTCAGATATGGACAGATCCCAGGTACAATGAGTTGCAAAGTGAGTTTTTTCATTTCCTCCCAAGCTAAATCGCGCCTCTCAATACAGTTTACTACCTCTTTCTCCAATGTTTCTATGGATGTCTGAATCAAATTCTGAAGCCTCTCAACCTGCTGATTAATATACTGTCTGAGGGACTTTTCCCTATTTATAGTACTTTGTTGGGCAGCATTACAGTCAAACTCAATCTCCTCTAACCTGTCAGCCAACTGAGTTAATTTATCTTCCATATGTGGTTCCTGGGGTGCAATAACTTCCTGTGAAGGAGTTTTTTAGTGAGCCCCGAACCACTAACATAAAGTCTACTGAGCCTGGAAACCAGCTCTCCCACTGCTCTGTGGGTCACATGGCGATCATCTAACTCAGCTCCCTGATCCCAATTATCTACAGATTCATGATCATCCATTTTAAATTAGGCACAGTAATACTTGTGTGCTGGAAAAGAAATCAATGAATGTACTGAAATATATTTTAATTCCCTGTACAGGCCACCAATTCTGTAACAATCTACCTTTGACCCAAAAGGCCAACACAACATTCCCAGAATAAAAATCAGTTACTACCACAAACCTCTTGAAAAAAGTAGATGATAGAAAGGCAGATACACAGCAAAAAATAGGATTGCTAGGTTCGTTTGAGTGCAACACATTTAATTTCAAAACCATCTATCCAACACACACATGATATTACCTAAACAATTTTATGACCCACAGTACCTCTGGTAGCTGCTGACCCATGCACCTAAAAAAAAAATGTGATTAATGTGGCCAACTTAAAAAAATACTACGGTTTGAAACCTGGTACCTCCACTTGGGGGATGGGACTGGGGGGAACTATGTGATGCCTGTCACAAAAAAGTGAATATTATTTAAGTGGTCCATTTAAGCGCACAACTTTTAGCCTGGCCAGGTATTCAAAATTTGTTGTTTAAAATCAGAATATATGATACTTCAATGTATGCTTACTGTTACCCTTTTAAGAGTGGGTTTTAGGAAACGTTGCCCCTTTAAATATATTGGAGGACCTTGACCTTTATAAACCCTGCACTAATGCACTATGGGACGGCACCTTTTCCTGTTGGGAGTTTGTCCTCTTGGTAGTTTGCTGGTGAAGGTTTGCCGTCGGGTATTTATATGTGTACAGGTTTCCTATACTTAGATGTGCTAATGCAAAACTGGATAAAGTTAGAGGTATACTATGTTTATGCAGTTTTGCATTAGCTATTGGATCTTCTGTTAAAAAAGAATGTTTGTTCATTATTTTGAAAAATAAAACATAAATGTGTCGATTATCGTTGATAAATGCCTGTACGATAATCGAATATGAAATTAGGGTGCCAATTGCACCACAAGTGTAGAGTGGTCATTATCCTACAGGTAGATGCCCTCTAAAAGTTAGCAGGACTATAACCTTCAATCTCACTTTAAAACAGCATCAGTCATTTCAAACAGCCTAAATGATGCAGGCCAAAATATAACCAAACAAACACATAACAAAAATGTAATGCACAAAACCATCTGTTTGTTTTTTTTAATAGCATTAGTAATTACCTTGACCTTGTCTTTTTCGCCTTCGACTCAGGTCTCCTAACTGTTGTTGCGATCCGTTATCTAGCAACTAATGACCGCTGTGTCACATATTAATGCTTAAGTATAGTAACCTATTCATCAAACTGGTTATCTTTTAAAAAGTATAATTGTCTTTAAAGTACATGGTGCTAACAAAATAATTACCATTATATATTGCTATAATTTCGTTCTCAGATTTTCCTATATGAAAAACTTGCACATTATGATAAAGGTGAATTCGAAGGCAATTTACAGTATTAACATTTTTTTGGAGATGAATATTTATTCAACGCTCCTTGCAGATATTTTAATGCTGTACATCCTGTCAATTCCCTGAAGTTGCATGAAGGAATTAAGTCGAATTGAAAACACATTAATTGTAGGAAAAGTGGGAGTGGAGGTGCACTTTACTTTAAAATGATAAATCATCAAATTTTAACAAACCATAAATAAATAACAAAACCATGTGTTAACATGTTAGTAAACCAAAAAAGTGGCAATTAAAATAAAGCGTTAGAGTATGTTTTACTTGTAATTTGTATAGTTTGTACAACTGTTGTTTTTCAAGCAGGCCTTTAGTGAACACTGGCCTATACTTAAGAAAGACAAGATTATACCATTGTATCATTATAATAATGTCAACATGTTCAAGATGACCTTCAGATGGAGAATATGGCATTTAAAGTATTATTCATGAACATCTTAAGCCTCTAAGAGCTAACCTTTAGATCCAGACAATATATACCATGCTGTCACTATCTACACAGTCTTTTGTTTTCAACAGCAGCATGTCAGTTGTTTTTGAGCTTGAAGCTAAATTGTAATGGCATGGCACACTGGCACAGCTGTGCTGTAATTGTACATACATTCTCTCATTGATCCACTCATAGAAATGTTCTCTTTTTAAGAATCCATCTCATTATAGTACTTACTGTTACAATAATGTTCAAGGGATTTGTATTCGTCATTGTGGTATTTGAAACTGTAAAAACAAATGTTGTTTTCTAAACTTATTTATAATTTGACTATTTTGAGATCAACACTACCAGTTACTGAAATCTGAATGCAAATTAACAACTTGCTAAAACATACAACACATCTGATCAATATGCCACTGTATTAAACAAAAATAAAATCCCAAGTAAAATGTGGGTGAGTGGTGCTTTAAAATAATTATAACACAAGTATAACACAGCTTCAGTAAATAATATGTGTGAATACATGAAAAACAAGCTTACATGTAGCTTCTCAGTTTTTACAAGTGATGTGGGCATTAAATCTATGTGATGGCCTGCAACCAAACATTTAAATCTGCTCCAAGTAGCACTGGTGGAAGAAACAGCATCTGCAAAGAAGATAAGACACATGGCATTTTATTATGCAGTTGTGGATGTGTGACATATTCCCTGAATATGATAATACATGAATGTGTATTAGAAATGTAACTGGATTCATTAATGAAACTGTGTGTTTTGAGAAACAGGGCAAACTGCTGTGTCTTGAGAAGGGGCCCTCTGGCTTGCAGACATACTGAACTATGTGACCTACTGATTAGAGGACCGGCGCCTGAACTGGATTAGGCTTAGCAGAGTGAAAAAGACTATAAATATCCAAGCAAAACTGAACATTTGGCTCTCCACATCGAATGCTAAACAAGGTGCTGTCACTCTGCTAAACAAAGCTGCAACTCCAGGACCTAAAAACGGACCCAAGACGGGACTCTGACAGAAATGGACCCAAGACAAGGAAGCAAGCAGCAAGCGAGTCAATACCACAAGCAACGAGACTGAAGCCTGGCTGGAGGACTGCCGTAAAACTTACAGCGACTGTTATCAGACAAACCAGTCTGGGTCTGTTGTACACATAAAACCACAGTATCCAAAAGAAACTGTGCCCTGCTACCTGCGTAGCTAAAAGATTCAGCGAAGAGGACAGAGCGGACGGGCACTGTTGTGGATCCTATACCGAGGACTGAAGACTTTGTTGCAGCTGTTTGTTGATTCTATCAAGAATTGAAAGCTTTGTTGCCGAGTTTGATCCAACACGGGACTGAAGACTTTGTTACTGAGAGGAGAGCCTTTTGTACTGGACACTTCAACAGATTGAGTTTCCAAACCAGCGGACCAAAGGTCTAAGCTTCAAGGAACCGTTGAGTATAATTCTAGTTGCATTTTCCTTTCATGGAACTAAATTAATTAACACATTCACATAGAATTGAACGGTTAATTATTTAGTTTGCACACTTTGTGTGTGAAATAACTTTTAGTGAAACTTGATGAAGTAACTATAAGTAATCTACCTCATATTGTTGTAATGAAGAATTTCTTTAAACGTAAACTTGCCATATACAGTACTGTGCAAAAGTTTTAGGCAGGTGTGAAAAAATGCTGTAAAGTAAGAATGCTTTCAAAAATAGACATGTTAATAGATTATATTTATCAATTAACTAATGCAAAGTGAGTGAACAGAAGAAAAATCTAAATCAAATCCATATTTGGTGTGACCACCCTTTGCCTTCAAAACAGCATCAATTCTTCTAGGTACACTTGCACAAAGTCAGGGATTTTGTAGGCATATAGTCAGGTGTATGATTAAACAATTATACCAAACAGGTGCTAATGATCATCAATTCAATATGTAGGTTGAAACACAATCATTAACTGAAACAGAAACAGCTGTGTAGGAGGAGTAAAACTGGGTGAGGAACAGCCAAACTCAGCTAACAAGGTGAGGTTGCTGAAGACAGTTTACTGTCAAAAGTCATACACCACGGCAAGACTGAGCACAGCAACAAGACACAAGGTAGTTATACTGCATCAGCAAGGTCTCTCCCAGGCAGAAATTTCAAGGCAGACTGGGGTTTCCAGATGTGCTGTCCAAGCTCTTTTGAAGAAGCACAAAGAAACGGGCAATGTTGAGGACCGTAGACGCAGTGGTCGGCCAAGGACACTTACTGCAGCAGATGAAAGACACATCATGCTTACTTCCCTTCGCAATCGGAAGATGTCCAGCAGTGCCATCAGCTCAGAATTGGCAGAAAACAGTGGGACCCTGGTACACCCATCTACTGTCCGGAGAAGTCTGGTCAGAAGTGACCTTCATGGAAGACTTGCGGCCAAAAAGCCATACCTCCGACGTGGAAACAAGGCAAGCGACTCAACTATGCACGAAAACACAGGAACTGGGGTGCAGAAAAATGCTCTGGACTGATGAGTCAAAATTTGAAATATTTGGCTGTAGCAGAAGGCAGTTTGTTTGCCGAAGGGCTGGAGAGCGGTACACGAATGAGTGTCTGCAGGCAACAGTGAAGCATGGTGGAGGTTCCTTGCAAGTTTGGGGCTGCATTTCTGCGAATGGAGTTGGGGATTTGGTCAGAATTAATGGTCTCCTCAATGCTGAGAAGTACAGGCAGATACTTATCCATCATGCAATACCATCAGGGAGGCATCTGATTGGCCCCAAATTTATTCTGCAGCATGACAATGACCCCAAACATACAGCGAAAGTCATTAAGAACTATCTTCAGCGTAAAGAAGAACAAGGAGTCCTGGAAGTGATGGTATGGCCCCCACAGAGCCCTGATCTCAACATCATCGAGTCTGTCTGGGATTACATGAAGAGAGAGAAGCAACTGAGGCTGCCTAAATCCACAGAAGAACTGTGGTTAGTTCTCCAAGATGTTTGGGCCAACCTACCTGCCGAGTTCCTTCAAAAACTGTGTGCAAGTGTACCTAGAAGAATTGATGCTGTTTTGAAGGCAAAGGGTGGTCACACCAAATATTGATTTGATGTAGATTTTTCTTCTGTTCACTCACTTTGCATTTTGTTAATTGATAAATATAAACTATTAACATGTCTATTTTTGAAAGCATTCTTACTTTACAGCATTTTTTCACACCTGCCTAAAACTTTTGCACAGTACTGTACTTAATCTATATATCATTAATAAGCTTAATGTGATATATTCTAAGATTGTCTGTATCGTTTCAGTTAGGCTGGGTGCGTGTGTGTGTGTGTGTGTGTGTGTGTGTGTGTGTGTATGAGATAGAGAGAGAGCAAGGTACTAGCTACTTCACAGGTGGGGTCATATTTCAATTGCCTGCTAGCCACCATGAGTGCAGTGAGAGCTTTGAAATTGTGTTTTGTGCTTAGAGACTAAGAGATTTACTTTTTCTGATTTCTGTTTATTATTTGTGTACACAATAAAATACTACTGTTCCTTGTGTCTGCGCGTGTATGTGTGTTCACAGTAATCCTTGATTTTTGTAACACATCAATTCAATTTTATTAGTAAGAGAACTAATCAACCCAGATAAACATTAAATTATCAATTACTGAATTGTTCCTACATAGAGTTCAGAACTGTAAATCCCATTATTAAAGATATAAAAAGAAGAATGTATTTAGTTGCATGCCAGGTCTGTCATTTGAACCTGGATCAAAGTCTGGGGGAATAAATCATTACCTGCCAAGTTCATCAACTGGGTGACTCCTTCCTTCCTGTCCACAGTAACAGCAGTACATTTCAAACACATGACGGCAATGTCCCGTCAAGCAGTACGGCATCTCTCCCAGTCATCCCACGATTTATTTATCCGTTACTTTTATACTGGTGGAATGTGTTACTGCTACATTCTAGGCACAATAGAAGTAGTACGGCACACAGTATAGTAAGCAGTGTTACCATTCAGGCATATGTTAAATGTAAACATTTTGGGAAACCAAGATAATCATTTTAAATATAGTTTATTTTCATTTAAATAAAACACTGATCACTGAAAATGCTAAATCCACTATCAGTGGAGAACACTGATGTGACATGTCTTGGATTGCACAGTAATTAGCATTCATTTTAGGAATACACATAGCAACAGATTTACAGTGTAGTTCTCATGTTTTTACCTTCAGCCCCCAGCATTGAGAACGTAAAAATGGTACCGGTGCCTTTGACACCGGTGTTTCAAGTCCTAATTTATTTGGGAAGAAATTAATCACAAAAAGTAAACGGGCAAGTGACTGAACTGCTGCTGTTAAATGAAGGCAGTTATTTTAAAACAGTGATGCTTTTGGGTCACTAAGCAACCATAAACTATTTCTAATCACTAGGAAATCATTTGCTGGCGTTTTAAAAAAGGTTAAGATAAGTAAAATGTAATTTTTAAAAGAGTTTTCTGCTCTTCCAACCCCACCACCACTGACATTCTTAATCACACAATCTTGAAAGACTTAGATATCAATAAATTAATACTACATCTGATCCGATTATCTTCTAAAAACAATTTTCAAACAAAGTTTAAGTTTAAGTGTTGAGAACAAGGCCCATATGTTTGGCGTATCGCCCCATCTAAAAGTTTACCATGATACATTTGTTACAGTAACTTCACACTTTACCACTTTCATGCTTTAGCATCCTTAACTGTTATTTAACAAGAGTGCTTCACTACAACTTGTTCCCTGTTTTAAAATATTCAAGTCCCACCCGTGAAAATATTTCCATTAGAACGCTTTGGGGTCTATTCAGCTGATCTAAATGGCAGTGCATCTAATTACAGTCACTGTCAAAAACAATAATAAAGGGTCCAAGGTAATGGAAATAAAACATCCAACAGTGCATAACAGTCTCTTTTTTCTGTAAAAATATATGAAAAAAACTCAGGGAGGTTCACATTTTAATTAATGAAATGATGGATACATATATCTGCCACTGTTTGGATAAACTGAATAGATCCCATTTAGTTTTTCTTCTTGTTTTTGCCTTAGCAGGTGTCTTACCTTCAGTCTCTGACTCCAGTGAGCTATCAGGTGCTTCTGTGCTAAGGTTCCAACCTTCTGTTTCAGCCTCAACTGGAATGTCAGTAGGTCTTGTTATGGAGACTGTAAGAGATAGCTTTTTACTTGGTTTTGGTGTTTGAGGACCTAAGTGAACAGAAAATATTGGACAACAAATTAGAAACTGTAAAATGTTTACTGCCTCTTTCGTGGAGTTGGAAATGTTTGTTATCTAGAATGGATTTATAGAGTCATCGCATTTGGAAGCTCCTGCCTGCTATCAACCCTGTATGAAAGTTGGATCTTGTGTCTTGCACATAATGACGCAAGCGGATTTGCAACAGGGAAATGCAGCACTTTATATTATTAGAGAATTCAGTTATTTGAGGGGTGGCCATCCATTATGTCCAACCCATGTAGATCTAAGTAGTAATGCAATACACAGTATTATAGCAGTAACAGTAACCAAATGCAAACCAGGATTGTATTGTGTCTTCATGTTGAGGTACATTGAATCACAGGAATTGAGATTATTAAAAATACGTATTAAATTAACAAGGTCCTTATCTTCTGTTACAGACCCTGGGGAAACAACAAGGTGTCCAGTAGCAGTCCTTGTATCTTCTATCACCTCCACTGACTCAGTTGGTTGAATTTCAGGTAGCTCTGCCACTATAACTGTTCCTTTCATTTCCAGACCTAATTTGAACAAAAGATCTGTAAACAGACCAAAGTTAGTGGAAGACAAATGGGAAGCAATAGATGTATTTGCTGTTTTTAATTTACATACAACAGTACCCTATTAGGTTAAAGAAAGCTCTGTATGCATATTTTGCTTTCAGATAGCCTTACTCTTTGTTATTTCAATTGGAGAATGAAATTGTCCCCACCATCCCAAAACTTTCTTTACTACCACTAAACAAGCTGCTGCTTCCCCTGTGAATGGTGTGCATACCCAAAGACAGTGAAATGAAATCACCAAGGAAGTGAAAATACATGTTTGCTATTAGATTTGCTTCTTTAAAAATTATATGAGACCTACAGCTATGGCCAAAATTTTAGGATTGAGACATTAAATAAATAAATAAATAAATAATCATATAACCCATTTTGGATCTTTTATTTAACACCACGTCAAACGTCTACTAGAAGCCATAATAGTGGTACAGTATTTCATGTTAGATTTCACATTTCCCATTTTTGGTCAGTTTTTCATTAAGTATATGGAAAACTACAAAGTTGTATGTAATTCAATATGTTAATGTAACATTATTCAGTAGGTTTCAAGCAAAATGAGTTAATCCTATAGGGTGATGCAAAAATTTTGGCCATAGCAAATGGTAGTGCAAAATATTTAAAATCATTTTATTAGATATGAAAAATGTAAATATAGTTTTCCATAATAACACTCTAGCACATAAATTAAATTAAATAGCAGGAATGTTGTGCTGCTTTCTTTGGATCAGAAAGCCTCTCACATCTGCACAAGAGCCTGCCTACAGACTTTAATTGGCTTAATTGTCTGCAGCTGCCCTCTCAAGTTCACATTTTCAGCTGGGTAATTAACATTGTATAATTATCATGCCAAAAAATAATAAATACTATGCTAGTGTATACATGCGGTATTCAAAATACATGCAGGAAAGCAACATGCCCTCTTTTCAAAATAGAAAAGGAAAACAACTTTCTCAGCAACTTTCATATACAAATGTATGATGGAAGTTTGTAGTCACCCCCAGCCACACCATGTCATTTTTTTTTTTTTAAATCTAAAAAGCGGCAAACATTAAAACATTCTCTGTATGTTAATATAGTGTGCCCTAAAATGAATACATATTATACACAATATTATTGAAACAAAACTGTATAACTAAGATGAATACCAATGCCTCTTCTGTGCATGCTGGATGCTCAGGAGGCTATGTGGTCCAGTGGTTAAAGAAACGGGCTTATAACCAGGAGGTCCCCAGTTCAAATCCCAGCTCACCCATTAATTCATTGTGTGACCCTGAGCAAGTCACTTAACCTCCTTGTGCTCCGTATTTCGGGTGAGACGTTGTTGTAAGTGACTCTACAGCTGATGCATAATTCACACACCCTAGTCTCATATGTTGTAAAGCACTTTGTGATGGTGGTCCACTATGAAAGGTGCTATTAAAAAATAAAGATTATTATTATATTTAGTGGCATTGGTCTCTTATTTGCTTTAATAAATACATAACGGCTGTTTTAAGATTATTACAGCAGTAATCAAGTGTTTAAGCAGCCCATTATATCCAGACTTATAATAAGGGCTCAAGAACATACAGTACTTAAATTCAATTAAGGAACTTTTAGTAGTTTCTTGAGGCTTCTGGTGAGAGACTGAACTGTGTGGTTAAAAACCCCCTCATATATAATTTGACTGGTTTGACAAAAAAGCGAAGACTTTGTATTGTGTGTTTCTAACTCAGGTAGTCCAAGAGTATTGTTAATCAGAGCCTGCAAAACCAGCTTTAATGTATATGTTCTACCTTGCCTGTAAAAGTAAATCATTAATTGCTTATTTATCATTTATCTGTCAGTTAATTCAAGACATAGTAAATTGACTTCCGGTGAGCAAACCGCCAAGATGGACACTTAAACACCAACCTACACCCCCGATAGCGTTTGTTTCCCAGTTTTTCACTTCAATATTTTATAAAAAGGCATTTTTTTGTTTATTTTGGGATCATGGAGACCCCAGTGAAGAGATCGGCTGCGGTTACAAATGCTAAAATACCATCTCCTATCGTGAAAAAAAAGGGAAATCCTTAGCTGGTGTGTTTAACTCAGTCGCCACCTCATCTGGCATACGTGATAAAACTCGAGCCCCAGGCTGCACCTGCGAGGCTAGATCCTGAAATTAAAACAGCCATTAAAGAATGCATGCAGGAGAGCCTAAATGAAGTACTGCAAGAAGTAAGGGGCATATGAGATGACCTGAATGATATTAATAAACGGATACTACAACTGGAAAAGAAAGTAGACAAGCAGTTTGCTAATCTGAAGGCCATACAAGCGAGAGTGGTTTAGATTATCATTTCCAGTGGTTACCAGACCAGACACTTCAGTCGTCTCAGGGGGAGCTGTAAAACAGAATACTGTAAGATGCAGAAATGCTTATTTACCCTAGAATATGTTTATTGTACCTACTGTATCAGATAAAATGAGGTTAGAGACAAATTATTATTATTATTATTATTATTATTATTATTATTATTATTATTATTATTATTATTATTATTATTATTAGATGTCTCAGTAGATTCATATATTGTATTATTTGGATTCAATCACTTATCTTCAGAAATCACTGATGAATGCTTTTGTCACATTAAAATTTGAAACTGTCATCATTAAATACTTATAGCTCTGTTTCTATGTCACGTGCCAATACATAATAAACTGTGCAAGAGACAACCAAATGACAACAAGGAAAATCCAAACAACTTGTACCGTGTATTAAAGTTGTCTCCTTGTACAATCGTCTCAAAGTCCTTTCAGATACCCCAGAAAACTCTCGGCCCGGGTACGTGCGGAAACAATTGCCCGAATGGACAGAGAATGGGATTTGAATATTCATCCCTGAACATGCAGTCCTAACACGTGAACACCCACAGGATGTCGACTCTGGTTCATTAATACAAGGTTTTCAAAGGTCCCCAAACAAAAAAACAGGTCTCTCCTTCCCAAAAGTATACAGAAAAGATCCCCCCGGATTTACTCCACCTTCTGTTATTCTATACGCTATTATTTTAAATATCCATAGCGCTCCTGTAATGTGGTTAATCCAATCACAAAGATTACACTTCCCCCCTAAAACATGTGTTTATGTGCTGCAAGCATAGTACTGTTTTAAGACCAGCACAACATATGCTTATTAACTAAACACTACTTCTTCCACAAATTGTTTGTAAACTGAAACTTCCAAAAAAAATCTTCCCATATATCGTGTATGTATCCGACTCTCCATTCACAGGTCCTTCTTTTCATCTCCCACCTGCTCTTGGCCGACTCCAAACCTTCTCTACAGTTCCTGGATCGCCACAACAGGTCCCAGGTCCCCAGTCCCCCAAACTCCTTCCTGTGGCTTCACTTCTGTCTCTGTGCCCCAGGTGCAACAAAATAGCAGTTTATGACACATAAATATGCAGATTGCAGTTATATATTTTTTCAGTATAAAATTATTTTTCCTTGCTAACAGAGAACTTACAAAAATAATGTTATATTTGGTAAACTAGTCCAATATTGGTTACCTGTTGATGTAACCGAGCAGAAGGAACTATCTATGTGCCTTATTCAGGAGTTGTACTGTGAATTTGAGTGGCCTTGTCACAGAGACAGAAAATCTGCTCACAGGTATCAGTGAAATCTATACAAAAGAAAGAAAAAATATTGTTAAAGATATCTCATATAACATAAGAAAGTTTACAAACGAGAGGAGGCCATTCAGCCCATCTTTCTCGTTTGGTTGTTAGTAGCTTATTGATCCCAGAATCTCATCAAGCAGCTTCTTGAAGGATCCCAGGGTTTCAGCTTCAACAACATTACTGGGGAGTTGGTTCCAGACCCTCACAATTCTGTGTAAAAAAGTGCCTCCTATTTTCTGTTCTGAATGCCCCTTTATCTAATCTCCATTTGTGACCCCTGGTCCTTGTTTCTTTTTTCAGGTCAAAGACGTCACCTGGGTAGACATTGTCTATACCTTTTAGGATTTTGAATGTTTGAATCAGATCACCGCGTAGTTTTCTTTGTTCAAGACTGAACAGATTCAATTCTTTTAGCCTGTCTGCATACGACATGCCTTTTAAACCCGGGATAATTCTGGTTGCTCTTCTTTGCACTCTTTCTAGAGCAGCAATATCCTTTTTGTAACGAGGTGACCAGAACTGAACACAATATTCTAGGTGAGGTCTTACTAATGCATTGTAAAGTTTTAACATTACTTCCCTTGATTTAAATTCAACACTTCTCACAATATATCCAAGCATCTTGTTGGCCTTTTTTATCGCTTCCCAACATTGTCTAGATGAAGACATTTCTGAGTCAACATGAACTCCTAGGTCTTTTTCATAGTTCCCTTCTTCAATTTCAGTATCTCCCATATGATATTTATAATGCACATTTTTATTGCCTGCAAGCAATACTTTACACTTTTCTCTATTAAATTTCATTTGCCATGTGTCTGCCCAGTTCTGAATGCTGTCTAGATCATTTTGAATGACCTTTGCTGCTGCAACAGTGTTTGCCACTCCTCCTATTTTTGTGTCGTCAGCAAATTTAACGAGTTTGCTTACTATACCAGAATCTAAATCATTAATGTATATCAGGAATAGCAGAGGACCTAATACTGATTCCTGTGGTACACCACTGGTTACCTCGCTCCGTTTTGAGGTTTCTCCTCTAATCAGTACTTTCTGTTTTCTACATGTTAACCACTCCCTAATCCATGTGCATGCATTTCCTTGAATCCCTACTGTGTTCAGTTTGAGAATTAATCTTTTATGCAGGACTTTGTCAAAAGCTTTCTGGAAATCTAAATAAACCATGTCGTATGCTTTGCAATTATCCATTTTCAATGTTGCATCCTCAAAAAAGTCAAGTAGGTTAGTTAGACATGATCTCTCTTTCCTAAAACCATGCTGACTGTCTCCCAGGATATTGTTACCATATAGGTCATTTTCCATTTTGGATCTTATTATAGTTTCCATAAGTTTACATATAATAGAAGTCAGGCTTATTGGTCTGTAGTTACCTGGTTCGGTTTTGTCTCCCTTTTTGTGGATCGGTATTACGTTTGCTATTTTCCAGTCTGTCGGTACAACCCCTGTGTCAAGAGACTGTTGCATGATCTTGGTTAGCGGTTTGTAAATAACTTCTTTCATTTCTTTGAGTACTATTGGGAGGATCTCATCCGGCCCAGGGGGTTTGTTTATTTTAACAGCTCCTAGTCCCTTTAACACTTCTGCCTCTGTTATGCTAAAGTTATTTAAAATTGGATAGGCATGTTGTCCGTGTCCTCCTTTGTAAAAACCTGTGAAAAGTAATCATTTAATATATTTGCTATTTTTTTTTCTTCATCTATGATTTTGCCATTTGTGTCTCTTAGACATTTAACCTCCTCTTTGAATGTTCTCATGCTGTTATAATATTGGAAAAACATTTTGGAATTGGTTTTAGCCCCCTTAGCAATATTTATTTCTATCTCTCTCTTGGCCTTTCTAACTTCCTCCCCTTGAATCCACCACCCTCTCTCCCTCCTCATCCATCAAGAACCTCGTTGTCACCCTGTGATAGAGAGAGAAAGGATCGATGCTGCAAATCTCCCTCCCGATTAGAAAGGGCGCTGTGTAAGGGGGAAGGTAAGCTGCCTCCTAGATCTACCACCTCGGTGGTAGGTGGAAACCGGAAGGTGACCATATTAGGAGGGGCGCGTAGCTGCAAGTACTCAGGACGATTCCATTGCAGTCAGCTGCGGGGCAGCCCTCTATTGGAGAAATCATGACGACGCGTTGGCTGCAGGGAGGAGTTTGCTGGGTACAAAGGGGAAGCAGCTGTGTCAAAACCTCCGCTTGCGCTGAGAATGTAAACAGACGGCCGGAGACTGTATTATTGTATTGTTTTGGATTACGTGTGTTTTGTGTGTTTTGTGTTGCAGAGGAGGACCGGCAATATATATATATAGAGCACGTCCCGGCACTGCACAGCACAGCACCGCACCGCACCACTCACGGCACCACGCGTCTCAGGACCGAGAGCACTGCGTGCACGGAGAACGTGGGGACGGACAAAGTCCCGTTTTTGTTTACTTTTTGTTGAGAGCTGCCGTGTACCCCCCAATACCATCGCTGGTAAAGGGGTGGACTTATTGGTGTTATTATTATTATTTTTGGTTATTATTAAAACACGCAGACTGTTTTGGGAGAAAGATTGTGTGGACCTGATTCATTCACTGCACCACTACACACCCTCGACCCCTCCCTCTCCTACTCTCAGAACAGCTCTACTCCGGCATGCGCCTGTCGCTTTTTCCTCAACAACATACGCAGAATTTGCCCCTTCCTCACCGACTACACGCAGCTCCTAGTTCAGACCCTGGCACTGTCCCACCTTGTCTACTGCAATTCCCTCCTAACCGGCCACCCTGCTTCCGCTATCTGTCTGCTCCAGCTCATCCAAAACTCTGCTGCTGGTGTTGTCTTTTCCCTTCCTCCTTTCTCCCACTATACTCTGCTGCTCTGCTCTCTCCACTGGCTCCCTATCGCCGCTTGCATCCAATTCAAAACTCTTGTATTTGCATATTGCTGTCTCAACCTTTCTGCCCTCTCTGCTCCTCTGCCACCGGCAGATTAACTGTACCCCCTCCCTCCGCTCCCCCACCTCCAGAGCCTGCTCCTTCTCCACTCTTGCTCCTCAGTGGTGGAACGACCAACCCATGGATATCAGGACTGCTCAGTCCCTGACCACCTTTCGGCACCTCCTTAAGACACACCTGTTCAGACAGCATCTGTAAACTTCATAACTCTCGACTATAATATGGCACCCAATTGTATCAGTACTTGCACTTAACTGCTCCACGCTTCGCTGTATTCTACTACTGCTCTCAATCATAATTAGACTTTCTGCATCTTCTACTTGATTTTACTGTTAAAGGTAACCGTATTCACGTTTTTTGTAATTGATCTTTGAAATTGTTGTTATCCATTTATTGTACTTACTACTTGCTCTTAATGGAATTTACTCTTATAACCAAATATTTAAGTTTAACTGCTCTTAGTTATACCTGCTCCCAAATGTAATTATTTACTGTATTTTTTTTTTATTTTCTCTCATTTGAATTTGCTCTTACTACTGATTTTATTGTATTTTATAACTGCTATTACCTGTAATATGATATTTTGTATTGTGATACTTTGTAGCAGTAAGTCGCCCTGGATAAGGGCGTCTGCTAAGAAATAAATAATAAATAATAATAATAATAATACTGACAGAAGGCTTGCAACGGGATACAGGAGATAAGGAACTGTATTTCTGTCTCAGTAACATGACAACTCTTCAATATGCCCCTTGAATTTGACATATTTTGATTCATGGCCTCCCCTCTAAGCATTCCACTATTTCCAAAGTCTTGAAAACTATAGAAAGATGACGGTATGATGTCATCACGAATCTAGAAAAACAACATTATTTTCTCGGTGCGAAAAGTCGTTGTACATATATACATGTATATACATAGCCATTGATATCTATTGACCAAATAGAAAAAAAATGCAAAAATACAAATACACATAAGCATATAATACAAGGAGTTTAGAGACCTCTTTATTCAATATTGTGGTAAGGTGATGTCTGGTGTGGGAGTTATTGCAATAAATAACAGCAGCAACTTGAGGCTTGGTACAATTAACCCTCGTGGGGTTGTTTTATTTTTTTAATATGTAACCAAAAATAAACAAAACAAAACAAAAAAACATCTTCTTTAGAAGATACTAACTACACTTTCCCTTCACAGGCCATAACTCATTACGGGATGGCTAAGCCGTTTACCTGCAAGAAAAACAGTTATTTGTTCACACAGAACAGAAGTAGTCACACAGATTTACAGGATTTAACAATGAATTTTTTCTCTATTAGCTCCAACTCTCACACACCTTCCTTCTCTCTCTCTCTCTCTCTCTCTCTCTCTCTCTCTCTCCCTCCCTCAGTGGTTGCACCAATTACCCAATTAAGCATCAATTGTCTACAGGTTTGCAGAAATTACTAGAACCATGAGGTCAGGGCACAAGGCCCTTTGCATCCTAAGGCTCACATAGTACCCTTGTACAACTCTGTTACAATGTTTTTTTATGGCATTTTTTGTATCATTAAACTATAGCAATGGATTTTAGCTCTGTTCGTAGACCAGTCATCATAAACCATATATATATATATATATATATATATATAGTGACAAAGCTCTTGCTTGGTAAGCGAACTTGTACACAAATCAGTATGGGAGACTGTGGCAAAGTGGCTGCTGATTATGAACAAGTGCAGAGGTGATGCAGTGCAGAAATAATCACAAGTTAAAACTGTAATTCAATTTGGAAATGTTATTTTTATTGTCAATACAAATCCTGGTCTGGCGACCAAACAATAATCCTCCGGCAATACACCCCTGGTGTAAAGCTCGGCAGGAAAATGATAATAATGATTTGTAAACAAAACAAATAATAAGCACGTTATCCTGTCCCACAATACTACTAACACAAATCACCAGTCCGGGTGCGCGTGCAGTAGTGCTCAACGTAGGTGATAACACATAACAGTGACTGTGGTGTTGTTATTCCGGGTAGTGCGGCCCAAGGCAACAGCTCCGCCTTGGGCCGCACTACCGGTGCGTTAGCCATCTCGTGAATTTACAAACAAAAGACAATTACTAACAGTGCTACAAACAAACAAAACACTCACAAATACTTTTATATTTCTTTTTGGGAACTCTCCCCGTCCTTCCAGTCCGTCGTTCTCTGATCCAAGCGAAGGAAAAGATTTACGATTCTACGGCCCCTTTATGCTATCATGCATGACACCTTGGTGAATGATTGCAGCTGACTCTATTACCTGCAGCTGCTTCCTCATTTACCTTCTGGGTCAATATGCTCCTGCAACGGAGTCTCGCCTTCTTCCAGGCTGACCGACTTCCCGACCCAGGAAATGAACTGTCAGGCCAACCCGTCCAAAACCATTCCCTTTCGCTACTTAGCACCCTCACAGGTCGGGAGGGAGATTTACAACTAGAATTCATTATATTTCTGTCACATATCCCACTGCTCAGAGTGGAGCCGAGGGAACACTCAGCTGAATCTATCTTTCCCATTACTCCCCCCTCCCGGGAAAAATAATCCGCATTTTGATGGTCTTTCCCTGCACGGTGTACCATATGGTACATGAAGGGCTGCAATGCCAGATACCACTGAGTTATCCGGGCTTTGCTGTCCTTCATTGCTTAACCACTTGAGTGGGGCATGGTCTGTGACAAGATCAAATGAGTGTCCCAGCAGGTAGTATCGTAAAGAGTGAGTAGCCCATTTAATGGCCAAACACTCCTTTTTGACTACCGAGTAGTTGCGTTCCCAAGGTAGCATTTTTTTACTGATGTACAGTATTGGGCGTTCTACTCCATCTACTTTTTGAGACAAGACAGCACCCAAACCTACATCTGATGCGTTGGTGTGGAGGATGAATCTTTTGGTGAAATCTGGTGTGATAAGAGTGGGGGCCTGGCAAAGTCTACGCTTTATAGTATCAAATGCCCCCTGAAATTCAGCTGACAACTTAATTAAATTTGGAGCACTCTTTTTGGTGAGGTCAAGTAAAGGGTTAACCACTGTGGCATACTCAGGGATAAAGCGGCGATAATATCCGGCTAATCCCAGTAGTTACCTCACCTGAGTCTTGGTTTTGGGGATCGCTGCATCAACCAAAGCCTGGATTTTGGTGACTACAGGTCTCACCCTTCCATTCCCCATTAAGGAGCTGTAAATGACTATGTCATCAATATATGCGGCATAAATCAATCCATCAGTCTCTGAAAGGCAGTGGGCACACCATATAGCGCAAACGGCATGGTTTTTAAGTGAAACAGCCCCTCTGGTGTTAAAAATGCGGTTTTCTCTCTAGAACTGCGGGTTAAGGGGATCTGCCAGTATCCCTTCGTCAGGTCCAAAGTGGAGATAAACCTCGCCTTACCCAGTATGTCTAAAAGTTTGTCGACCCGAGGCATAGGATACGCATCGACCTTGGCAATAGCGTTTACCTTCCTGAAATCCACGCAGAAGCGGTTGGTGCTGTCTTTTTTAGCCTCTATGAAAATAGGACTGAACCACTCGCTCCTGGAAGGTTCAATCACCCCAAGTTCGAGTATGTCCCATACCTCTTTGCGAACACCACTTCGTCGCATTTCTGGGATCCGGTAAGGTCTCTCCCGCAGATAATGTCATATTCAACCAAATTAGTTCTGCCAGGCAAGTCAAAAAAACATCGTTGAATTCCTCAATAAGCTTACGCAGCTCTCGTTGCTGATCTGAAACCAATTGTTCCCCCATCGGAATGATTTTTGTGCTAGGAGTCTATGAACAGGGGCCTAAATCATCCTCTTTGTCGCCTGGGGCTATAAACAAGACCTCCCTTGCCTGCCAGGGCTTTAATAAATTTACATGATACATTTCATGTTCATTACAGCGATCGGGCTGTCTAATTTCATAATTCACCTTTCCTATAGCCCGAATCACTTCATATAGCCCCTGCCAAAGACAATTAAAACTCCAAGTCTCTGTTGTTTATTTCCTGGATCTGGTCTGACGCCACTCACTCCGGCCGTCTTTGTGACACTCTCCCACAGCTATCAACCTGTCTGGGGAAAGGGCATTAGTGGGGGACATTGAGTGGAGTGGAACTGTGGCTTCATACCCCCCATATACCATGTATTTTCACAAGTACCATCACACACACTGTGTGCACATTAACACATGTCCAATTGCTTGTTGCATTAGTTTGTTCTTGTTGTCACTGTTTGGCACAGTTTTTTTTTTTTTTTCCAGAGACAGTCCACCTCCAATGACGCATCACTGCTTACAGTTCGGTTGCATATTGACTCATACTGGATCCCTCGCACTGTTAGTATCACAAGTAGGACATTGTTCAAACTGTGCTGGAGTCATTGTATTATTCTGGCTTATCAAACACACAGGTTGCCACGTTCCCTCTATGTCACTATCGAAAGGAAGTGGTCTTTGTCGTTGTCTAAGGATTCACGTGCAATTCTCCCAGGGGGCCCCCAAAGCTTGTCTCTCTGCACATGCCTCGTTCCACGCCCAGAAGTGTGGAATCCTCTCTGACTCTGGAATGGCATAATACCTGGAACACAAATCATGTTACTGTCCGTTGCTGCTCCCGCTGTCTGTGGAAAGAGATATACCATTAGTTTCGGGATATTCAGTGTCAGCAAATTCAAACTGAGATGTATCCACGCGGTGGTACCGTTTGGTCTGTGTCCAATGTAACCCCATGTGGGAGCTTCACTGCTACCCTAGCTTGTGTCACCATCAGCACTATGTGTTAACCAAACCGTTAACATCTCTTTTCTCTTGTGTCTATTTTGTGTGTCTATAATAGACTGCTGTTTCTTGCCCGGATCCTTAATAGAACCGTCGGCACCCAACCTGTTTCATCTGTCCTTTTTCACATCAATGCAACATGTCTCTATCTGTGCAAGAATGACAAAATATATCTACTGACACAGCTGTTGTTTTGTGGTTAACAGGAAACCGCACTGCTTCCTTAGCCAGTTTCAGCCTTTTCGTTGCTTTAGAGACTGTGTGCTTTCACTTTAGCTGACTGTGTGGGTTGTCCAGTTCTTTTACTTGGTCCTACAACGAAACAATCACCTATGCCCGAGATTACCACAATTGTCACATTTAGGCTTCTGCCCCTGTTTGCAATCTGACCTTTATGTCCCATTTTACCACAGTTCTGACATGCTCCATCAAATTGTACAGCACTTTTTTTTTTTTTCTACTACACATGATTTACTACCCTGTTCCTAAAATTTGTACACATAATCTACTACACATGATCTACTACCCCTACTACCCCTCCTTTGGACACATGGTCAAGACCGTGTGCCCACTTACACATCATGGGGTACCAGGCGCATGGCAAAATGGGTTTACCGTTTGGCCCCAACCAAAACCCAGACTCGGTTTGGCCCCCTCCTTTTCTCGTTCAATTGTTGCTTTCAAGTACTGTCTTTGGTCTCGTATTGTATCATCTTTTGAGTAGGTACTGTCCCTGAGCTCCCCGTAATTTGGCTAGAATCCCTGCTTCGCATGTTCCCATGGTTAATGTCCACACCTCAGTTTCAGTTAATCCATGTGACAAAGCCTATTGCTCTACCCTAATTCGATAGTTTTTTGTTACGCATTTGCATTCAATCTGACAGGCATGCTCCTAATGACTATTTTTCTAACAGCGTTAGTGCGTAAACTGTCATTTCCTTTTCCCCATTGTGCTTCTCACGCACTCTTATTGGTAATGCAACTTTATTATTTATTTATTTTCTTACCCCTTTTTTTTTTTTTTTTTCAATCGGTTCCTGCTGCATCAAGCCATATGCTTTAACTGCACTAGCATTTGCTGTTCGACTTGCAACTTGATATGCATGGGACCTGCTGTAATATTTTATTGCCTGATATTGTCCCCTCACCAAAGTTACATACATAAAAATGATCGACAGTATACATGTATCCTATGTTACTTAATGCACGAACCTTGCAGAATTCCTTTCTTTGTCTTTCCAATTAATTTTGACATACGGATATAATTTTGACACATTACATCGTCTTTAACACCTGATTCATATTATTGCCGTACCACTACTTCTTTTGTCCAGCTTTAGCATAACAATCAACTTGTCTATGCCCCAGCCTACCACACTTCTCTTTCCTTCTGTAAACTGCAACACCTCTCAACCACACAACTTTTAGGAATGCCAAGCGTTCTAACCTACTCATCCTATCTTGTTTCTATGTCCTAACTTTCTGTAACATAACCTCTTGCGCTTTTTGTACTTTGCCTTTTTCCTGTTAGTTACAGGTTGTGGTATTTTTAGTATCGCCTCAATTCTGTTTTTGCACAGGGACTTTCCCTCGGCTGACAGCTGGCGGCCTAGACAAGTTACTTCCCCATTTACAATCGGTACATTTATCAGTCTTGCTTGCTTACAACGTGATACATATACATATATGTATTGTCTTTAACCTACTCACACTTTTACATTACATTTTATTTTCCTTGGGTCTTTGAGGACACTTTTTCACCCTATGTTCTAACTCTCCACAGGTAAAACATTACCTTTGAGCCATACCCCTTCTCATCACATCCACACACACACACACAACCAGACCCGGGTCACTCAATCACATCTCACAAGAATTCCAGTTACACAACAATGCCACAATCGGCAAAACACTAGACCTTACATGTCCGTCTACCAGGACTTAATTTACCCTCTGTCAAGTCTCAAGTCCTGGTCCAGCAAACACCCACGAGTGCTTTAAATGTTTAGTCGAAGTACAAACTCAACTGGTAGCGACTGGATCCACTAAATATTGGGGATGGTAATTAAACATACTCATCCTCCTTGGACAGTCAATAACAGACAAGTCAGCGCGACAATTAATTGTAAATTGTTTATTATGTTAAATCTGTAGTGGGGTCCTTTAGAAGGACTCGACGTGACAGTCTGTAACACTAATCTTATAAACTTTAATACGCAGCGCAAAGAAAGTCAGTAAGTGCATTCAAAATACAATTCTGACATTCATTAAGAAATAAACAACATATACACATGGACAGACAAACAAACAGAGAGAAACAAACACAAAGGAACAATATATTAGTTCAATCAACTTTCCCTAACGAAAATCATAGAAAAGGAACAAATTATTGATTCAACTAACTTCTGCGCTTTATGTCGGGGGTCACTGTAGGAGGCATACGGACACGTAAACATTAAATAGACAGACAGACAAACAATGCGCATATTACATAACCAGGATCCTTGATGTTACTTTTAGTGCACCTTTATTTCTGCTTTATCACATTTCACAACACTTGCTCAAACCTTCCTGTGGCAGTCTGGCTCGCAGTGGTGTGGTGGATGACGTCACGGACCAGGAAGTAACTGACTCCAAAACAGTGGATGGGCGGGTGAAACCGAGTGCAAAAGCACTCAGCGTATTTAATAATAAACAAACTAAAGATTTAAACAAAATACAAACAAAAGGGCACGAGGGCCAAACGAATAAATAAACAAACAAGTAAGTGCCGTGCTGGATAATCCAGCACGTATTAGCAATTGTTTTTTAAATGTTATTCCTTCTCTCCGCTCCCCGTACTCTCTACTCCAACACCCCAACCCCGAGTGCAGAGAGCTGCTGGTTTATATACTCTGGCCGAGGGATTTAACTAGTTGGTAATTATCTTATTATCCCCCGGCCAGAGTCTGCACGCGTTTGGTAAGGATGCATGACTGTCAGCTATTTAAATAATCAGTAGCTGATCAGCCATGCATCCTCACGGGGTTTTTAAATAATAATAAAAGACGCGGCGCTTTTACCCGCGCCGCAAACAAAAATACAAATAATAATAAATAGGGGCGGGACACTCCGCCACACTTCCGCAACCTGCTTCAGCCATCTGCTACGCATTCTGCTGTCAAGCATTCTTTCTTCCTATGACCATATTCGCCGCACCTGCTGCAGTTTCCTCTAAATCTTCTAACCTTTCGTCCCAACTCAGTTTCCAACTCTTCAATCATTTGTTCCATCTCTTTTACCTTTTTCTTTAATTCCGTTAGGTTGATCTTTAGTTTCTCTACTATTTCTCGTTTCATTTTTTGTTTCGATTTCTTTTGACAGTTTCCTTCATATTTTTTACATGACGAATACCAATCACTTTTCTGGGCCATTTTATTAACCACTTTCTACAACAGTAAACTAGGGTTTAAATTTCTTCTTTTTAAAAGTCTGTCAGACTAGGCAAGTCTACAGTATTACTTATTTGTTTTACCCACTTCCTCCTTTTCTTTCTATTATTATTATTATTATTATTATTATTATTATTATTATTTATTTCTTAGCAGACGCCCTTATCCAGGGCGACTTACAATTGTTACAAGATATCACATTATACATTATTTCACATTATACAGATAATTACCCATTTATACAGTTGGGTTTTTACTGGAGCAATCTAGGTAAAGTACCTTGCTCAAGGGTACAACAGCAGTGTCCCCCACTGGGGATTGAACCCACAACCCTCTGGTCAAGAGTCCAGAGCCCTAACCACTACTCCACACTGCTGCCCCTAGCAGCTCAGTGGTTTTGCAACAGGAAACGAAATAACAGCGCGTACAGCAGATGCAAGCGAGAGAGAGAGAAGCAGAATCAGAGAAAGAGAGAAAGAGACAAATGTCAGACAACCAGCAATGCTTGGTTATCTATTTCGCATTAATCTTTAATCTATGTTTCAACCAACGATCGTTTTTAGCAAAAGACTACTCAATAGTTTTTTATAACCTAGGTGATTTCAGACAATACACAATACAGTCATTCATACAGACGTGCTCAAATTTGTTGGTACCCCTCCATAAAAAACAAAGAATGCACAATTTTCTCTGAAATAACTTGAAACTGACAAAAGTAATTGGCATCCACCATTGTTTATTCCATATTTAATAGAAATCAGACTTTGCTTTTGATTTTTTATTCAACATAATATTGTAAATAATAAAACAAATGAAAATGGCATGGACAAAAATGATGGGACCGCTAACCTAATATTTTGTTGCACAACCTTTAGAGGCAATCACTGCAATCAAACGTTTTCTGTAGCTCTCAATGAGACTTCTGCACCTGTTAACAGGTAGTTTGGCCCACTCTTCCTGAGCAAACTGCTCCAGCTGTCTCAGGTTTGATGGGTGCCTTCTCCAGACTGCAAGTTTCAGCTCTTTCCATAGATGTTCAATAGGATTCAGATCAGGAATCATAGAAGGCCACTTCAGAATAGTCCAATGTTTTGTTCTTATCCATTCTTGGGTGCTTTTAGCTGTGTGTTTTGGGTCATTATCCTGTTGGAAGACCCATGACCTGCAACTGAGACAGAGCTTTCTGACACTGGGCAGTACGTTCCGCTCCAGAATGCCTTGATAGTCTTGAGATTTCATTGTGCCCTGCACCGATTCAAGGCACCCTGTGCCAGGCGCAGCAAAGCAGCCCCAAAACATAACCGAGCCTCCTCCATGTTTCACTGTAGGTATGGTGTTCTTTTCTTTGAAAGCTTCATTTTTTCGTCTGTGAACATAGAGCTGATGTGACTTGCCAAAAAGCTCCAGTTTTGACTCATCTGTCCAAAGAACATTCTCCCAGAAGGATTGTGGCTTGTCAATATGCATTTTAGCAAATTCCAGTCTGGCTTTTTTATGTTTTTCTGTCAAAAGTGGAGTCCTCCTGGGTCTTCTTCCATGGAGCCCACTTTCGCTCAAAAAGCGACGGATGGTGCGATCAGAAACTGACGTACCTTCACCTTGGAGTTCAGCTTGTATCTCTTTGGCAGTTATCCTTGGTTCTTTTTCTACCATTCGCACTATCCTTCTGTTCAATCTGGGGTCGATTTTCCTCTTGTGGCCGCGCCCAGGGAGGTTGGCTACAGTTCCATGGACCTTAAACTTAATATTTGCAACTGTTGTCACAGGAACATCAAGCTGCTTGGAGATGGTCTTGTAGCCTTTACCTTTACCATGCTTGTCTATTATTTTCTTTCTGATCTCCTCATACAACTCTGTCCTTTGCTTTCTCTGGTCCATGTTCAGTGTGGTGCACACAATGATACCAAACAGCACAGTGACTACTTTTCTCCATTTAAATAGGCTGAATGACTGATTACAAGATTGGAGACATGTGTGATACTAATTAAAGAAACTAATTAGTTTGAAATATCACTATAATCCAATCATTTATTATCTTTTCTAAGGGGTACCAACAAATGTGTCCAGACCATTTTAGAATATCTTTGTAGAATAAGCAATAATTCATCTCTTTTCACAGCTTCTTTGCTTTATTCTATGACATACCAAAGGCATGCAAGTATACATGATAAAATAGCTTTTAATTTCATCACTTTTCAGGAGGAATGAAGCATTATTTCAATGAGCTGTAAGGGTACCAACAAATTTGAGCACGTCTGTAACCCCTAAGGTCCTGGAAACAGGACTTCAATCCTGCCTAACGCGGATCTAACGATGAAACCAGGACACACCATTGACATAAACTTCCGAATCCTTACCAGCGTAACCTGATGGGACACTAACACATCCGCACTAACATAACAATACACAGAATTCAGACAAGAATTTGTTTTGTTCCTAATTATCAAATTCAGATTTACTTACTGACTAGTCTTAATATTTTTAAGTTTTCCAATCCTGTCCATTTGTCACAATCGATTCGGGTCTCAGTTCTTTAGGTATTTTATCAGTCTCGTTGACACAGTCGCGGCCCAGCCCAACGACCAATTGAACCCCAGACGGGTTTTACCTAGGAGACCGAGTATTCAAGGCGCCCTTTCCTTCTCCTAGTCCTGTAAGACAGCTTCTCTTACAGTACAAAAGACCTTCTCTCGGGGCAAGCAACTGTCTCCGAGAGGCCCTTCTTTTGTTAACGGCCAAGGACCTTCTCCTATTGAGGCAATAAATTGTAGTGGAAGTTTTGACTTTCTTTGAACCCAGTTATGGTAGAAATTATCTTCCTCTACACCCCAAATAATTGGATATCGCGAACTATCAACAGGAGGCCCTTCCTTGCCAAAAGATTACCAGTGAGTTATTTTCTTTCCAGTCTTGTCTGTCCAACGGCTACGCCAACGGACTGAGTTTAATACCCTGCTCGCAGCGCCAAATTGTAGTGGAAATTTCAATATCTCCTTTTAGACCCGGAAAGAATGTGCCAAGAGACAAAATGAGTCAAACAAAAGTTTACCTTTAATAAGTTTGCAAACTGGAGCGTTCAACAGAGTAATGCAGACTCTGTTAGCAATAGGCAGAATCGCACCCCGAGCTAATTTCAAATGCAGCTTATATAGTTTTCTGGAACATCATAAAGAAGTCATACAAACTAAACAGTGTAACCATATAAGGATTGGTTATAAGACTTAAAGGAAGTGGAGACCATATAGGGTCACAGTCAGTCTATAGAACAAGAAATTATCTCCATGTCAGAGAATCATAAAAACAGTCATAAGACAAGTGCACGCTAGACATGACAGCTAAAATTAGATCAAACTGGTTGTTCCTTGTTACCCACAAGGCTTGTTTACTTTAGATTCTCATTGGTTCGTCTGAATAGAGAGGTTAATAATAAGTCTCTGATTGGTTGTTGCTACCCCTGTCGGTGGGGGGTAGTTCAGGCAGACTTTCTAGAAGCTTCTCAACAGTTACGTGTGGCACTGTGCCAAAAGGAAGTTTATGTCTGTCATACCTCTAAAAGTATATAAAATATAAAAGAGAAATAAAAATACACAAACTACTTTTTCTATCTTATTTCAGTTCCCAGTATCCTAGAGATACCGCGCAGGGCTAGTTCTTACCCTCATTGTTCCATCTATAAGCTCTTTGTACTGTTAATGCTGTGTCTAGATTTATTGAGTTATTTAATGTCATTTAGGCAATACCTTATAAGAAAATAATCCACTACAATACACAATAAAAGTCTCTGGTTTTGCAATAATTTAAAATGTGTTTTAACTATTCAAATTATTTTTCATCCCCCAAATGACAGGTAGCTGTGTTATAAGCGGTATAAACCACTTCAGGCCATGTGGTTCTGATAATATATACCACTTCTGGGGTGGTTAAAGGCTAACGCCTCGGGCCTTATCACCACCCCAGGCGTGGTACATATCATGGGAACCGCACGGCCCGGCGTGGTTTATACCTTATATATATATATATATATATATATATATATATATATATATATATATATATATATATATATATATATACACAGTGACCTCCAAAATTATTGGCACCCTTGATAAAGATGAGTTAAAAAGACTGTATAATACCAGTACTGAGCTATATTGTACCCATTGCCTGATTTATGAAGGTCAACAACCATTTGTCTCTTTTCGTTTGTGAGATCTTTGCCTTTCCCCATGGTGATGGATGACAAATGGATTTCATATGCGTGTTACCTCATTTTTATACTCCAGTGAAGGCCATGGAAGACCACAATACAGTTCCTTAAGACTGAGATGAACTTAAAGAAGTAGAATGTTAATGCAGATTTAATTTTGTTTTTTTATTTTATTTATAAGAATCTTTAGGGGTGCCAATAATTCTGGCACCTATCTTTTTGAGAAAAAAATGTATTACTTGTAAATAAAAAACTTATTCTCTGAGCAATTGTATTAGAATAAAATAATATGGTTTTCCCATATATTTGAGCATAAAATATAGCTCATTACCTGTGTTGTTTATTTTTGCTCATCTTTATCAAGGGTGCCAATAATTTTGGAGGTGACTGTATATAATATAATTAGGGTGTGCTGATTCATCGATTCACATGGTTACGCGTTTGAGTGTTATGTAAACATTTAGTATTTAATATCATATTTAACTCACTGCAATTTAAACCTTGTTTTTACTGAAAAATAAATAATAACATGCAATTATAAGAGCTGTCTGTGTTACATGTTGTCAGATCAGGACTTCACTAACACTGAGCATGGGAACTGCAGCATGCTGTTTCTCGTATTACAACTTTACACAATTAAAGGTGCGGTCACCAATTCCAGACACAGCACTTGTTTGCAGAATGTTTTAAAATATAAACATGCAACTGCAGTCGTCAGATGGATAGATTAACCACTCGACAGAATGTGGCAACAAACAAGTGAGTACAGACATTAAGTTATTGAATTTGGCGACCAATTTTTGGCCAAAAACTATGTCTGGAGCCCTGATTTATAATTTTGTTTTAAAAAAATGTATTTTAAAAAATACATAGGAAACCAAAGCAAAACAGGCCGTGAAGCTCATTGTACCAAAAGTGCTTTACTAGTGTTATTTCGAACACTTGCACAAGCATATGTGGGATTTTTATGTTTCATGCTTAATTTACTGTATCGCATCGTGATGCTCGTATCGCAATACATATCGTATCATGAAGACACTGCCGATACCCAGACCTAGTATACTGTATATATTTCTACCATGCTATCTGAAGAAGTCAGTAGTCGAAACATTGTAGCTAATTATTAAAATAGTGAGTTTTCAGTTTATCAATTGCTTTATTATACAGGTGTATGTGCATATACATGCTACTTAGGCAGAACTAAAATCTGTCCCGATCTGCAATGCTGCCACATGGGCCTCTTTCGAGAATTTTATTAAACATTATAATTTAGATGTGTCTTGCTCTCAACCTACTTTTGCTCACTCTGTGTTACCTGTGGCATCCTCTACTAATATTTAACCTTCCACCCTCTTGTGTACTTGCTTTGGTATAGTTCACTCTATGTGGAGTTCATCAGACAAGGTAAGAAGACAAAGATTATGGTATCGTCGTAGGGTGATGAACTCCACACACCTATATCCCACCCTCCTTTCCTCTTTTTCTTTTTGTACTGTCTTATTTTAAAAAATCTGGACAACAATACGTATTTGGAGGAGGGTTTTATAGGGGAAGGATAAGTACTTTGGCACCATAAAGGACTATATTGCAATGATCTTTGGGTTAGAGATCTGTTTGTTCTCCTGACCCAAGCAAAATGGAGTTCATCATCCTACAAAGAAACCATAATACAGGTAGTCTTCGTCTACTTCCAAATATGTCACCCTCATATCTTATGTATTCTAAAGGTTTCTTGTCAAGTTTACTCAATAACATTTCCTGCCAGTTACCCACATACATGTTTGCAAAATGCATGCCTAATTTGTGAGCCTATCGCTGTGCCATTATGCTGCTTGGGCCAGATTTAACAAGTCTTTACTTTAAAAGGTCTTCACATTTGCATACTTTTAGTAAAAGAAAAGTAACTTCAAATGTTACAGATGTTTAGTTCTAGTTTTATAACAAAAGAATGTGTTTTTTGATGTGAAGGCATGAATCAATTTGAGCATTATGTAAGATATTCCAGGTGATAATAAGCACTTCTGTCAGAAGTTGCCATCGACTGGAAAATCACAGCTTTACATTTATTGAATTATCAGTTTTTTAATTTTGAAAAAGACTGCCTAGTTGTGGATGGCAATATGTACAGTAGCTGTACTTGTCAGAGCTCCATATAAAAAAATGCATACATGGAGAATATCTCCAAATTAAAAAATGGTCAAAACTCGTCGTCATATATAGTTTTGGAGTGTCTAAAATATATTCCTTTTTTTCCCATGTGTTGCGCTCACATGCACTCAACACAGCAGCTTAAGGGATAACACATGACAGGGAGAGCGTTGTGTTGCATTAACATACAGCTGTAGTTGGGTTCATCCAACAAAGCTGTATGTTAATGCAACGCAACACACAAGCCCTGGGGTCTTATCCCGCTTATAAAAACGATACAATAACAAAAAAAGTTTTTTGGGTTTTTTTTAAACAAACAATTTTACTATATATCCTTCCGCTTTGGAGAAAAAATATTCCCTCAAACAAGGTTCTATTTGTTGTAAACATTAAACTGGAGGTTTTCAACGTTTCATTTTATTGTAATTAATTAAAATGAATAAACAGAGCTGACATAACCCGCAATGTTAACCTTGTTAGTGACCAAGCATTTAAAAATGTTAGTGGTGCAATGGGCAACCTAATTTCGATTGTTGTATAGGCATTATCAATGATAATCGATGCATTGACGTTTTATTTTTCAAAATAAAAAAAAAAACTAATGTTTTTTTCTTTTTTTTAACAGAAGATACAATAATTAAAAACACCATTGTGCATAATAGCTAAACAAAAAGCCACAACTTGCACTCAAATTAGAACACTTCAGATTTATATATATATACAGTGCCTTGCAAAAGTGCAAAACCCCTGACCAATTCTCTCATATTACTGAATTACAAATGGTACATTGAAATTTCGTTCTGTTTGATATTTTATTTTAGTGTTTGGATATCCAGTGAGCACAGTTGGATCAATAATCAGGAAGGGGAAGCTGCATACACCACCCAGGCACTGCCAAGAAAAGGCCGTCCCTCAAAACTCAGCGCTCAAACAAGAACTTGGAGACTTGTGAGAGAAGCCACAGAGAGGCCAACAATCACTTTGAAGGAGCTACAGAGTTCAGTGCTGGGAAGAACTTTCTGAACAATATTTGATTTCCATTGTAGAAAGAATGCCACGAGTGTGTTTGGCTGTTATATCTGCAAAAGGTGGCTACTTTGATTAGTCAGAAATTAAATCAAAAAGATTAAATTTTGTTAAACAAAACGATTCCATGATTTCTTTTTTATCTCCAATTGTTTATTTGTTCTATGCTTTAATTTCAGAGTACATTGAGACATTAAACTGCATAAATTTCAATAAAAACTGGAAAAATTGAGATGTTCTAAAACTTTTGACCGGTAGTGTATATATATATATATATTTATATATATATATATATATATATATATATATATATATATATATATATATATATACACACACACACATATACAGTGCCTATAGAAATTCTACACCCCCTTGAACTTTTTTCGCATTTTGTTGTCAGTGCCTCAGAGTTTCATGCATTTAAATTAGGATTTTTTTCCACTTATCTACATACCATACTCCACTCCAAAAGTTTTTAATGAGAAAAAATATATACAAACTGAAAGAAAATACAAAACTGAAAGATCATAATTGGATAAGTCTCCACCCCCCTGAGTTAATACTTGGTGGAAGCACCTTTGGCAGCAATTACAGCTGTGAGTCTGTTGGGATAGGTCTCTACCAACTTTGCTCACCTAGATTTGGCAATATTTGACCATTCTTCTTTACAAAACTGTTCAAGCTCTGTCAAGTTCCTTGGGGAGCGATGGACAGCAATCTTCAAGTCATGCCACAAATGTTCGATTGGATTTAGGTCGGGGCTCGGACTGGGCCACTCAAGGACATTTACCTTTTTGTTCCTTAGCCACTCCATTGTAGTTTTGGCTGTGTGCTTTGGGTCATTGTCATGCTGAAAGGTGAACTTCCATCCCAGTTTCAGCCTTCTTGCAGAGGGCAGCAGGTTTTCCTCAAGGACTTCTCTGTACTTTGCTCTATTCATTTTCCCTTCTATCCTGACAAATGCCCCAGTCCCTGCCGATGAGAAACATCCCCATAACATGATGCTGCTACCACCATGCTTCACAGTAGGGATGGTGTTCTTTGGGTTTGCACCAAACATAACGCTTTGCATTTTGGCCAAAAAGTTCCATTTTATTTTCGTCAGACCACAAAGCTTTTTGCCACATGGCTACAGAATGGCTTCCTTCTTATCATACAGGCCAGATTTGTGGAATGCTTGGGATATTGTTGTCACATGCACACTTTGACCAGTGTGCACACTTTGGTCGGGTCGGGTTATAAAACTAACTTTGACCGGGATTGAGTTACTAACACGCTAACACTTTGTTGTCTGTGTTTGCTGTTTAAACGTGTTAACCGTGTATATTGGTTTGTTTGAAAATAGAAATGCAGTACTATCTTTGGCTATGAACGGTAGCCTATATGATTGAATGTGGTTTGTTTGGAGTGATTAACAGAGTGTGGATTGAGTTTAAGGTCTTGTTATGCAATGTTACTGATCAGTGTCTGCTGGTAAATATTGTAAATAAACACCAGAGGTGTTTAATTGAAGTTATATATATTGTGAGGAAGCTAGGCTTTGTCGCTTTAAGAAATGGCCGTCCGAGAGTAAAAAACTACATGTCCCAGGAGCCTCCGTGGCAGAGGCAGGATGGGCGGGGACTCCTGGGTATATAAGGAGGCAAGCTGAGAGAGTCAGGGCAGTTCGTGGGTGGTTGCCGCAGGGAACAGACTCCAGATTGCTTGGATTAAAACTGGAATACCGAAGCCTGTTGCAAGCTTGAAAAAGGTATGTGATTCAGGACTGCTGCTGATTATGCAATTGTTTATTGTTAATTTGCTACAGTGTGGGAAAATTAAACAAATAATTATATGACCAGCCAAATAGGGAACCTGGGAGTGAGGGGTAAACCTGAAGGCATGTGACTTTGTGATTTAATCTAAAAATAACCACACAGACTCGTGAGAGACTTTAAAAACTTTATTTTGTTGAACATTATTTTCTGGTGGGGAAACCGGAAAGACTGCCCTCTTCACATCCGGGAATTCTGGATCAGACATCTTGGCCACGTAGGAAGCGTCTGACCTTTTGGAGCAGTTCCACCCAAAGTGTCCTGATACTTACCTGAAGGCAAACCACTCGGAGCTGTAATAAAAGGAATAAAGAGGGAATTGAAAAAAGGAAAAACAAGAAAAGAACTGTATGTCTGTTGCGCACGTGGTGTGACTGAGTCTCCACTCACCTTACAAAACCATCCATACTGCCCCTATTGGTGAACAGGGGAAATACTTGCCTACAGACTCAAGCTGTGTTTGTTTATTTCACGGGGTTTGTTTGTTTCACTGTGTAGAGAGGGACAAAGAACAAAGTCAGTTAGGCCCGAACAGGGCTAGGCATATTATTTTTGGTTTGTTTGTTTATTTTGTGTAAATAATACATAAATAACTTACCTGGACCATACCGTCCTCTCTTTGAGAAACTCCTGTCTGGATCTCCGGTTTTTGGACACACCCACTTACTTGTCTGTCACTATATTATATATATATACACAGTATATACAGTACTGTGCACAAGTTTTAGGCAGGTGTGAAAAAATGCTGTAAAGTAAGAATGCTTTCAGAAATAGACATGTTAATAGTTTATATTTATCAATTAACTAAATGCAAAGTGAGTGAACAGAAGAAAAATCTACATCAAATCAATATTTGGTGTGACCACCCTTTGCCTTCAAAACAGCATCAATTCTTCTAGGTACACTTGCACACAGTTTTTGAAGGAACTCGGCAGGTAGGTTGGCCCAAACATCTTGGAGAACTAACCACAGTTCTTCTGTGGATTTAGGCAGCCTCAGTTGCTTCTCTCTCTTCATGTAACTCGATGATGTTGAGATCAGGGCTCTGTGGGGGCCATACCATCACTTCCAGGACTCCTTGTTCTTCTTTACGCTGAAGATAGTTCTTAATGACTTTCGCTGTATGTTTGGGGTCATTGTCATGCTGCAGAATAAATTTGGGGCCAATCAGATGCCTCCCTGATGGTATTGCATGATGGATAAGTATCTGCCTGTACTTCTCAGCATTGAGGAGACCATTAATTCTGACCAAATCCCCAACTCCATTTGCAGAAATGCAGCCCCAAACTTGCATGGAACCTCCACCATGCTTCACTGTTGCCTGCAGACACTCATTCGTGTACCGCTCTCCAGCCCTTCGGCGAACAAACTGCCTTCTGCTACAGCCAAATATTTCAAATTTTGACTCATCAGTCCAGAGCACCTGCTGCCATTTTTCTGCACCCCAGTTCCTGTGCATAGTTGAGTCGCTTGGCCTTGTTTCCACGTCGGAGGTATGGCTTTTTGGCCGCAAGTCTTCCATGAAGGTCACTTCTGACCAGACTTCTCCGGACAGTAGATGGGTGTACCAGGGTCCCACTGTTTTTTGCCAATTCTGAGCTGATGGCACTGCTGGACATCTTCCGATTGCAAAGGGAAGTAAGCATGATGTGTCTTTCATCTGCTGCAGTAAGTTTCCTTGGCCGACCACTGCGCCTCAACCAGTTTTATTCCTCCTACACAGCTGTTTCTGTTTCACTTAATGATTGTGTATCAACCTACATATTGAATTGATGATCATTAGCACCTGTTTGGTATAATTGTTTAATCATACACCTGACTATATGCCTACAAAATCCCTGACTTTGTGCAAGTGTACCTAGAAGAATTGATGCTGTTTTGAAGGCAAAGGGTGGTCACACCAAATATGGATTTGATGTAGATTTTTCTTCTGTTCACTCACTTTGCATTTAGTTAATTGATAAATATAAATTATTAACATGTCTATTTTTGAAAGCATTCTTACTTTACAGCATTTTTTCACACCTGCCTAAAACTTTTGCACAGTACTGTGTGTATATATATATATATATATATATATATATATATATATATATATATATATATATATATATATATATATAAAATCCAGGGCTCGTAATGGAACGTGAAACAATGTAGTGGATTGTTGGTGCACTGGGCTTGCAACGTATCCAGGCAACTTTTAAATAATCAAGAAAATCACACAGACTAATTTAATTTGAAGTTTTAACGAATCAGAGCAGTATTAGTACTCCTTCGATTTATTAAATGCTTAATAATAGATCGAGTGGTTGCAGGCCACTTTGGATCCCTGCTAATAGGTAATCTGGGTGTTTCCAGTGCCTTTACAGGTTTAACAGCATTAATACTTCAATACAGCAATACAAATATGGTTATCACATGCTTAGCCCTTAGGCCAGCCATGCAAAAAGTTAAATGCCCACCACTAAATCCTAAAACATACGATATATCACTCTCCAAAGCTAAAATATAATTCCTATAACTTATAGCACTGCATCAATATAAATGATCTTACCTTCCACGATACAGAAGTGTAGTTGTAGAATACAACATAAAAACGAGAGCTGTCTTCAAAGGCAGACTTCTGAATACGACCAAACAGCAACCACCTTTTTCAGAGATCCTCAGAGCATGGACCATACAACCTGTAGTTAGCAAGTCGAGTGATGCTTGACTGAAGTCTTATGGCTTTTATAGAACTTTTGCTCCATTTAATACGTCAGAAGTCCTAATTGAATCAAAACATTTACTCTGTTTGGACAGCTCCTATCTTTAACCCTTTGCGGTCCTATGTCAGACCAGGTCCAACATTACATTTCCCCTTTCTGGTCCATCAAAAAGACATAAAGCACAGGTCTCTAGTCGTTTTTTCTCCCGAAAAATCAGAGAAAACAATTCAATGGCCGAGTGAGACCGATAAGAGCCGAGTGAAACCTAAAAAAAGCGGGGGCAGATCTGAGCAATACACATAGCCCTGGCACCACAGAGATAACCTGGACATAAACAAACAAGATAGCTGCTTCTGCATCCAGTGCTCAAAGAATATCATGGACATTTGCAGAGCTTTTTGAGATGTTATAGTAATAAAATAATGACTTGGATTGCATTATTGAGGAGTTTGGTGATAAAACGAGTGATCAGGAGATGATTTATGAGTATGCATGACTATGAAGAGGTATGTGAAAAATACAGCAAACAAGGGGTGGGTGATGCTGGAGATGCAGTGAGTGTCCTGTTGAGTGAGTGTCCTGTTGAGTGAGTGTCCTGTTGATATGCAGTGCCTTTTAAACCTGTTTTACTGTGAAAAAAATACTTTTAAACAGCATATGTAAAATAAACTGCGTGTTTAAATAAATTGGACCTGAACATATGAACCTATAGTTACGGACCCAGTTATTTTCATTTACAGTGCCTATAGTAAGTATTCACCCTCCTTGGACGTTTTCACAGTTTGTTGTGTTACAACCTGAAATCTTGATGCATTTAAATGGGATTTTTTTCCTGTAAATCCAGGCTATAGAAAACAGTTAAATGTAGCAGTCTAATATTGGCTTTTTTAATTGTTAAACTAAGTTTGACCTCTCTCTCTGTTTCTAAAAATCCCATGTGCAAGCAGGTTTCAGACACCCTGTTTACCTGCCAAGGTTAGTTTAATTAATGTGAAACTCTAGTGTCAGCGCTTTTCCAAATTCACCGCATGTAGTCATGCTTTGGCCGGATTCAAGACTCATGACTCAGACTGGTATCTCTACAGATAAAAGGTCCACATCTCAATTTCAAGCATTTCATTAATATAATATAACATAATGAGGTAATGAACATTAACTTTTCTTGTACTTCTCATTAGTTAATTTAACAGTTTATACATGGCAAAAACCTTGAACTGAGGACAGCGCTTGAGAGCCAGGATTCATTTCCCTTATCTGTTAGTGTCCAGTTGCCTCGCTCATGCAATACATTTTGTTAGTAAAATATAACAGTTTATACATAGCCAAGGGTCTTGAATGGGACACGCAATTGACCAGCAAACCAGCTTTGAATGTCCAATACTACTTCACTCAGGCAAGCAGAGTTGAGGGGTACCCTGCATTAAATTTACTGATAAGAGCTTGTAGCGTGATGCATGTGCCCAAGTTAATAAACTAGGTTACATATTTGTATTAAAATTGTTTCACTTTTAAACTTAACAGTTTTTCTGTAATAAACACTTCTGTTTTGCACTGATAGCTCTCATTAATGTTACAGATAAGGGAGGCCCTATGTTTAAGTTGGCCAGTTTCCAAGAACTTTTTGCCTCTTCCTCTCAAGGTTAACACAGGTAAGCTTATTTCTAACATTAGGTAATGCCTGGTCTCCTTTCTCTGCAATAGATTTTCTGCTGACTTCATATTTTTTAAAACAGTACAGCTAGATTGACTTCTACTCTAGCATTTACTTTACAAGTCTGACATCCTGTATGCTTAATTAGTTAAGAGCCTGAATTATACACACTACACACACTTTTGTCAGGGACAATATGTTGTAGTGGTTAACAATCACATTGCTTCTAATTCTAAATTTGTACTTTTGAGTGTTCGAAGTTATGGAAAAAGCATTCTTACTTTACTATATATGATATAATTTGGCTTCATACATATTTAACAAATGCATATACACTATTATTGACAACAAAGGAAACAACAACCGATCTGTAACCCTGCTTTGAGAAATGACACTCTGCATTCTAAGATGATGCCAATGATCTGACAAACACTGTAGGAAGTGGCAACATGTACAATGAGGGTATATTACTTACTACAGTTTTTATGACAAGTTAAATGGTTAAACTAAGACAAATTTGTTAGCAGATTTAGTGCACGTTGCTAAAGATTAAACCTTTTGATCTACTCATTCCTTGAACTCAATTTTTGATATTCCCTAAATAAATCTCACAATATACAATTAAGCTACTGTATAACCTATATTATTCATATTGCCCTATTAGAGTAAATAACAATATTTGTGGATGAAAAACTTATTGGCACCTTTTCAAATAAAGTCTGTGTAAGTTAAGGATAGTCTTAACTGAGCTAGTTAAAACATTTCATCAATTAGAAACCACTACTTATCAATTTAGCAATATTATAAAACCATTAGCTGTAAAACACGCACATCAACTGAAGCAAAGCAGTTTGTGCACTTAGCACACCATGGTCAAGTGAGAAAAGCACTTGTTACAGTAACTATTACAGCAGGGGAATTGATAAAGAGTGTTGTAGAAAAGAGACTGTAATACAAAAATCCATAATTAATCAAGAAGTATTTGAAGACTAATTCAACTGAAACGACGTAAAGAAGTGGAGGTCCCAGGAAAATTACGACTATAGCATGTAGAATTGTTCAAGCAGCTCGCAAAAAAACACCACCATTAACAGCCAAGGATTTAAAGAAACATCTGGCATAGCAGTGCATGAAATAACTGTACAAAGTCATCTAAACACAAAAGGCTTGTACGCACATAGACCTTGATGTTGACCACATTTGACAACAATTCAATAAAAAACGTCTTGAATGATATTTAGTTAAGGGTGTCAATACTGTTGTCTGCAACTGTATGTGTAATCATGGTGACTCCCTGATTATGCTCCATATAAGCACAGCAAGACTAAACATCAACATGACTACACACAAATATTTGTAGTGATTTGTAGTGATATAAGTGATTATCAGACTATACTTCTAACTTATTGTTATAAGAAGGCTTGCTACTTTTCGATATTAATCGGTAAAGCTTATTAAACGTTGAATTCCACAAAAATATGAGTTTGACTGAAATAAATTTATATAGGATAAACGTCAGTAAAACCACTCGCTATTTTTTATATTCTTATCAAAAATAATCATTTAGAGATAATCTCTAGTTTGTGTGTTTTTTATAGTTACTGTCTGTCCTGTCTCTTTTCTGAATGTCTAGGGGTCACTATCAATCATCTCAGTGGTCAGTTAGTACTGTAGTTTCACCCTGTTCTGACAGATCTCGTTGACTGAAACAGCGCTACAATGCTCTCAGTTGCTTAAATAACTGACAGTCATCATGCGCCGACTGTGCACTTTCATTTGCCAGCTACAGCGCCTGTCATTCAAAGCGCCTACTTTGAAATTAGCAGGTTAAGGTGTAGGTAGGCTTTTGCTATAGGTATACGGTGACAGTTACTAGTTTGATTTGAAAATGGTGCGCAAGAGGAAAACACTTAATGAATATTGTGCAGAATACCCTGACCGATGTCTGAAGTTTCCGTGGCAGGATGAAGCGGGCTCGTCTGCCTTACCTTCCAGTGACTCTGAGTCCAACTGTGCTGAGCCTGAAGCAGGAGAGAGGGAGCTCAGACTGCGAATAAGTGCAAGTTAGTTCTGTTCAACTATCTAATGTTTTGTTCTTTTACTCGTGAATCTATGCTATAAATGTCTGTGTAATACACTATATGCTGCGTTTTCTACGGTTTAAGACAATTTTTTAATTTGTGTAAGATCTATATCTATACGAGGTATAGCTCTGCTGTGACCAAAACGTCATTTCAATTAGAATATTGGTAACCATGGTTTGTTGCATGTTGAATATTGTAGTGTCGGGTCTCACAGTACCGCCGAATGGGACTTTTGGTGTGCTACATTGAACTTGCGGGGGCACCGGGGCTATTACTTTTCCTGTAATTAGTTGTATTTCTATGTATTGCTGTACAGTGTGTGTGTGTGTGTGTGTGTGTGTGCTGCCCTGTCTTCCCCGCCGTTTGTTTGTGTCACCCTGTGTGAATCTGTGAGTGGAAGCGTGTTTCATGTTAGGCAATGCTGACGTGCTGCCTGGGGTGTCACGTGCATAGTGCGGCTGTATGAGAGGGGTCTGTGTTGGGTGCACTATGATTTGTGTTTGGTTCCGCCAGTCAGCCTTTTGCGTGGGACCAAGGGTCTGAGCGATTGGTCTGTGTGTATGTTAATGTGCCCTTGTGTGTGTGTGAGCCAATAGGGCTCGAGGGGAATCCCTATTTAGGAGCTGCCTGCGTGTTGTGTGCTGTGTTGCTGGCACTGCCTAACTGAGCTACTTATCTTTTTGCTAAAAAGAGCATCCTTTTGTCTGCTGTTCCATTTTCAATACAAATAGCAATTTTAACTGCTTTGAACTGCAACCTGTGCTGTCTTCATTTATTCCGTTGAGGACCAGATACGCCTGCGCTACAATATGATAAAGTATATATACTACAACTTGCCATGAAATTTTCCATGACACTGGCACTGTATTACAGGAAGTGCTGAGACTAGTGCCGTTTTAGGTGTACAGCAGACCTAGACTGGTTTGTCTGATAAGTCTCTAAGTTTTACGGCAGTCCTTCAGCCGGGCCTCAGTCTCGTTGCTTGTGGTCGTTGACTCGCTTGCAGCTTGCTTCTCATCTTGGGTCTGTTTTCAGGCAGAGGCCTGTCATGATTCCGTTTTTAGGCAGAGTCCCGGAGTTGCAGCTTTGCTTAGCAGAGTGACAGCACCTTGTTTAGCATTCGATGTGGAGCGCAAAATGTTCATTTTGGCTTGGATGTTTATAGTCTTCTCACTCTGTTAACTAGCCACTTTCATGAGATCATTTGTGTATCTTGCCTTTTTTTAAACTCACAGTCCTTTGATGTTTTAATGTCCTTTTCCACTGGGACATCACTAGTTTATGTCTTCCTGGCATCAAAATGATTGTTGTTGCACGTGTGAATTATCTGTACTTAATTCAACTGTCCGCTCAGCCTAATCTAGTTCAGGCGCAGGTCCTCTAATCAGTAGGTCACATAGTTCAGTATGTCTGCCAGGAACCAAGGGGCCCTTTTCCTTAAGACACAGCAGTTTGCTTTTTTCCTAAGACACGGCAGTTTCATTAATTAGTCCAGTTATACCATTAGTACACGTTCATGTATTATTATATTCAGGGAATATGTCCCACAGGGAGCAGTGCTCCCCCGCAACCCCCCCTCCCCCAAGCACTACACCCCTGAATACAACACTGGTTGAATTCCATTCAAGAACGGTAGTAATTTAAAGTTATTTTCATCTATTGGGTTTTGATGGACTTTTGTGAACCAGATTTCTAGTTTACAAAAGTCACCATCACAATATGTACTGTTTTCTTGCTGTAAAAAGGCTGGTCCCTTTTAGTCAGGGGCTGTGAGAAGGAAAAACACTGCCAAGGGAGCATATAAAATTCCTGTGCCATCAGCAGCTCTCAAAAGCACTTATCAAGGACAAGTACATTTAGTTTCATTTAATTTTTAGTTGGTGTCATTTTGCTATACCCTACTGGAGTGTTAAGAACCAAATGTTCCCATTAATGTACATTTTGCACCAGGCTATTATCTGATGCCCAAAGAAATTAAATAAAATGATCTCCATTTAAGAAACTTAAAGAAGCTCTAAACATTTACAAGGCTAGCTGCTCCTGTGTATTGTGTTAAAAACATACAAGAATGATAAATACTAAATTACTATGTGGAGAAAATCTTATGAAGCTCAGAGAATGGACTAGCACAGTAACAATATAGTAAAACCATGTAGTCTGTAGAACCTCTGAATGGCAGTTTTATTCTTTAATATATAATCATAAAGCTGTGATTTAGCAACTTTCCATAGGGAGTTATTATTAATGGTTTGGAAAAACTAAATGCAGTTATGGCAGGTGCACGGACTGTTTGACTGCACCAGTCTATCAAATGATGAAAGTTTACATTCTGAATAACCAAATGAGGAACAAACATGAACAATTCACCCTAAAAAAGCATTTTCAACCTTTAATTTCGAGTTTTTTTTCATTCCAAACTGTCACTCCGCTTTTATCCTGCCATTAAGTACTCCAGCAGCAAAAGCTTAAAGATACAGTGTCTTTTAAAAAGGGTAATAACCAAACCCAACATAGTTCAAGTGTAGCATAGAACACAAAAGTAAAGGCTGCCACACACCAGATGCGCTGCGATATTTCATTGAGCGACAAGCTTTTCACAGAGACCATACACACCAGAATTGACACATGTGGCGATGTGACGTGTTTGAAAACTGTCAGATCTATTAAACTATTAAAAATTGCTATTGACAAAACTATGGTCAAGACTGGTACAAATTCGACAACATGATGTGGAAATTGAGTGTCTTCTCTGATAGTATTTCAACATACAGTCACCTCCAAAATTATTGGCACTCTTGATAAAGATGAGCAAAAAAGGCTGTATAAAGTAAACACAGCTAATGAGCTATATTTTATGCTCAAATATATGGGAAAACCATATTCTTTTATTCTAATACAATTGCTCAGAGAAAAAGTTTTTTATTAACAAGTAATAAAATGTTTTCTCAAAAAGATAGGTGTCAAAATTATTGGCACCCCTAAGATTCTTATAAATAAAATCAAACAAAATTAAATCTGCATTAACATTCTACTTTAAGTTCATCTCAGTCTTAAGGAACTGTATTGTGGCCTTCCATGGCTTCCTATTTCACTGGGGTGTAAAAATGAGGTAACACGCATATTAAATCCATTTGTCATCCATCACCATGGGGAAAGACAAATGAAAAGTAACAAATGGTTGTTGACCCTCATAAATCAGGCAATGGATTCAAAACAATAGCTAAAAAACTAAATCTACCACTTACCACTATTAGGGCAATAATTAAGAAGTTCAAAACCACTGGAACAGTGGTAAACTTGCCTGGTAGAGGACACAAGTGTATCTTGCCCCCACGCACAGTGAGGCAGATGGTTCGGAAGGCAAAGGGAAATCCAAGGGCCACAGTTGGAGAATTACAGAATTTGGTTGCATCTTGGGGTCACCAAGTCTCCAAATCTACAATTAGACGCCACCTCCATTCCAATAGGCTATTTGGAAGGGTTGCCAGAAAAAAGCCTTTATTGAGAGCAACCAACAAACGTAAGCGCCTGGAGTTTGCTAAACGGCATTGGCACTTTGATTGGAACCAGGTGCTATGGTCAGATGAGACGAAAATAGAGCTCTTTGGCCACGCACACCAGCGGTGGGTTTGGCGTTGAAAGAAGCATGCGTGTGCAGAAAAGAACCTCATACCTACTGTACAATATGGTGGTGGATCTTTGATGTTATGGGGTTGGTTGTTTTGCTTCCACTGGTCCTGGGGCCCTTGTTAAGGTCAACGGCATCATGAACTCTACCCAGTACCAGGACATTTTAGCCAAAAACCTGGTTGCCTCTGCCAGGAGGCTGAAACTTGGCTGCAAGTGGATCTTCCAGCAAGACAGTGACCCCAAGCACACATCAAAATCCACAAAGAAACAGTTAATTGACCACAAAATCAACATTTTGCAATGGCCATCTCAGTCTCCGGACTTGAACCCCATTGAAAACCTGTGGTTTCAATTGAAGAGAACAGTCCAGAAGCGCAGACCGAAGGATATCAAGGATCTGGAAAGATTCTGTATGGAGGAATGGTCTAAGATCCCTCCCAAAGTGTTCTCCAATCTCATTAAACGTTATAGAAAAAGACTCAGTGCCGTTATCCTTGCAAGGGGAGGGTGCACAAAGTACTGATAACAAGGGTGCCAATGATTGTGACACTTCATTTTTTTTTTAAATAAATACATAATTTGAGAAATGTGTAATTTTGGTTGATTCCATTGAATCATTAATAAAGTCAAATATATTCCACATGTTGGAAAATTACAATATAACTCAGTACTGGTATTATTTATTTTATACAGTCTTTTTTGCTCATCTTTATCAAGGGTGCCAATAATTTTGGAGGTGACTGTACATGGCAATAAATCATACACCAGGCTTATCCAGTTCCTTCGAAATGGACTCCCATATATTGTCTTTCAAATCTGTATATTTATAATTGTGATGATCTTTGTCATACAGATCTGGATTTTTTTCCACAGCAAGTATTCATTTTTCCTCTGTCATTTTGCATACTGTTTCACCCTGCTGGACCATGTGCAGTGCAGTGCATTGCATTGTAGCTGTTCTCTGATTGCTCAATTCCCTAGTTGTCGCACGACAAATCCCCCCCCCCCCCCCCCCAAACAAATAGGATTCAATCCTATTTATTTCGCGGCACTCCAGTGTTGCCTTGGAGTGGTCAGTGGTGTTGCCTGTAGTGTGAAAGATACATATCAAAAGTATAGGTTATATCTATTCTTTTTGTGTGTGTGTGGGGGGAATATTGGGTTGGCAAGGAGAGAGTTAGATTCCTCCCTGCCAGAACACATGTAGGAGTGTGGCTGGGGCCACAATGGAATAATTGATGATCAATTAGGCTCCAGCACAGGTGTATAAAAAGGGAAAATCACTGGTGTTAATATTAATGTTGGTGAAGGTGTGTTTGATGTGTGGTGTGCTGTGCTGTGTTTTTGTCTAAACCTTTTATTTTGGCGAATGCGCCTATTTGGTTGTTAGTGTGTTTTTGTTAATAAACGTGCGTTTTAAACTGCAGCTTCTTGAGTCTTGCTCCTTGATGGAAACAAGCCTTGCCAGTGACGTTAGCCTGTCACACAGCCCAATTTCAAACTTATTTTCTATGTTAACCCAGTGTGTGGTTTGGGGGACGGGAGCGAGGCTCCTTCCTATCCTTTTATCTCCTATAGTAAATCAAATCTACTGCCTATTTAAACCATTACTCACACCCCATACTTGTGTTTTTTCGTTTTGGTTCTGAACCTAAGCAGATTGCAAGACCCTTCAGCATAAAGATTAAAGAAAACTCAAGTATGGAGTACTTACCTTACATCTCTTCCTCAGATTCAGAGGTTTTTGAAGATAACTTGTCTGTATCAGAACATTCTCTGACAGCTTCAACCCAGGGTCTGGTCAGCCCACCATTCTTCCCTCTATCAGACGTCTCCTTAAAATCCGAACAGGTGCCTCCCGAGCAGGACAGCATACCACTACCCGCCGTCCAAGGAGTCAATCCCTGTCGATCTACCTCTCCTGAGTGACTACTTTAAGAACTGGATTCTCAACAAGCTGATAAAGACCCTCCTCAAAAATGTCAGCGAGATCCCAGCAGGCAGCAATTAGGAATCTCTTTTTCATTTTTTATTGCAAATGGGTAGCAGTGTGGAGTAGTGGTTAGGGCTCTGGACTCTTGACCGGAGGGTCATGGGTTCAATCCCAGATGGGGGACACTGCTGCTGTACCCTTGAGCGAGAGCAGACGCGCGTGAGGAGAGCTCCTGCTCTAAGTCTAAAAAACAGTGTGTTCAACTTTTTATTTTCAAAATTTTTTATTTTCTCTTATTTATAAAGCAGCAGAGCACCTTTTTTGTTAATTAAAACTTTTATTTAGTGTTTTAAAAACACTTTTTATTTCATTTTTCTTTGGTTCTCCTACACTTGCTTTGTTTGCAAGTGTAGGAGGGCAGCCATTTTGGTTTGTTTTGTTCTTTTAATTTTTACTCCATTTAAATTAGTTTCATTTCTTTGCTTTTTAATTTTTTATTAAAGAGCACTTTCTTAAGTTTATTTTAAAATCATTTTTAATCACTACACTGTTTTAGTTTTTGTTTTAAAAATCATTTTGTTTTAATCCCCTGCTTCTGCCTTGTGCAGAGTGGGGGAAGGGCAGGCAGGGAGCACAGGCCATGTGCTCCTTTGTTTGCCCTTTGTTTGATTTTTGATTTTCTTTTAAGTTTAAAACTATTGTTTAGTTTTAAACTTTGATTTATTTCTGAATTTTTCTTTTACCCCTGCACTATTGGAGTGCAGGGGTGTGTGATTTGTATTTGTTTATTTATTTAAAAAATAAACAAATACGTTTGTTTGTTATAAAAAAAAAACAAAAAAAACCCTTTGTGCTTTTTGTTTTATTTTTATTTTTGTGTGTGTGTGAATTTTTATTTTTGTTGTTTTAAAACTAAATAAATAATTTTTTGTTTGTTTGTTTTACTTTTTTTGGTTTATTTAATTATTAAAAAAAAAAAAAAAAAAAAAAAAAAAAAAAAACCTTTGTGTTCTGTGTGCCCCTGCACTATTGGAGTGCAGGGGTGTGCAATTCTGTTTTATTTTGATTTATTGTTTGTTTATTTTTTAAATAAAAAAAAAAAAAAAAAAAAAAAAAAAAAAAAAAAAAATTTAAACAATGAGTGGGCAAGCTCCACAGGCCCCAAAAAAATGGGCACAGGTGGCTGCAGGGGAGGCTGCAGCCCCCTTTAAAAATATGACGAGGAGGCACGGGGTCAGGTGCCTCCTCCGAGATACCCTCTCGATAGAGGCCATGGTGAAAGCCATGGCCAAGGTGGTCGGGCCATCGACCATCGTGGCGGCCTCAAAGATGTACGGCAAGGCCGTCTTCTTTTTAAAATCTGAGGCCGCCACGCACACAGCTATCGAGAGGGGTCTCGCGGTCGGGGGGATATACGTCCCCATTGAACCCTTGGAGGGGTTGGGCAGCAGGGTAGTCCTTTCTAACGTCCCGCCTTTTTTGAAGGACGACCTCCTGAAGCCCCATCTTCAGGCCCTAGGGGAGTTAAAAACGGGCATCCACCCCATCCCCCTAGGGTGCAAGGACCAACCCCTCCGCCACGTGCTGTCCTTCCGACGCCAGGTGACCATCCACCTGGCGGGGAGGGACGCCGTGGAGGGCAACTTTGTGGTCCCCTTTCAGGGGACCAATTATGTAATCTTTTATTCCTCGGAGGAGGTGCGGTGCTATCACTGCAAGGAGCTGGGGCACCAGAAAAAGAGGTGCCCCAAGCTCCAGCAGGGCGCAAAGCCACCCGCGCCCGCACCGCGCCCCTCCGAGTCCACCTCGCCCCCGGGGCCCTCAAAAAGGCCCACAGAGGGGGGCAAAAAAGCACCCTCCCCCCTCCCAGGAACATCTCAGGGGGGAAAGGGAGAGGTGGCCGGACCCTCCGCGCCTCCTGAAAGCGCGCCGGGGGAGAAGGCCGCCGAGTGGACCGCGGTCGCCCGCCGCAAAAAGAAGGTGGCGGCCAGGTCCACCGGGGAGGCCAAGCGGGGGGAGACGAAGCCCACCGCCGCACCATCTGGCGGTGGGTCTGGGGGAGTCCCTGATAAGGAGACTCCCTCCACGGCACCCCCCGCAAGGCAGGGCGGCAAAGCCACCCGCAAAACCAAACACCTCCTCCCCACAGAGGACGAGGAGAGAAACGCTGCCTCAGGGCAGAAACGGCAGCCTCAGGGGGAAGAGGCAGGCGCAAGCGCGTCTTCCTACGTGTGCACGCAAGTGCACACGTCTCGGCCTCATGGTGGGGGTCCCCGGGGGGGCGAAAGAGGGCCCCCCAAAACCAAAGCGACCGCCTCGGCGTCCCCCCTCTGCCGGCAACGAGGGCCCCGGCCCTCGTAATGCCACAGAGGGGGAGAAGGATCCATCCCCTGAGGCGGTCCGGGGCTCCGCAGAATCTGCGGAGCCCATGGAAGAGGCCCCCGCCGAGAGGCCAAAGGGGAGGGAGGAACCCGTGCGGGCAAATGAAGCCCTTCGGGTAGATCCCCTCCCCGTCACAAAACAGACCTCGGAAGCCGGCCCCGACTCTACCATCGAGGGGCCGGCCGCAGAAGAGGTCGCCGAGGGGGCGCAGGAGGGGCCCCCAAAAGAACAGCAGCCTCGGGCACCGCCTTCCTCCGACGGCGACACGGGTCCTGAACCCTGTGTTGCCGAGGAGGGGGCGGCGGAACCAGCTCCCGAGGCAGGCGTGGGCTCCACGGATAACGCGGAGCCCATGCAGGCGACCTCTGCCGAGGGGACGGAGGGGGGGGAAGAACCATCCCTCCCACTAAAAGAACTGCCTCTTGCTCCCGTCTCCGGGGAGGAGGCGGATCCGGCCCCCGAGGCAAGCGTGGGCTCCGCAAACAACGCAGAGCCCATGCAAACGACCCCCGCCGAGGGGTCGGATGGGGGGGAAGAACAGCCCCCCCAAGAAGAAGAGCTGCCTCAGGCTTCCCTCTCTTGCGGCGACGGGGGTTTCGGCCCTCGTGCTGCCGCGGAGGGGGAGAAGGAAACACCCCCTGGGGCAGCGGCGGGCTCTGCGGAGCCCGCGCTTACATTGGTCTCCGGAGCGCGGAAGGGAGGGGAAGAACCAGAGAGGGCAGAAGGTGGTGCCCTCACGGTAGATCCCCTCCCCGAAGTGCAACGGGGCCAAGAAACCGGTCCCCGACCCAGCATCGAGGGACCGGTTCCAGTCACCGAGGGGGCGCGGGAGGAGCCCCTGAAACAACAACCGCCTCGGGCTTCCCTTTCCGGCGGCGACGAGGGCTCCGGCCCTTGCGCGGCCGTCGGGGGGGAAACATCGTCCGAGGCGGTCCCGGTGACTGATGCGGAGGAAGGGGAAGGACCCGAAAGGGTGTATCTCCTTTCTCTAGGGGAGGGAGGGGAAGGACCCGAGAGGGTGGATCCCCTTCCTTCGAGGGAAGAGGACGGGCCTGAGACCGTGCCTCGGACCTCAAAGGAGGGGCCCAAAGCGGGGACCAGACCATCTGGCTCGGCGGCGTATGCCGAGCGCCCGTCTGCGCCCCCGAAATCGAGGGTGCAGACGGTCCCCGCGAGGGTCCCTCCGCCGGTCTCTCCCGTCGCGTCCCCTGGGGGTGGGGCGCAGGGAGGACCGGTGAAGCTCAAGATAAGGCGCAACGCGCTCACCCACCAACGTGAGTGCGTTGTGCTTTACCATCGCGAGGGGGGCGATGGAGAGCTGAGGGAGAGGGAGGAGGATACCGAGTCCACGGGCAGCGTGGGCTCGGAGGTTCCTTCCGTCTCTCTCCCTGACATCCCTGCGGCGGATCTCCTGGAGTTCTTGGAGGCCACCATCCACCGCAGGGATAAGGTACAGCTGGCCCTGGACAAATGGGGGGACTTCCAGAGGGTCCTAACCTCTGTGAGGTCCTTCCTCAGGGCCAGCCACGCCAACAAAACTTCGGGCTCGAACGTGCACATTCGGGCCCGAAAGTTACACGACCAGTTGGTGAGCTTCGGGAGAACTCAGGATCTCCCGTGAGCGTCGCCAACAACTCCTGACAGAAGATCATGTATCACATCGGTACCGTGAACGTCAACGGGTGTAGGGACCCTTTCCGCAGGGCCCAGGTAATCTCCTTCCTGAAAAAAGGGGGTTACTCTGTGTGCTTCCTGCAGGAAACCCACACGACTCCAGAGACGGAAGCCAACTGGCTTCTGGAGTGGGGGGGGAGAGTGTCGTTCAGCCATCTCACCGGCACCTCCTGTGGGGTGGCGACGCTCTTCTCCGGGTCCTTTCTTCCCACGGTACTCGATGTGGTAGACGTCGAGCCGGGCCGTCTGTTACACCACCGGATCCGGGACGGCGACAGTATCGTTCACCTGGTGAACGTGTACGCGCCGTCCACGGGTCCGGCGAGGGTCCAGTTCTTTCGCCGGATGTCGACCTACATGAGCAACATCGGCGCCGACGAGTGCGTGGTCCTCGGGGGTGATTTCAACTGCACCCTCGAGGCCGCGGACAGGGTGGGGGCGCAAGAGCACTACCCTCTCTCGTCGGCAGCCCTGAGAGAGCTGACCGCTCAGCTCTCTCTGGTCGACATCTGGCGTTGGCAGCATCCGGACGTCCCCGCCTTCACCTTCACCAGGGTGAGGGAGGGGCGGGTGTCTCAGTCCCGGATCGACAGGTTCTATGTCACCAGGAACCACGCTCACTGCGTTCGCTCCTCCGACATCAGGCCGGCGCCGTTCACGGACCACGACCTGGTGGCCGTGGCGGTGGCCCTGGTGCCAGTCGGGCACGCCTCCGCCTACTGGCACATCAACAACGCCTTGTTGGAGGACGAGCACTTTGAGCGGTCTTTCCGGGACTTTTGGACGGTCTGGCACGGCAGACGATCTCGCTTCCCCACGTGGCGTCAGTGGTGGGACGTGGGGAAAGCGCAGATCAAGATCTTCTGTCAGGAGTACACGAGGGGCGCGAGCAGGCGGAGGGACTCACGGATCGAGCGGCTGGAAAGGGAGCTGCTCGGTCTGGAGAGCCGCCTGGCTCGCGGGGACCCACTCGAGCAGAGTGCGTACGTAGAGAAGAAGAGCACCCTGCGGGACCTGCAGCTCCAGCGGTCCCGGGGGGCGTTTGTGCGCTCGCGGATCCAGTTCCTTCGGGAGATGGACCGCGGCTCACACTTCTTCTACGCGTTGGAGAAAAAGAAGGGAGACCGCAGGAACATCACCTGCCTTCTGGCAGACGACGGCTCCCTTCTGACGGATCCGGAGAGCGTGAACGAGAGGGCCAGAGCCTTTTACTCTGACCTCTTCTCTCCGGATCCCGTCGACTCCGACGCGTGCAGGGTTCTGTGGGATGGGCTTCCCACGGTCGGCGAGGGCGTCAGGGACGAGTTCGAGGGCCAGCTGACCCTGGCCGAGCTCTCCGACGCCCTCAGTCGGATGCCCTATAACAAATCGCCGGGCATCGACGGGCTGACCGTGGAGTTCTTCAAAAAGTTTTGGGACTTGCTGGGGCCCGCCTTTGCGCGGGTCCTGGCGGAAGCCTACGAGACCGGGGAGATGCCCCTTTCGATGAGGCGAGCGGTGATTACGCTGCTGCCCAAGAAAGGGGATCTCCGCTGCCTGAAGAACTGGCGCCCGGTCTCGCTGCTATGCACGGACTATAAAATCGTGGCCAAGGCCGCCTCCTTGAGGCTCAAGTCCGTGCTGGCAGACGTGATCCACCCCGACCAGTCCTACACGGTCCCGAACCGGACGATTTTCGATAACATCTTTCTGGTTCGGGACCTCCTGCACTACTGCAGGAGGACCGGTCGGTCGGTCGCCTTCTTATCTCTCGACCAAGAGAAGGCGTTCGACCGGGTGGATCACGAGTATCTCTTCGGAACCCTGCGAGCGTTCGGATTCGGGCCGCGTTTTGTCGGCCTGTTCCGGATGCTGTACGCCTCTGCCGAGTGCCTGTTGAAGGTCAACTGGTCCCTGACCGCGCCCCTCGCGTTCAGGAGAGGAGTACGTCAGGGCTGCCCTCTGTCCGGACAACTGTACGCGCTGTGCATCGAGCCCTTCCTCTGCCTCCTTCGCAGGAGGCTCACGGGGTTGGCGCTCGGCGCGCCGGACACGAGGGTGGTCCTGTCGGCATACGCCGACGACGTGCTCCTGGTGGCCTCCGACCCGGTTGACCTGGAGAGGATGCGGAGCTGCCAGAGTGTATACTCTGCCGCTTCCTCTGCCAGGATCAACTGGGACAAGTGCTCCGGGTTACTAGTAGGTCCCTGGCGGGTGGACTCCCTCCCTGCCGCGCTCCAGCAGTTCCAGTGGAGCGCGGACAGCTTCAAATACCTGGGAGTCCACCTGAGCCCCGCGGAGACCTCGGTCGCAGCCAACTGGGTGGAGTTGGAGGACAAGGTGGCTGCGAGGCTGAGGTCGTGGTCGGGTTTGCTGAAACTGCTTTCCTTCAGGGGACGGGCTTTAGTGATAAACCAACTGGTGGCGTCGATGCTTTGGCATCGACTCACCGTCCTGAGCCCGCCCCCTGAGTTTGTGTCCAGGGTCCAGAGGAAGCTGACGGACTTCTTCTGGGCCGGAAAGCACTGGGTCTCTGTGGCGGTTCTGAGCCTCCCTCTGGCCGAGGGAGGGCAAGGGTTGGTGTGCATCAAGAGCCAGGTGCACACCTTCCGCCTCCAGACGCTGCAGAGATTCCTGTACGCAGACCCGGCCCCGCAGTGGTGCACGCTGGCGTCCCTCCTGTTGCGCCAGCTGCACGACCTGGGCTACGACCGGCAGCTCTTTTGGATCGATCTCCGGGGAATCCGTCTCCCCGAGCTGCCGGTCTTTTACCAGGACCTGCTCAGGACCCGGAGCATGTTTGACATCGGCCGAGACGCGGTTCCGACCGAGGGGGAGGAATTCCTTCTGGAGCCCCTGCTGCACAACCCCCATCTAGGTGCGCAGGCGTTGGAATCCCCCGCGGTGCGGAGCCTGTTGATCTCGGCCAAGGTGACCAGAGTCTGGGATCTCCTGGATCACCAACGCTCGGCGTGGCTGACTCCCGGGTCGCTGGTCGCCAGGGCGACTCGGGGGACCCTCAGAACGGCCCGCCGAGCGATCCGGGAGTGCAAAGCAGCTTTGCACCCAGACTCTGTCGGGTATCTCGAGGGGGTCCTCAGGACCGGAGAGCCATCGTCCCTCCCTACCCCCGGCTCTCCGGCCCTGCTGATCAGACCAAAGGATCGGGCTCCCCCTCAGCCTCCCCTCGAGAATCACCTGAGCAGGACCTCGCAGTTCTCCTCGACCCCCCTTCGTTCCGTGTCGAGGAGGACCCTGTACGCGATGGCGCTCCACACCCTCCACTTCCTCGCCCTCGTCTCCCGCCAAGACACCGCTTGGCGGGAGCCCCTCCAACCCCCGGAGGGCGAGAGGCCCCAGTGGGAGGCTTTGTACTCCCCGCTGGTCCCCAGAGGCGCTGGGGACCTGGGCTGGAGGGTGCTACACGGAGCGCTCGCGTCAGGAGAGGTCCTGCGTCACTTCACCGACTCGGACCCCGCATGCCCTTTCTGCGGCGAGTCCGAGTCGGTTTTCCACATTTATTTTCTTTGCGCCAGGCTGCAGCCGTTCTTTTTGTTCTTGAAGAACCTCCTGCTGCAGTTCTGGCTGCATTTTTCCCCCACCCTTTTTATTTTCGGGCACCCTGTTCGTGGCTCCACCAGGAAGAGGGACCTCCTGGTGAATCTGCTCCTGGCTCTTGGAAAACTTACCATCTACAAGACCAGGAAGCGTAAGATCACCGGGGAGGGTCTCTTTGACTGTGGGGCCATGTTCAGGGCCCTCCTTCGTTCCCGGGTGGCGTTGGAGCACGCCGACGCGGAGTCCACTGGCGACATGACGGCTTTTGTCGACCAGTGGGCTCTGGGTGGCGTGCTCTGCACCACCCCCCCCCTTTGTTTTGAACATTTAATTTTTGAAAAAAAAAAAAAACTGGGTTTATTACTGGCCGTTTTTTTGTTGGCACCCCCTTTTGATTAGGAGGTGCCAAACTGAATCTTTTCACCAGCTGCCTTTGGGCAGCCGGTGCGCCGGCTGCCAATAGGCAGCCGACGCAGTTTTTTATCGGCCCTTAAATAGGCTGTACCCTTGAGCAAGGTTCTTTACCTAGATTGCTCTAGTAAAAACCCAGCTGTATAAATGGGTAATTGTATGTAAAAATAATGTGATATCTTGTAACAATTGTAAGTCGCCCTGGATAAGGGTGTTGGCTAATAAATAAATTAATAATAATAATAATAACAACAACAACTCCATCTTGGTAGAACCAATTCTTCCACCCAAGAAAACTCCCCAGTCGTGCTCAGCTGTTCAGCGGCCCAGGTTAGACAGCAGGCAGACTGTCTCAGAGCAAACTACTCCTGCAGGCAGCTGCTCCAGTCAGCGAAACTCAGCAGGAACATTCTTGGATTTTTTATGAAATAAAAGCATTCATGCAACCATTCACCAATACCTTATCCTCAGTCCTCCATTCCTGCAGTAAACTCAGCCACTGCCACTTCAAATTTTATACCAATCCCGGAGTCCCAGGAAATAAGTTGATCGGGAAATAAGTTGATCAAGCTCTAGAATTTAAAGGGGAGGTTCCATTGTTTCAAATGTAAACGAGCCTAGGCTAGGAAATAAGTTGATCGGATATATTAATGAACAATAAATAATTAAAAATTAATTTTTTAAGTATAATTTATATCAATTAGTAGATCTGATTTATTCGGCAGTATGCTGCTAGATATGATGATGTGAATATCGCTTTAGATCCAATATATTAGCCTAAAAAAAATGAATAATTTAAAATGACTTTTGTACGTATAATTTACATTAACATGTAGATCGGATATATTCAACAGTATTACACTAGATAAGGGAATGTGAATATCGCTGTAATATATATTAGCAGCAAATAAATAATTTAAAATGAATTGTATGATTGTACATTTCTGATTGTGTATTTCTGTTTGTGTAACAAACGTTAACTAGCAAAATGTGTTACGTATTAACGTTATTTTGCATTTCTGGAGGTGTTTTTGTTTTGGGAAGCACTACAGTATAGACAGCAGGTATGCGAGCGATTGTCCAAAAGTTAAAGCATGAGTTTCAATCATGGAAAAAATTAAGCTCCATGCTGCGATCATCATATACATGGGAGGAGTCATACGCAAAAAAAAAAACACTATCATATAATAGACGTATCGACCCGCTCCCCCCCCCCAACTCGACACGACTATCATGACAGTAAAATAGACATAATGAATGAAGCGTTCTTACCTTTATATAAGTTAGTGATCAATATCAAATACCGGGACTTTCTTCGTGTGCATCGGGACGCATTTGTGAGGAAATCGGACTGTCCCGACCATATAGGGACTGTTGGCATGTATGACAAATACGTAATTTAAAAGTGTTACATATTTAACATTATTTAGCATTTCTGGAGGTGTTCTTGTTTTGGGTAGCACTACTGTATGGACAGGTATACGAGCGATTTTCCAAATGTTAAAGCATGATTTTCAGTCATAGAAAAAATTGAGCTCCCTGCTGCGATGGTGCACATCAATCACATGATGTACTTGAAAAATGTTGCTTATACAGTATTATTATTTAGTATTATGTGCTTTGTTGTTTCATATATTTTTACATACAGTACTTTGTATAATTAGGACAGAAAACGAACAGGAGACTGGTTATCATCATGCATGTATTTCAATTACAAGTTTGGGAAGAATCAATGCATTAATTAGTTAAAAACAAAAAAGTTAACGTCTTTGCTAAACCGTGGTAAATACGTGTAGTTCAATACCAACCAAGATAGCTATTGTAAGAAAGAGAGATCATACCGTATATGTAGGCTACTGTAGATCAGCATGATTTCAAAAATGGTAAATTCCTGTAGTGCAACAACCATGTAAGACATAACGAGCAATCATATCTACCATGGCATACGTTTTTCATTTCTGTATTTGTCCTATCAAGAGGATTTGACAGGGTCTTTTTTTAACATAGTACAAATCTTATCCCTTAGTAATACCATATATTACTGCAAGGAATACAATTTTCACGTTTACGAAGAATATGGCATTTATGTTAATGTATTGTGTGCAAACAACGAGATATTTTTTTTAATTCCCACACGACACAATTCCTACTAAAAAGAACCTTCGTCTGGCTATTTGTTGTTAATTTTCTTCACCTTATCCCAATTTAAAAACCACAACCCTAAACCTAGAACCTTTTTTAAATAAACATAATTGTATGTGTAACAATAAATGTTAATGCTTAAGACATGCAGACAAATCAATGTACTGTATGTACTATTTTTTTTTTTTAAACTGGCAGTGGTAGGCCTACGTTTTGCTACGTCTAAACTGTAGTAAAGTTACAGCTATACTAATATTAAAATGTAAAAATACAACCTTGTCATACTAATATGATGGATGCAGCATGTCATCAGATTATATTACTGAAACATTTTAATTTTGATTAAATATTGACAACATTTTGACGTGTAAAATCATTTAATATATAAATAAATCTCCGCGATCACACATAAACTACATCTGATTGACATCGATGTTACAGAAACATAAAAAGACTGGGATTTAAAACATTTTACCGTATAAAGTGCCGTCGACCACACATTTTAAAGTTAATACGAAAAGACAATGGCACCAACACGCACCAACATACACAGTCTAGTAAATAAAACGGCTAGATAAAAATAAAAAGCCAAGCAGTGAACCTCCCCTTTAATCAAACTGTAGCCCCGCTTACTTTTTGTCTACTTTTGCCTTACTGCGCTTGCGCAATCAACTTATTTCCCGGTCAACTTATTTCCTACGACACCGGTGTTGTAACTGATAGTGCCTCCTGGAGGCATTATATGATAAGATAAACCCATCCGATCCTGTCTCCCCGTATGATAGTGCTGCTATAAGTTGAGAGATGCACTATAAACCTACCTTTATGAAGCTACGTTAGTTTTATACCTATAAAAAAGCTACTTTGATTTAGTCTTAACTATCAAAACGCTTCAAAATCTGTTGTTTTAATTTCAAAATGTGTCCTGACAAACTAACAGGCTTCAAACTACTAGTTAGCACAGAATAAATACGTATACTGAGGGTGTCTGGTTTTCTGTGTTTTCATCGTGTTTAACTACTTTCCTTTTAAAATGACTCTGAGCACCGTTTAGTGTGTTTTGTTTTTTTAATTAAAACTGAGAAATGTGTTAACTGTGAAATTAATTCGAAAATGAGAGTCAAAGTCAGACGAAAACACCGAAAACCAGAAGCCCTGATGCGTGTGTGTAACTTGACACGGAGGAGAGGGAGAAGGTCTCTCAGAGAAAATTAGAGGTGGTCCATTTTTATTTATTTATTTTTTAATGAAAAAAAACTCCCAACTGAATGTACATTTAAAAAAAATGCAAAAGCAGAAGAGATCAGTTGTGACGGGGTGCCCGCCCCTTGTGTGCATTTTATTTCTGTATGATTATTATTGTTGTTGTTGCTGTTGTTGTTATCATGTGACGGTGCGGTGGGTGTGGGGGTGGAACAGACGTCACAGGTGCAAATACTCCAATACCAACAAGGGGAACACAGTCCAAAGCAACAACAATGTAAATCATATGTCCCAATAGAGCGAGTCCCTCTCAGCTCTTTGGGTGCACTTTTGGGGTGGTGAAAAGTGCAGGTGCTCAGGTGCTGAAGTGTCCAGTTCAGTTGTGCGGGGCGTGTGATGTCCAAGGTGAAAGTGCTGGCAGTAGTGCGGCAGCTCCTTGGTGTCAGAGATCACTCTGACCTCGGTCCTGACAATAAACAAATCAACAACACGTAGAACACACACACACACACACACACACACACACACACACACACACACACACACACACACACACACACACACACACACACACACACACACACACACACACACACACACACACGGCTCAGCAACCCAGGTTCAGTATTACCTCAAAGGCCCTGCACTTACAAAATGACAGCCCTTATATACTAGGAGACTCCACCCCATGATCAGCACAACTCGGCACACCTGCCAGTTGTCTAATGCAGCACAGCTGATCACAGTAAGCTTGTCCCCTAATATGGTCATTCCGCCGTGCACCAAGAAGGCCGACTTCCTTTTCCGCCCCTCTCTCCAAGCCGGCCCCTCTCTGCACAGGCGTGCATGTACCTCTGCTTAGCGCCCTCTTGGGTCGGGAGGGAGATTTGCAGCTCAGATCCTCACGCTCCCTGTCACATATCATTATTATATAAGTTGTATTTTTGTGCGGATGGATGAAAACTGTCCAACATTATTTATTATTTGAGACCAGCAAAAAGCCGGTCTTATGAAGTGTAGCTGGTGTGGATGGGGTTAAACCCCCATCCCGATAAAACCCATGGGTTTTAATAGGTAATTAAGGCTCCAACCACAGTATAAAAGACCCACTCCAGGCTCAGTGTTGAATGAGAAAAAGAGAGTAAGAGCGAGAGCGAATGCTACCCGGAAGCGAACCAAGTTACACATTAAGGTGACCATATGGCTCCATGTTCAGCGGGACAGTTCTGGCTTTTCAACTCACAACCCAATGCATTCTGGTAAGCATAGTCCTACTTCTCTTAAAGGAAAGAATGGTACCTGAGACAGGTAAAACATACCAGAATGCATTGGGTTGTGAGTTGAAAAGCCTGAACTGTCCCAAACTGTCCCGCTGAAAACAGAGCCATATGGTCACCTTAACAATATATATATATATATATATATATATATATATATATATATATATATACAGTCAACTCTTGATTATCTGGGTTTGCGGATTAACCGTGGTAAAAAATAATAATAGATTGTGTATTTGTGAAAAAATTAAAATTATGTACTACAAATCAGCGAAAACATCTATCAGAAGGCGTCTATTGTTTGGAACTACATAGTAACCAATAGATACCATATTGTGTCTACTGCAGCGTGGGAATGCCCCTCCCCCTCGCCAATCAGATGTATAGCCTACATTATTGGCATTATTGAGCTGTTCGGTGTTGTTCAACATTTGTAAGTTTAAATGTGATAAAAATAACCCTAGTAATTAAAATGTTGGAATCCAAGCGAAAACGCGTGTGCTCAACATTCAACAAAAACTTAAAATTTTTGAACAATTGGAAAAAGGGAGGAATGTTAAACAACTTGCATTACAATAATGGAATAGGGGAACAAATGGTTCGTGATTTTAAAAAGAAAAAGAAAGAATTAATTTATTTTGCATCCTCGTTAAGTCCTTTAAGCGGACTGAAAAATCTAAAAACCATGAAAAAGTCCTCTTATGACGACCTTGATAAGGCAATGCTGGTTTGGTTCAATCAGCAACGGGCACAGGGAACGCCAGTGTCTGGACTAATCTGCGCTAAACAAGCAAAATGTTTCTTTTAAACTCTCGGAATGGAAGGTAACTGATGCAATGTTTTGTGTTCCTAAACTATTGTACTTGTATTATTTTTACATTTTTGGATGACGTCTGTAGAACAGTAAATGTGTTCCTAAATATTGGATGTAATTTTAACTAAATAAGTTTACATTAAATCAATTTTGTACCACGTTTTGACTAGTTTTGTTTTAACCATGATTTTGGGTTATCCGTGAACCTCCTTCCCCCCATTACCCCGGTTAATCGAGAGTTGACTGTATATATATATATATGAAGGAGGTACAACTGCAGTGTACAAGAAATGAAAGACAGACAAAAATATGTTTTTTTTTGGATGTGCACATAAGGTTTAAATTATTTAAATGTTTAAAAAGATATATTTCAGGATGTTTCAGACAAAATCCCTTCTGCTGTGTAGAAAATTATGTATTTAATTTGTAATACTGAAAGTTAACAGTAAACCACGGTGAGGAAAACTGTAAAGATTAAACAGATGATTGTGTAACTATTTCTTATTACTAACGTATTCGTATTTCACACAATTTTGTGTAAAATATTAAAATAAAAATGTCATCTGGTCCATTTTAAAGAAATGTAATCTGAGGAAATTGCTGCTCACGCGCTCTTTTGTGTTTTGATGTTTTTATATAATTTTAATGTCTAAAATGTAGATTCATTTGTAATACCGAAAGTTCACAGTAAACCACGGCAATGAATACATTAATAGCTGAAGTAATCACATGGACAAATGAAACACTCAACCATGCGCCTATCTCAAAGTAGTGCAAAATTCAGCAAGCGGCAGAATTCGGCACGACACCAGCACTGCTATAGGAAGTGCCTAGAGTGCTGAGAGAGTGCCAAGCACTGAATACCAGAGGTGCTGAGAGTGCCAAGCACTGAATACTGGAGGTGCTGAGAGTGCCAAGCACAGATTACTGGAGGTCCTGAGATTGCTGAGCACTGAATACCGGACATGCTGAGAGTGCGAAGAGTGCTGAGCACTGAATACCGGAGGTGTTGAGACTGTTGAGAGTGCTGAGCACTGAATACCGGAGGTGCTGAGAGTGCAGAGAGTGCTGAGCACTGAATACCGGAGGTGCTGAGAGTACGGAGAGTGCTGAGCACTGAATACCGGAGGTGCTGAGAGTGCTGAGCACTGAATACTGGTGGTGCTGAGAGTGCTGAGCACTGAATACCGGAGGTGCTGAGAGTGCTGAGCACTGAATACCAGAGGTGCGGAGAGTGCGGAGAGTGCAGAGCACTGAATACTAGAGGTGCTGAGAGTGCCGAGCACTGAACACCGGAGGTGCTGAGACTGCTGAGAGGGCCGAGCACAATACCAGAGGTGCTGAATGGCTTGGCACGGAGATCCCAGTGCTGAGAGACTTGCACGTGTGTGCTGGCAGTGCGGAGTACACTACATTGCTTGTGATTAAATACATTACCATTACAGTAAATAAAAATACATTATATATTGTGGCAGGGCAGATCCCTGCTTGTAAAAAATGTGATGGTGTGTAACAGGGGAGCTGACTGTCTGGCGCATGCGTGGTTCTGCAGGAAGGGGGCAGCAGCCTCGTAAGATCCGCCTGTCAGTCATGGCGATGACAAGGAGAGGTGGGGAAGAGGATGTGTTGGCTTTCCCTCTCTCTATGTGGCTGAGAATCGGGCCTTGGGGGATTGCTCGGCCCATAAGAACTGTGCTTGGTTGTGCATTCAGGTGGCCGGATAGAGGATACCCAGTGATGCTGGAGAAAGACGTCAGTGTAAAGAAAGAGCAGGCGGGGGCTTCCGAGTGGCGCATCCGGTAAAGGCGCTTTGCGTGTAGTGCAGGATGCGCTCTATAGCCTGGACATCACAAGTTCGAGTCCAGGCTATTCCACAGCCGACCGTGGATGGGAGCTCCCAGGGGGCGGCACACAATTGGCCGAGCATCGCCCGGGGGGAGGGAGGGTTAGGTCGGCCAGCTTGCCTGTAAGCTGCCCGAGAACTGCATTGTCCTCCGACGTTGTAGCTCTTGGGTGGCTGCATGGTGAGTCCGCAGTATGAAAAAAAGCCGTCGGCTGACGGCACACGCTTTTGAGGACAACGTGTGTTCATCTTCGCCCTCCCGAGTCAGCGCAGGGGTGGTGGGGTGAGCTGAGCTTCAAATAATAATTGGCTATTCCAAATTGAGAGAAAATATAAAAACAATTGGCAACGACTAAATTTATAAAAAAAAAAAAAGAAAAAAAAGAAAGAGCAGGCAAGCAAAGCTGAGTGAGACGGCCTGCCTTAAAATAAACCAAAAAATAAAATAAATAATTACGTACCCGAGGGGATGTGTGTAGTTATACGGGGAACTGGCCACTCTAGTGTATAGAAAATAGTGGAGCGTAGGTCGGAGGCACATATTGACCGGCTTAGCGGCAGTGGGGGCACTGCGTAAGGAGCAGTTTTGTTTTGTAGTTTTATTACTGTTTTATTTTCCCTTTTTCTTTCACCTTTTGTTTTCATTATTATTTTTTAGAACTTGTATGTGCACTGGACTGTATACCAGCATTGGTAACCCCGTGGTCCTGTTTACTGTTGCCAGTATTCAGGCCACGGACAACAGCGCCCTCTGCGGGTAAAAATAAATCAATGTGCCTGAGCGGCATTACAAATAAAACCTTCTTTCCCCCGTGTGTGTCAGAGAATTGCCCACCGCCTGTCCACACATGGTGTCAGAATGGGATTCACTGGCACTGCCAACACAAAGCAATACAAGATCAGAGAGGCAGAATGGACCCACAGCAATTCGCCGCTATGATGGACCTACTGCGCCAAACCCTGACTGAGGTAGGGCAGGGGAGTGTAAGAGCTGCTGCGCCCAACCCAATGTTCCAGCGGCCAACAAAAATGATGGCAGAGGATAGGCCGGACGCCTACCTGGAGGTGTTCGAGGCAATGGCAATCTCTGCTGGATGGGACTGAGAGCATGGGCTAGGTACCCCAGCTGACGGGGGAGGCGCAGGCGGCAGTGAGGACTCTGGATCATGCGGCAATGATGGAGTACCCCACGCTGAAAGCTGCTATCCTCAACCTCATGGGTGCGACTCCAGAAGGCTACTGCCGCAAATTCCGGGAGGAGAGCTTCTCTGCGGAGGAACACCCCAGGGCCATCGTGCACCACTGCCAGGCTAGTGGAGGTGATCATAGTCGAGCGGTTCCTGCAGTGCTTGGCTCCAGGGCCACGCTTGTGGGTGCAATGATAGGCAACCACCACCCTGGGTCGGGCGATCCAATTGGCAGAGCAGTACCAGGCTACTCCTGCATCACCCCCTCTATTGGCCCCAGGGAGGGTGAAGGGACTCGGGGTGAGGGGTAGCCAGGTCTTTGGACGGAGTGTGATGGTGGGAGCTCCCGACCAGAGAATTGGGGCAGAGTGGGGTTGCCCACGGGCTGCTGTGGTGTTGGACCGGGGTCTCACGCGGCCACCCTACTGTCGAGCCCCTTTTATGGATATCTTGTAACAATTGTAAGTCGCTCTGGATAAGGGTGTCTGCTAATAAATAAATAAAAATAATAATAAAAATAAATAATAATATGGCTCCTGTGTCTCAACCTCCTTCTGAAACTTCCTGGCGAGAAACCAGTTCACTGATGTGTGGAACAAGCTGGGAGGTGAGCCACATCGACTGGGATTGCCCCGCTATGGGATGTGACCTCATCCAACCAGGTAAGACTGTTCCCTTCCATCAGTCACTCCAGCAGACGGGTTTTGTGATTCCTGTGTCAGTGGATGATATACAAACCCAGACTCTCTTAGATTCAGGGTGTAGTCAGTCCCTAATAGAGGAGAGCTTAATCTCACTGGGGCATAAGCAAATAACAGGACAGGTGCATATTAAAAGTATTCATGGGGATATGCGCACTTATCCTAAGATGTTTGTGAATTAAAAAATTGGTCAGCAGATGATGCGAGTGCGATTGGGTTTGTGTCCTCGATTGCCAGTGCCTGTAGTTCTGGGACGAGACTGCGAGCAGTTTAAAGATTGGTTGGCTAATGTGACGGCCCCGTCCTCCCGATTGGCTAAGAAAGAGGAAGTAATTGGAGAGATATTCCCCTTTCGTGACCCGGACAGCTATTGCCATAGATTTAGACCCGGCAAAACTAAACGGGAACACCGGGCCGCTAAGAATGAGGGCTGGCAATGGAGGGAGTCCGAGAAGTTTCGGGTGAGGGTGATTGGTGAAGAGATTGGGGGGGAGGCCGCGGAGTCAGTGCAGGGCAGGCTCTTTGACCAAGCAGCTGTGATTAATGGTCGGGTGGTCGAGCCCAGACACATCGCCATGTACCCTCACTTTGAAATTAATCAAGACTTTTTGTACCGTATTGAAAAATTACCCCAGACAGGGTGCATCACCAGTTGTTCATTACTCAGCCCTTTAAGGAGGATTTGTTGCAGCTTGCTGACGCTATTCCCCTGTCTGGTCATTTGGAAAGGGACAAGACCAAAGTGAGGCTCGTGACACGGTTCTATTGGCTGGGGCTGGATGGTGGCATTAGGCGTTTTTGCGAACGCTGTGGGGAATGTCAGAAAGCTAGCCCTGGAGCTCCACTGGTGCCATTGCCCCTAGTGGAAGATCCGTTTGAGCATATTGGAATAGATATAGTGAGACTGCTAGAAAGGAGTGCGGCAGGATACACACACCTATTGGTCATTTTGGATCATGCTACGCATTATCCAGAGGCCATTCCCCTCTGATCTGCGTCTGCTAAGTCTGTTTCCAACGAGCTTGTGAAGGTTTTCTCCCGGGTGGGGATCCCCAAGGAAATACTGATTGACCAAGGCACCAACTTTATGTCACGGCTAGTCTGCGGAACATGTCAACTTTTGGGGATTAAGACCATTAAGACCTCGGTCTTTCACCCCCAGACTGATGGTCTTGTAGAGCGTTTTAATAAGACCCTCAAAAACATGTTGCGCAGATTTATTGACTGTGACGTGCGCTACTGGGACCAGCTGATTCCTCCCCTTCTCTTTGCTATCGAAGAGGTACCTTGGGCTTCTACGGAATTTTCACCATTCGAGCTGCTGTATGGGCGGAGACCCCGGGGTATGCTCGATCTGGTCAGAGAGATATGGGAGGAGCAGCAGGACAATTCAACCAATACTGTCCGGTATGTGTTGGACCTGCGCAGACGTCTTGAGTCTGTAGGAAAATGGGTGCTGGACAATTTGCAGCAGGCTCAGCACAGACAGGAAAACCAATATAACAGGAAGGCCCAGTTATGCTCATTTCAGTCGGGGGATAAAGTGCTTCTATTGCGTGTAACCTCAAAAGGCAAGGACCTTTTGTGGTTACTCGTCGGGTTAGGACAGTGGATTATGAGATCTGCCAGCCAGAGCGACAGAGAGAAAAGCACATTTATCATGTAAACCTCTTGAAGCCCTGGTTGCAACAGGAGGCTTTGTTAGTGGCGCAAGCAGATGATGTCATAGACCTGGGACCTGTTGGCGAAAAAGGGGTTGGTACAGATTGCAGATAATCTGACACCAACACAGAAATGTCAGGCTCGGACGCTGGTGGTGGAGTTTCCTGATGTGTTTTCTGGGGCAGACTCGAGTAGCCCACCATCACATTGAGATTGAGCCAGGGACGCCAGTTCGCCAGAGGCCGTACCGCATACCTGAGCGCAAAAGGCAGGTAGTAAAGGTGTCCCAAATAGAGGAGTCCCAAAGTGACTGGAACAGTCCGATTGTTTTAGTAGATAAGCCGGACGGGTCAACTCGATTTTGCATTGACTTCAGGCGAGTTAATGGCGCTGCTGCTTTCATAGATGACGTGGTTATCCACAGTGAGGACTGGCCGAGTCATCTGTATAAAGTAGCAGCGGTACTGCAATCCTTGCTGGAGGCTGAGCTCACTGCTAACCCAAAGAAATGTGCCATTGGGAAGAGTGAGTTGGAGTATTTGGGGTATTGAGTAGGGAGTGGCCAAATCAGACCGCTGATTGCTAGGGTGAAAGCCTTGGCTGACTGGCTGGTCCCTACGACCAAAACCCAGGTGCGCTCTTTCTTGGGACTAGCGGGCTATTATAGGAAGTTCATCCCGAGCTTCGCCACGCTTGCTGCTCCCGTGACAGACTTCACCCGGAAGGCTGCCCCAAATACGGTTCAGTGGACAGAGCCGTGCCAGAGAGCCTTTCTCGCTTTGAAGCAAAGGCTGTGTAGCAAGCCAGTGCTATGCAGTCCTGATTTGTAATTGTATAACTAAAAAAATAAAATGTTTGAATTTATTGCAGACATAGAAGGTTGTGTGTGTTTTTTTGTTTTGTTTTGTTTTTTTGACCCTCACTATAATGCTACCCTCGCTCATTGCTCGTTTTTGCCATGGCCCTTACCTGGTGGTATAAAGAGGGCTGACTGTACTTCATTTTTCCAATAAACATTAAATAACAAATTAAACAATGAATGCCTTTTAGTATATGCTTACACAGTCTAGATTACGCCGTGCATTAGCTACTTTGTCTGGTTACCTTTCCAACACACACACACACACAAAATTATATAAAAAGTTTTACTACTTAGAATTTATATTTGTGTGTTTGTGGAACATCTAATAATTACATTTCATTAACACTAGAACCGCTTTTTACAATACATGTTTTTATTTTTAATATAACCTTCAATATTCTATATATTTTTTTTAATTTAAATTTATATATATATATATATATATATATATATATATATATATATATATATTATTGTAGCGTGCACGGGGGAAAGCAGCAGTAGGGTTGGTAGATGATATATGCTCCTTGCAAGGGAGCCGGCTCTTTTGTACAGCGATATCGGCGCTATGCTTTAGTGCAAGAGGTCCCAGGTTCGCGCCTGCCCTCCGCCTGTGTGTGGATTGCCTCTCCCTGTGTGATGCGCCTGCCTGCAGGAACCAAGATCGCTACAATATACCAGCCTGTTGTTACCTCTACTGGACCTGGCAGCCATCAATTCTTTCATTTTGCACAAGGTAGGAGAGATTTCATGTTGAAGCTAGCCACAGCGCTTCAACAGAAACATTTCCATTAGAAAACTGCAAAGCTGCAGGCTGCAGCAGGTCGACCTGGATTCTGTGTTATGAGTGACACACATGCAAGATAAATCATATGTTACTTTTGTTTTAGATTAAAAACTACTTTTGTTTTTACAGTTTTGTATGTGCATATACCTGTTTACACACTAGTTTCTTTTAAAATATTTATTTTATTGTCGTTTTTCATTTTTTGAAGTAGTGCAGATGTTTGATATGATGTGCTTGATAAAACTTTTAAGTTGTATCCGTGTGACAACATCACACAGTCATGACTGTAGAGTCGATTTTCAAGTGCATGTAAACCAAGCCAATGTCATTGTGATATTCAGAGCATATAATACAGAGGTGGTGTACCTTTGACCTGTAGGCTAAACCTGACATGACAATGTTGCTTTAGTACATCTCATTATAATATCTGAGGACCCTGATTGCACTCTCCACCCCATTTTTAGAATTTTATGCAGGAACACCCATAATTACATATTCATCTAAGATTGAACCACAAAGAAAAAGTGCTGCCTCAAAGCATTCCCTAAAAAGTCACAAATAGATTTACCTTCTGGTTTCCAATTTCTTCGTGTACACACGACAAAGACATTGCTGAGAGAACTTGTGTAATTCTAGCATACATGGATTTAACTTCTGAACACTGATAGTTTCCAATTTTTGTCATGTTTCTGTTTTTATGAGATAATTCATTCCTTTCTTTAAAAAAGGTATGCTCAGCAAGGTTCCTAGCATCATAAACCATTATTGCAGTACCCCACAAGGGCATTTTGTGTCATCTATGAGTTTAATAGTGCATTTACAATTACAACTGGCTCAGAGTTAATCCAATTAGAAGATTCTTATCATTTGAACCACTTGTTTACACTTGAGCACAGACTTGAACAGGCTTTGGCCCAGTATGCATGCATACAGCCCCTGAGCTGTAGTGTGTGTCCGATGATGTCATATCGACCACCCCTTGCATGAAGACATTCCCCTCTCCAAGACACAACGGGAGTGTTAAAATCAACAACAAGCCTGTCATTTTTTACTACAAGGTCATCATTCTGTGCTAATTAACATTTATGGAGCGAAGCATTTCAAACTTGTGTATCGGATATCAAAGAAACAGGTGTTATTGTATAGGCTACATTTACACATCAGTCTGACAACTCTTTATATGTACAGTAAATGTAAACAATAACTCACGTTTGTTTTCTTACCCATGAAAAATACTTATTTTTGCTATTCACCAAAAGTGAAACTCATTAGTTTAAGAGCTAAAAAGAAACATCTGCAACTTTGAATTGCAAGTTTATTTACCATATAATAACAACGGATCACTGCTTATGTGAGTGAGGCAGTTTGCTCAATAAAATAATTTGCCTGTATATCAAGAGCAGTCTATCGTCTTTTCAGTGGTTCCATCATAAGTATGGGCAGCATGGGGCATACATTTAATGTGAATTTCTCACAGTTATTATGAAGCTTTGCCATTATGATAAAACTATACAAATCTAGTACATAATAGAGATCCTTGTTATCAGTCCTATTTTGGGGACATTAGCGCTGATAAAACTGATGAACTGGCTCCACCTGGTGGTTATTTTTGTTTTGTTACTTGTCAAAATTGAATTAACCTAAAATAAGTTTTAACAAGAATGCAAGATAGCTACTGTATTATGATTTTGTATCCAAAATCAGAACATTGTTTTTATTCTGAAAGGGAAATCCTGATAATAACAGTTACACAATGATTTATTGAAAAGGAGCAATATTAAAACAAATGTGTTGTTTTGCTCACATGTTTATGTATGTGATCAGTTTTGCTATTGTTTCTTTAATTTAAACATGTCTGCAGTCAACTTGTATATTCAGGCTAGCATGTTATAACACACAATCCTAAGCTTGTAGGTGTATGACACAAAACTAGCAAGAACCTCAACTAATCATTGCTTGATAAATCATGAACTTACAGAACAGAGGGCCCCCTATTGCAAGGACAAAAAGGGATGGGAGGTGGGACAGATCATGCATGCTTGGGATTGGTGGGTGATATGCTCGGGGTCGTGGATTGGACGAGGGCATATAAGAGAGTGAGGGCATTGGTGCGAAGGAGATCCAGGATTAGAGAGCTAGTGGATACTCAGTGTAATTTGATGGCAGCTTAGTTGGCATGGCACACGGCTGACAGTGTGCTTTACTTTTATTTTACAGTCTGTGTAACACTGCGTTACTCAGCTGTTGCTGTACTACTCACTTGAAAGCAGCACCCTTTACTTGCTGAGTATAGAATCCCTGCTTGCAATAAACTGTTGAATTCGAGAACCTGCAATATCTGTGTGAGTCTGCTTCATTTCCCACCCATTGGTACAGTATTATGATTGATGTGGTTTAATCAAAAAATGTTTTCTTGTTTTCTAAATGTATTGTTTCAAAAATTATTCCTGCTTTAGTATGATTACGGATGTATTTTTACTGATTGATTTACTCCGACCTAACTCACTTTTTGATTTAGTTGAACTAAGATGAGTACACATCAGCAAGTAAAAGGGTGACCTTTGAGCTCATACTTCATATTGTATTTAAATCTAACTTGAATTCAGTCACCAGTCATCTTCTTAAGAACATATCCTAAACGAACAAGAAGTTACCATTTGACCCATTTAAACCCTTCCAGCTCCTAGTAGCTTATTGATCTCAAAACTTAGTCAAGTTGGGTATTAAAGGATCTAATACCTCGTTTCCATGGACAGCCAACTCGAGTTGACTCGAGTGTGCTCGAATTGCTCTGAATTCTCCCAGAACTTGTTGATGGACAACTGGAGTTACCACGTGAGTTGGGCAGGAAATACTTGTTATAGTTAAAGGTTAGGACATGCATTTGCTGCAGACGGTATTACAGTCAAATTGTCAATGATTTAAAGATAAATCCATCTAGATATTCTTTCACATTTGCTTCATGTGTGGCAAAGTGAATAGTAAAAGAGACTGAAAATAATACACCCCCCTTTAAAAATTAAAAGTAATAAAATAAGATATACTGTATTTCCAATAGGTATTGTTACTAACTGGATAAATACTTTAACTGCAGTGTTTAGTTTCTGTCAGTAGGTGGGAGCACTAGCATCAGCATTACTCTGAATGCCACTAAGGAAAGTTGTGAGTGTTGCAGTCTGTTAACCACTGCAAGCAGCGTAATGCAGAGCGCAAGAAAACTGAAAATAAAAAGTGTAAATCTTTTATTTTACAGAATTTTCAATAAATGTGTTGGACCTGAAATGGACTCAGTCTCATCATTTTAGTGCAACATATTTTGGTGAGCGAGCCCAGGCGAAGTAAACCAAGACTGAGAGCGGTATTACTTCTTACACCGAGACTAACCTAGATACAGAAACGCTGTGAAGAGCCAGTTGAAACAAAGCAAGAAATAAACTCTGATCAAATAAGAAAATGGAGCAACTGCTGGACAAAGTAAGTGAAACCTTATTGCAACTAGAAAAGGCTCATCTCATTGAAGTCTGTCAATATTTAAAATGCACAGAAGAAGGTGATGAGGGTTTCCGTAGCAAAGGCAGTCAAGCTCTCATTCGAGCGGCAGAAAAGGAGGAGGAGGAGGAGGTTTGCCACTATCTCAGACATTCTGTCATTCACTGAGGGAGTGAAGCTAGGTGACATAGATACAGTAGCACCACAGGAAGAGCTCACCCAGATGAAGGAGCTGAAAGAGAAATACCTCCACCTGCAACAGTCCCAAGAAGAGGCCCACAAAGTTTTGGAATAGGAACTTAAAGCCCTAGATCAGGGGTGCACAACCTTATTTTTGTGAGGGCCAGAACATGAAAAGGCAACTGATCAAGGGCCAAAATGCACGGTGTAATATACAGTGCCTTGCGAAAGTATTCGGCCCCCTTGAACTTTGCGACCTTTTGCCACATTTCAGGCTTCAAACATAAAGATATGAAACTGTAATTTTTTGTGAAGAATCAACAACAAGTGGGACACAATCATGAAGTGGAACGAAATTTATTGGATATTTCAAACTTTTTTAACAAATAAAAAACTGAAAATTGGGCGTGCAAAATTATTCAGCCCCCTTAAGTTAATACTTTGTAGCGCCACCTTTTGCTGCGATTACAGCTGTAAGTCGCTTGGGGTATGTCTCTATCAGTTTTGCACATCGAGAGACTGAAATTTTTGCCCATTCCTCCTTGCAAAACAGCTCGAGCTCAGTGAGGTTGGATGGAGAGCATTTGTGAACAGCAGTTTTCAGTTCTTTCCACAGATTCCCGATTGGATTCAGGTCTGGACTTTGACTTGGCCATTCTAACACCTGGATATGTTTATTTGTGAACCATTCCATTGTAGATTTTGCTTTATGTTTTGGATCATTGTCTTGTTGGAAGACAAATCTCCGTCCCAGTCTCAGGTCTTTTGCAGACTCCATCAGGTTTTCTTCCAGAATGGTCCTGTATTTGGCTCCATCCATCTTCCCATCAATTTTAACCATCTTCCCTGTCCCTGCTGAAGAAAAGCAGGCCCAAACCATGATGCTGCCACCACCATGTTTGACAGTGGGGATGGTGTGTTCAGGGTGATGAGCTGTGTTGCTTTTACGCCAAACATAACGTTTTGCATTGTTGCCAAAAAGTTCGATTTTGGTTTCATCTGACCAGAGCACCTTCTTCCACATGTTTGGTGTGTCTCCCAGGTGGCTTGTGGCAAACTGTAAACGACACTTTTTATGGATATCTTTAAGAAATGGCTTTCTTCTTGCCACTCTTCCATAAAGGCCAGATTTGTGCAGTATACGACTGATTGTTGTCCTATGGACAGAGTCTCCCACCTCAGCTGTAGATCTCTGCAGTTCATCCAGAGTGATCATGGGCCTCTTGGCTGCATCTCTGATCAGTCTTCTCCTTGTATGAGCTGAAAGTTTAGAGGGACGGCCAGGTCTTGGTAGATTTGCAGTGGTCTGATACTCCTTCCATTTCAATATTATCGCTTGCACAGTGCTCCTTGGGATGTTTAAAGCTTGGGAAATCTTTTTGTATCCAAATCCGGCTTTAAACTTCTCCACAACAGTATCTCGGACCTGCCTGGTGTGTTCCTTGTTCTTCATGATGCTCTCTGCGCTTTAAACGGACCTCTGAGACTATCACAGTGCAGGTGCATTTATACGGAGACTTGATTACACACAGGTGGATTCTATTTATCATCATTAGTCATTTAGGTCAACATTGGATCATTCAGAGATCCTCACTGAACTTCTGGAGAGAGTTTGCTGCACTGAAAGTAAAGGGGCTGAATAATTTTGCACGCCCAATTTTTCAGTTTTTTATTTGTTAAAAAAGTTTGAAATATCCAATAAATTTCGTTCCACTTCATGATTGTGTCCCACTTGTTGTTGATTCTTCACAAAAAATTACAGTTTCATATCTTTATGTTTGAAGCTTGAAATGTGGCAAAAGGTCGCAAAGTTCAAGGGGGCCGAATACTTTCGCAAGGCACTGTATATATATATATATATATATATATATATATATATACATATACAGACGTGCTCAAATTTGTTGGTACCCCTCCACAAAAAACGAAGAATGCACAATTTTCTCTGAAATAACTTGAAACTGACAATAGTAATTGGCATCCACCATCGTTTATTCCATATTTAATAGAAATCAGACTTTGCTTTTGATTTTTTATTCAACATAATATTGTAAATAATAAAACAAATGAAAATGGCATGGACAAAAATGATGGGACCGCTAACCTAATATTTTGTTGCACAACCTTTAGAGGCAATCACTGCAATCAAACGTTTACTGTAGCTCTCAATGAGACTTCTGCACCTGTTAACAGGTAGTTAGGCCCACTCTTCCTGAGCAAACTGCTCCAGCTGTCTCAGGTTTGATGGGTGCCTTTTCCAGACTGCAAGTTTCAGCTCTTTCCATAGATGTTCGATAGGATTCAGATCAGGACTCATAGAAGGCCACTTCAGAATAGTCCAATGTTTTGTTCTTATCCATTCTTGGGTGCTTTTAGCTGTGTGTTTTGGGTCATTATCCTGTTGGAGGACCCATGACCTGCGACTGAGACAGAGCTTTCTGACACTGGGCAGTACGTTTCCCTCCAGAATGCCTTGATAGTCTTGAGATTTCATTGTGCCCTGCACAGATTCAAGGCACCCTGTGCCAGGCGCAGCAAAGCAGCCCCAAAACATAACCGAGCCTCCTCCATGTTTCACTGTAGGTATGGTGTTCTTTTCTTTGAAAGCTTCATTTTTTCGTCTGTGAACGTAGAGCTGATGTGACTTGCCAAAAAGCTCCAGTTTTGACTCATCTGTCCAAAGGACATTCTCCCAGAAGGATTGTGGCTTGTCAATATGCATTTTAGCAAATTCCAGTCTGGCTTTTTTATGTTTTTCTTTCAAAAGTGGAGTCCTCCTGGGTCTTCTTCCATGGACGCATGAAAGCTGTGCTTGAAAATCAGGGTTATTCCACCAAATATTGATTTCTGAACTCTTCCTAAGTTAAAACATTAGTATTGTGTTGTTTAAAAATGAATATGAACTTATTTTCTTTGCATTATTCGCGGTCTGACAACACTGCATCTTTTTTGTTATTTTGACCAGTTGTCATTTTCTGCAAATAAATGCTCTAAATGACAATATTTTTATTTGGAATTTGGGAGAAATGTTGTCAGTAGTTTATAGAATAAAACAAAAATGTTCATTTTACCCAAACACAAACCTATAAATAGTAAAACCAGAGAAACTGATCCTTTTGCAGTGGTCTCTTAATTCTTTCCAGAGCTGTATATGTATATGGATTTGTACCACAAGCTGGTGAATATTTCCCAGGAGCCCAAAGAATCAGCTCAGAACTTTTTATTCGAGCAATTGAGCTAAAAGAAAAGCTGCTGTGGAAGTCAACTGAGAAATATGCTGAAGAACAGTACAATACTGACCTCATCCAATGGAAGTTTCTACGTTTCATTGGAACAGGACTTTTGAGCGATGTTATAAAGTTCCAGGTAAAGCCTTACCTAGATAACTTCACAGTCACGGACGAAGTGTTGATCGAGAAAGTGAATCTCGAAGGGGAGAGACAACAAAAATTAAAGAAAGCTGCTTCTTGGAGTGAATGAGCTTCAGACAGAAACACACATCTACAACAGGATCGTCAGGATCGAAGGAGGTCATCCTGAAAACACCAGAAAGGAGCGACGCCACTGGCGATTCAAAGAAAACTCCAGTCCACCGCAAGGAGCCTGACCCAGACACCCATAAGTTAATGAAGGACCTTAAAGCTGATGTTTCAGAAATGAGAAAGATCACAGCAATTGAAGCCACAATAGAGGGAGCGTCTGGAGCCACAAGCATGGAAAAGACCGAAAGGCTGTAAGGCATGCCAGGAGGCAGAAGCAGGAGAGATGTGTAATCACTGCTACAGGTGTTGTCAAATTGGATGCCTATCCTGGGGATGTATAGTGACAATACAGCTTTCGAGAAACAGGTATGGGGTGCTGAGACGGGACCCTCTGTAGCCCCTCACCACGTTTCCCACAAGCACTAAAATCTCTCATTGAGAAGATGGGCGACCAGTGTACAGTCAGAAAACCACAGTTCTCTGCATCATCTTAAAAAGAAACATTCTAGGACTAACAGTAAGGAGCAAAGAGCTGTCAATTACCTGGACAATCAAATAAAGATCACACGTTCTAATCACAAGGCTTCAAAACTTGCCTCTGTTAGCAACACAACAGTGAATTATCTACCACGGGAAACCAAACTAAGCTACTGAACTTAATTGGAAGGTGGTGCCTCGTCTGATGCCGACTTGATGACATAGTTGTATGGGCTTTATGGGACACCAGAGTGCAAGCAAGCCTAGTGAATGAGACCTGGAGGAAGCAGCACCTCCCCCACACCACAGTCCGACCAATAGAGGAACTATTAGGACCGGGGACCGTGACAGGACTTCCAACAAAACAGAGATCCCCTTCATCGACTAGATTGAGGTGAGGATCCAGTTGGACAGTGATGCCAACCCAGCAGCTCCAATATTAGTATCCAGTGACCCTAATCTTGCAGACGATCCAATAATCGGCTTTAATGTAATTGAAGAGGTGGTAAGCATGGGGAGGACAGGAGGAGAAACGATTCAAGTTAATAATGTCATCCAAATGCTGAGTGCTGCCTTTTCCATAACACCAAAGACAGTGGAACCCCTGTTAAAGCTCATGCAGACCCCAGACACAGGTGATGACATTGGCGTTGTGAGAACAGGGAACAGCAGACCAGATGATCACTGTCCATGGTCATGCAAATGTGGAACCCCTGTTCAAAGGTCAGGAAATGCTCTTCATCCCAAATGAGAAAGATCTACTACCTGAAGGCCTTGTCATAAGTGAAGTGCTTGTGACCATCCAAAAAGGTAATTCAACTCGAGTGCCTATTCCCATAGTGAACACCACAAAGCATGGCATTGCTCTAGACCAGCGCATCATCTTGGGTCACCTCCAAATGATAAAAGCTGTGTATCCAGCGCTAGTGAAACGCACAGAAGATCAGGAGCAACGGAGGAACAATGCAACCCCCCCCCCACTGTCTGGGAAGCCCCAAGAACAGAAATGTCAGGAAGGGATTGCTAAAGCAGAGGTGCATGGCAGTGGGACCTTCCAGTGAACCTGGATCACTTGAGCGAGACTCAACAGCAAGCGGTACAGCAGATGTTGAAGGAGGAATGTAATACTTTTGCATATGAAGGCACTGATATTGGCTATATTCCATCACTGAACATGCACATCACACTAAAAGACACCACACCAGTTCAGAAGACCTACATGTCCATTCCCAAGCCACTCCACAAAGAAATGGAGTACTTACAGGACCTACTGAACAGGGGGTGGATAACACAATCAAGGTCACTGTATTCTTTGCCAATCTTTTGTGTGAGGAAGAAGGATGGAAGCTTGAGGCTCTGCTGCGATTACAAGGAACTGAACAGGAAGTCAGTGCCTGATCGACACCCAGTCCCAAGGATCCAAGACATGCTGGACTCCCTAAGCAATAGCTCATGGTTCTCAGTCCTGGACTAGAGTAAGGCATACCACCAGGGATCCCTGGACAGTGAGAGTCATCCACTAACAGCGTTCATTACCCCCTGGGGGGTCTATCAATTGGTGCACATTCCTTGTGGACTGAGTTCAGCTCCAGCAGAGTTTCAAAGAAGCATGGAAGAATGCCTCTCAGGTCTCAAAGATGACATCTGCTAGCCTTATTTGGACCATAATCTTGTCCACAATAACACCTTTGATGACCATTTAAAGCACATCAGGACTGTCTTGCAGATACCAGCAGCATGGTGTCAAGCTCACTGCCCGGAAGTGTGAGCTGTTCAAAAGGAAGGTGAGGTTTCTGGGGAAGATGGTATCTAAAGAGGGCTACACCATGGACCCTGCCGAGACTGCTCTGGTAGAAGCCTTAAGACCTGCCACTATAGGGGAGCTCAGGAAGATGCTAAGATTTCTCTCTTACTACCGGCCCTACCCATTAGTTGGACCAGTAGTCATCAGGCAATCCTGGAGCAACTCGTCAAATGCCTGTTAAAGCCACCGATCCTGGGGTATCCAGACTTCATACAGCCATTTGTGCTACACTGTGATGCATCACAGGAAGGGCTGGGAGCTGGATACAGGAAAAAAGACCATCGACCTTCCAGGGAAGTCCAACAGAGAGAACATCCTGGGGTTGGTGTATTGCTGAGACAATGGACAAAATTGTATGTGGACAGAGAAGGGATATTGCACCTGAAGACATCTGGAAAAGATCAGCTGGTCCTTCCCAAATAATACCACCCACTTGTGTTCCAGGAGCTGCACCAAGAGATGGGAGACCTGGGTGTTGAGAGGACACTCACTCTCATCAGGGACAGATTTTACTGGCCACGGATGCTGAATGACGTTGAACATTATGTGAGTTTATGAGAAAGAAAAAGAAGCTCAACAGACCGACAAGAGCCTCATTGTCCACCATTACCACAACCTATCTGTTTGAAATGGTGTCTATGGACTTCCTGTACCTGGAGACCTGCAAACAAGGTTATGAATACATCTTTGTGGTCATGAACCATTATACCTGCTTTGCGAAAGTGTACGCCACAACAAATAAATCTGCCAAGACTGTAGCCAAGAAAATCTTTAATGACTCAAAATTCATTAAATTCTCAAATTCGGTTTTCCCAGCAAGATGCACGACGACATGGGGAGGGAATTTGAGAACCAGCTGTTTTCAAGACTTAAAGAACTCTGTGAGGTTCCCACACAACACCTTACTATCCACAAAGGAACAACCAGGTTGAAAGATTCAACAGAAGACTGCTAGCAATGTTGAGGACTCTGACTGAAAAGCAGAAAGACAATTCCCTGGCAAAGGTTGTTCATGCGTAAAATTGCATGGACAGTGATGGCACAGGATTTTCACCTTACTACCTTCTGTTTGGCAGATCCCCAAGACTCCCCATTGACCTCCTGTTCAATCTAAAAGCTGATGGAAAACAAGAACCCTATCAAGACTATGTAACAGACTGGCAAAAGAGAATGAGTAAAGCATATCGCATCACATCTAAACCAGAGGGAAAGCCTATTATGACAGAAGAATCTCTGGAAATTACTTGCAACCAGGTGGCAGAGTCCTGATTTGCAACCTAACTTAGAGAGGGGGACCAGGTAAGATTTGGTCTTACTGGGAAGACAAGATACATATAGTGGTATGACTACTGCAACTTCCTCCTGGCTGGCCTCCCTGCGTCCACCACCAGTCCGCTCCAGCTCATCCAGAACTCCACTGCTCGCCTGGTGTTCTCTCTGCCTCGCTTCTCCCACACAACTCCACTGCTCCGCTCACTCCACTGGCTCCCGATCACCGCTCGCATCCAGATCAAGACTCTTGTACTAGCCTACAGATGCCTTGACCAGACTGCACCCAGCTACCTCCAGACCCTCATCTCTCCCTACACCCCCAATCAACCTCTCTGCTCCTCCTGCACTAGAAGACTGGCTGTACCTCCTCTATGCTCCCCTGCCTCCAGAGCCCGCTCCTTCTCCACCCTTGCCCCGCAGTGGTGGAATGACCTTCCTACAGATGTCAGGACTGCCCAGTCCCTGACCACCTTCCGGCGCCTCCTCAAGACTCACCCCTTAGACAGCACCTGTAGAACTTTTCCCTCTGGACACTTTCTCACTCTTCCTTAATGCGCTTTACTTGCACTTATCTGTTCCCTATTTTACTGCATTTAATCCTGTACTTTACTGTACTGTACTGTAATCTGCCACTAGTTTTATTCAATCTGTAGTATTTTGCATTTAATTGTATCCTGATGTAACTATCACTGACACTGCTCTGATATTGATTCGTATTTTGTAATATACTTGTACTTACTAGAACTGAAGTCATTGTATTTTATCTTGCTCTTAATTGTATTAATACTTGTACTGTGATTCTTGAAATGTATTTTTTGCTTACGAGTGTAAGTCGCCCTGGTTAAGGTTGTCTGCTAAGAAATGAATAATAATAATAATAATAGTAGTGGCAAGAAAAAGTAAAGAAAGTCCTGTCTATGAGGTGAAACCAGAGAGTGGCAGAGGTAGAAACAGAGTAATCCACAGGAATCTACTGCTACCCTGTGATTACTTACCCCTGGACTCCAAGTCCACTAAAAGCACAGAGAAATTATCCTATGCAGAGAAAAAAACATCCATCAGGAAGCCACAGCCTCAATCAGACTATGATAGCGACTTAGAGAAAGAATACAAGCTGATATACAAAGTGCCTCTTTAAACCCAGATGCTGAGATATTCCAACCCCAAGTTGCTGAGCAGCACAGTGATAGGTGTCTGGCATCATCTGAGGAGGATGCACCAATACCACATGATGAGGAAACACAGAGGGGCAGTGACATTGAGTGTGACGATCAGGATCTCCAGGACAGATCAGAGGTAGAGCACCTGTGTTGTGACAAGAAACAAACAAAATTGCATGCAGCCAGATAGACTGTATCCCACAAGGGAAAGGCGACATCCAAATATGCTGATATATGAAGCCTTAGGACAGCCTACAACTATAAATAGAGACGTGAAAATTAAGATAGTTAAAGCAACAAAACAAACCTTTTCTTGTTGTCAGAACTTTTGGGGACCATGGAATACAGCAGAACATCAGTCTATTAGTGCTCCCGAAGTATTCCGATGGACATTTAAATGTACAGGACTGAAAATGTTAAATGCCTGTTTATTTTGTTTAGCTACCGATAATGCATATGTTTATGACTGTAAGTCAATGTCTGTTTAAAAAGAAACAGAAAGAAAAAAAGGGTTTCAGACTAAATTAAAGAGTATGCTGAAAATTTGAGTCTATTGAGAGGAAAGGGGAATTTAGTATAACACAAAAACTGGTTAAAAAGAACAACTTTCTTTATATCTTGTGAGGATTTTAAAAAAATTCAATTTCAAAAATGTAAATGATTTAGCTTAGAGTGCACCACGAGCTTTTCCATTCCCCTTGGTTCTAGACTAAAGAGGGTAACTATCAAGCAAAGGACCCAGTCCTATAAATAATAGTTTTTACCCTTGTTTGGATGAAAAAGTCATCACTCCTGAATAACCAGTAGAAAAAAAGAAAAAAAACTGTTAATCTTTTGAAAAGGGAGAAATGTCGGGACGACATTTAATTTTGAGGGGTAGAGTGTGGCACAGTGTATAGTAAAAGGGACCGAAAATAATACACCCCCCTTTAAAAAGTAAAAGTGATTAAAATAAGCTCTAGGCATTGTTACTTTAATTGCAGTGTTTAGTTTCTATCACTAGGTGGCAGCATTACCCTGAATGCCACTAAGGAAAGTCAAGAGTGTTGCAGTCTGTTAACCACTATAAGCAGCATAATGCAGAGCGCAAGATAGCTGAAGATAAAAAGTGTAAATCTTTTATTTTACAGAATTTTCAATAAATGTGTTGGACCTGAAATGGACTCAATGTCATCATTTTAGAAGTGCAACACCTCTGGCAGACTGGTATGGAGAACAGGGAAAGAAGTGCTGGGCAAGGGAAGTAAAGTGTCAGATGTCAAAGTGGATATGAGTGTCAGTGATGAAGCCAATTTGCTTGACATTTCCAAGTATTACAAAAATCTGGAATTGATCTGATGAGATCAGAAACCCAGAGACACTGTAAACTGCGCTTGCTACTGTAGTATGACTGTTCTTTTTTATGTTGAGCATTTTTTTGTGTTCTTTTTTTTACAAGGGTTTAATAAAGTAACAGACACAATTGTTATGCCAGACTTATTAGAAAGTCTGTAACAAAATGGTTGATTGTTATTGTCGATACATTGTAGATATTACTAAAGACACCCACCGTGCAGGTGTCGCAAAGTCCATAAACAAAACAAAACGTTAAAATAAATAGTTCTGCACCGTATAAAAGAGAGCTGGTTTTACTGGTCTACCAGATTAAAGGCCTTCTTTGTTGTTCTCCAAGTTGCTGCAGTGACATTGTACATGCTAGTATAACGAGTTAGTGTAAATGAGATACTGTTCAGCAGACAGATTTCATTAAGTAAATATTTATTTTAATCTTTTTGGAATTAAAAGTGTAAATGCAAAACTGTGTTGCATTTTTCTTTGTGACCATGCTAACTGAACAACATCAATTCACAAAACATCAAAATCCCCCAAGGTAGCAAATCCGCCAAATTTAATACCAGTAAAAATGTCCTGTTATACAGTATGTTCCCGCCCCCTACAACATTTTTGATTGACATTTAGTGACATAATTTCCTCACAGTCCAAATTCAGACTTTAGAATTCAAGCCAGTCCAAGGAGTGAAATCGGACCAGAGAATTCGGGCTCCCGCCCAAATTTGGAGCCAGCTCGAGTAATTTAAAAACAGTTCTGGTAGTACAAAGGGAACGAAGTTATGTGAGTACGGCTCCTTACACTGAATGAATAATCAAGCTGGAGTGCTGTTTGTTTGCTTTGCTTTCTGTTGTGTTTTCCAGAGGAATAGGTGCCAGGAAGCTGTAGCCAGTGAGCCAGAGCACTTTCACCCAAGAACCAACCGCACGACATTGCACAGCACTACATAGAACTGCACAGCGCAGCGAGCACCACAGATGAGACAGAGTGCTTTCACCTGAGAACCAACCACACGACATTGCTCAGCACTAGACAGAACTGCACAGCACAGCGAGCACCACAGATGAGACAGAGCACTTTCACCTGAGAAACAACCGCACGGCATTGCTCAGCACTAGACAGAACTGCACAGCACAGCGAGCACCACAGATGAGACAGAGCACTTTTCCATGCATGGACTTGGGGGTGGATTATTGTGTATTATTATTTAAGAACTAAAATTCTGCCATATACCCCCTGATATCATTGCTGATAGAAGAAATACGGATGGTTTTGATCTGGGACACTTGGGTCCTTATTTACGAAAGGGCACTAAATTTAGAGTTAGTGCGCACGTAAAGTAGCGAGCAAAACGTGCGCGATAAATCTAAATTTACTGCCCCATTTACTAACAGAGAACACATTAAAATATGTGCACAGTATTTAGCTAATTTACATACCATACTGTAGCGTCAGGTTGGGTCACAATATCATTCTGTTTCTGAAATTAACAGAAATGGAATATACAGGGGGGATCCTAAGCCATTCTCTGTGTCTGCTTGGTTTCTTGTGACGAACTCCCTCACTGGCAAAGAATGCTTTTAAAAAGAGTCGTAAACTAAACACTGGACAAGGGGTTTATCTTCACCATCGTTGAATAAATCCTTTGGTGCCAGGGTTGTCTTCCAAGAGGGTACAAACCTGACGGTTTTGAATGTTTTGACACCTCGGACAGAAAACAGTCCACCTCATAAATACAGCCGACATGGGAAAAACAGCAGACCAATTGAGAACACTGGGCCGTCTCCCCTGAACATACTTTTGGACCAGTGGTAGAGGAGATCCTACAACGCTCTCACAGACAGCAAGAGGCATCCCAACAGGTGGCTGCAATGCTAACCTCCCATGCCCCAGCACGGGGAAGGGGGAGGCGATGGTGTCCGGCAGTTACTATGGTAACCCGGACTATTCCAATCCCTACGGGGCCATTGGGCAACATGAGGCACCATCTCCAGGCATCCGCGGGAGCTTATTCAAGGGGCTGTCAGCAAGGATGGGTAAATGCCGGATATGGGGCCCCATTGCACCAGTGCCCAGGGAGACAGTTCCAATGGAACCGCCCCAGGCAGCCTCCACCCCCAGACTGAAGGCTTGTGGCCTCAGACCCACCAGTTTGCACAACACCAGCTGCAATTCTAGCGCAATTGCAACTCAGTGTATTGGGTGCTCGCCATGGCACACACCGGCTATGCACTGCAATTCCACTCGGGACCTCCTCCCTTTCGAGGGATCACGGTCACATCCATGAACGACCCTCTCCAGGTCTTGGCTCTCAGACAAGAAGTAGAAACACTACCTCAAAAAAAGCCATCCGTCTCATAGAGCACACCTCTCTAAGAGAGGGGTTCTACTCGAGATACTTCTTGGTGCCAAAAAAGGATGACGGCCTTCGCACCATCCTAGACCTAAGACACCTCAACGGGTTCTTGAGGGGGAGGAGGTTCCAGGTCACACATAGCCACATCCTCCAGTCTGTCCGGCCGAGCAACTGATTTACAACAGTAGACCCGAAGGACGCATATTTTCACGTTCCTATCCATCTAGTGCACAGGAAATATCTCCGCTTCACCTTTCAGGGAAGCATGTTTGAGTTTTCCATGTTGTCATTCAGCCTCTCCTTAGCCCCCCGCACATTTTCAAAGTGCATGGATGCCAGGTTGCAAGGGATCAAGGTGATGAACTACCTGGATGACTGGTTGATTTGTTCCCAGTTCCAGGAAGGAGCAGTGGCCCACACAGTGATTGTGACGGAGCATCTGTCGAGGCTGGGTCTTACCCTCAACGATGCAAAAAGCCAATTAATACCAGTGCAGAGTAGAGTCTTGTGGCAAAGTGCCCACCCCTTGGTATTTTATTTATGTATGTTTCATTTGTTGTTTCATATTATTATTATTATCATTATTGCCATCCGTCCTAATCATTATTATTGTGTTTATGTGCGGGCGGTCGAGCACCGTCCATCTTTTATTATTTACTATTTGAGGTTATACATCTTATAATGTGTAGTCGGTGGGGATGGGGGGTTAAAACCCCTTCCCTAGAACTCTCGTGGGAATGTGAGTGTAGCCTTAATAAGGTAATTTATTAATAGGTAATTAAGGCTCCAGCCACGAATATAAAAGGACCCACTCTCAGCTCAGAAGGAGGAGGAGAGTGTCAGAGGCAAGACGTGATTTTTGAAGTAAGAGAAAAACAATTGCTATATACCGATATACTTGTTAGCGTTATTGTTTATTTGTTTGGCTAACGTGCCCTTTTGTTTGGTGGAAGTGGTTTTGTTTTGTTTAAACTGTTTCTTTATTATTTTAATAAAACACTGAGCGCAGCCATAGTGCTTCAGTTTCAGCCCATACTTTGTTTTTGACTACTGCTTCCTGAACCTGACGTCACCACCCACACACCACACAAAGCCATGTGTGACATACAGTGTCTTCGTAGGATACAGCGCCTTCGGAGGAGTCAGGTCAGGAGCAGTGTCGCGTAATGGCCAGACATCCAGGGCGTTATAGCCAGCCATCGCTGGTGTGTCCCCTCTGCGACCAAAAACATCAGTTTGCCAACTGTCTCTTCTGCCATTATGAAGAGGAGGAACTAGCGCATGAGTGGGAGGAACCCATGCATCCAGCACCCAGAGGGGGGAAGCACGAGCGTTCAGTGCCCAGAAGGGGGGAGCCCGTACATCCAGCACACAGAAGGGGGAGCCTGTGCATCCAGCACCCAGAAGGGGGGAGCCCATGCATCCAGCGCCCAGAAGGGGGGAGCCCGTGCATCCAGTGCCCAGTAGGGGGGAGCCTGTGCGGCCACAGCCCAGGGAGGGGAGACCCACAGGTCCAGAACTCAGGTCTCCAGCAGCGGAGGAAGGGTTCCTGCTGTTCCCGCCTCAGCCAGTAGATGGAGAATGCCTGCTGGTTCGGCCTCCACCGTCAGAGGGAGAGCAGCAGGAGTTGCCTCTGCCTACACCACCTCCACTGCCAGGAGCAGAGCAACAGGAGCTGCCACTGCCTCCACCATCTCCACTGGCAGGAGCAGAGCAGCAGGAGCTGCCACTGCCTCCACCATCTCCACTGGCAGGAGCAGAGCAGCAGGAGCTGCCTCTGCCTCCACCACCTCCATCGCCAGGAGCAGAGCAGCAGGAGCTGCCTCTGCCTCCACCACCTCCACCGCAAGGGGAAGAGCACCAGGAGCTGCCTCTGCCTCCTCCACCGCCAGGAGCAGAGCAGCAGGAGCGGCCTCTGCCACTCCCACCTCCACTGTCATGGGAGGACTACCTGCCGCTCCCACCTCCACCACCATGGGAGGACTAACATCCAATTCTGGTTGGGGGGCGGTCTGGACAGGCAGAGGAGTCAGCGGGTCCTGGACAGGTCACTGGACATCCCTTCACATAAGCGCGCTAGTGCTGAAAGTGGTTCACCTCGCGCTGCAACATTTCCTCCCTGTGCTCTGCAACCAACATGTCCTTGTCCGCATGGACAACGTGTCAGTAGTTGCGTATGTGAACCACCAGGGAGGACTTCTGTCCCAGCGGTTACACCGCATAGCCTTTCAGCTGCTGTTCTGGGCACAGATACACTTCCTGTCCCTCCGGGCTGTACATCTCCAGGGAGTGGTGAACTGGGCAGCAGACCTTCTCTCCAGGGAGGGTCCTCACCCGTCAGAATGGCGACTGCAACCTCAGGTGGTGCAGCACATTTGGGAATGCTTCGGGGAAGCCCAGGTCGATCTCTTTGCCATGGCAGAGATGGCCCATTGCCCCCTGTGGTTCTCCCTCCGCTGCTGTGGAAGTCCACTAGGCATCGACGCCCTAGCCCACAAATGGCCCAAAGCGCTTTTGTACGCTTTCCCCCCTATACAGCTGCTCCCTGCCTTCCTCGAGAAGGTCAGGAGAGATGAGGCGACAGTTCTCCTGGTGGCCCCCAGATGCCCCAGAAGAATCTGGTTTTCGAACCTCTGCCAGCCGCTGCAGGGCCAGTCCTGGGAGATCCCGCTGCGCATGGATCTCCTCAGTCAGGCAAAAGGCACGCTCTGGCACCCAGAACCGGGCAGACTCCAGCTGTGGGTCTGGCCCCTGAACGGGACCATCTGTCTACCTTAGGGCTCTCAGATGCAGTAGTCAGTACACTGCAGAATGCTAGGGTTTCTTCCACAAGAGTGTTGTACGCCTACAAGTCGGAATATTTTCAAAATTGGTGCATGGCCAGAGGTCCATGATCCCATTTATTGCCCTATAGCAATTATTTTACAGTTTCTGCAAGATCTGCTAGGGGCGGGTAAATCCCCCTATACATTGAAAGTGTACCTAGCAGCCATAGCTGCATGCCATGTCCCCATTGACTCAGTATCCCCGGGCGCTAATATACTGGCGACACGTTTTCTAAAGGGTGCTCGGCGGCTACGTCCTCCTAGGAAGAACGTCCTCCACGAATGGAGTTTAGACGTGGTACTGGAGGCTCTCACTAGGCCCCGTTTGAGCCCATAAATTCCATAGAGTTGAAATATCTCTCTATGAAGACAGCCTTTCTATTAGCTATCACCTCTGCTAAGCGGGTCAGTGAGCTACAGGCACTGTCCATGCACAGTTCCTGCATGCGTATTTGGGACAATGGAAACAGGGTATCATTGTGCACGAACCCTGCTTTCCTCCCTAAGGTGATTACAGCTTTTCACTTGAATCAGTCAGTGGAACTAGAGGCTTTCCATCCCTCTCCTTTTACATTGAATTCCCTTTGCCCAGTTCGGGCATTAAGAGGTTATGTGGATAGAACGAGAATATGGGTGCGCATATTCAATAATTTCATACAAACTGGCATACTTGAAATGAAATTACTAATGTTGGTATTATCTATAGTACAGTAGATCTTATCTTTACAAATACACCAACATCCATATTGGTTATTAGCAATACATACGTTGCTAGTAACTTACATTTACAAAACAAAAAACTATAGAGGTGCCTCGTTGACTGATATTTGTACTGCGGCTAGCTGAGCTAATAGGTACTAGGGTCCTTGAGGTTGCACACTCACACCACCAACACTAGATGGCAGTAGTGAGATGTCCCTCATATGCTGTCCGCTCATTCTCCCTCGCGACGGCTTTGGTATACTTTCCCAAAAGTATTGTTTTGGAGGTCATCTTCAAATTGAAAGGAATGATAGGTTACCGATGTAACCCCGGTTCCCTGAAAGAGAAGATGACCGCCAACCTTGCTAGGTCGCATCACTTGCATTCGCAGGTTCAATGCAAAAGAGACTGAAGTCTCTGTGCAGTGTCTATTTATTACCTCGGGAGGCAGCAGGTTTGATATAAAATGCTCAGTAAATACCTGACAAGCAGGCACATCCAAAAGGTATTGTTTTGGCGGTGATCTTTTCTTCCAGGGAACTGGCGTTACATCTGTAACCTATCCTTAATATTACACAAAGACATAAGCCCAATATACGCTAATTGCAAGGGAGCAGACTCTTTTGTACAGCGGTATCGGCGCCATGCTTTAGTGCAAGAGGTCCCAGTTTCCTGCCCGCCCTCCGCCGATTGCCTCACCCTGTGTGATGCGCCTGCCCTTGGGAACCGAGATTGTTACATTGGTGTCAGAGTGGGATGTGGAGACCAGTCAAGAAGGAACCTGGAGAGGAGTCGGAGCTGCCCGCACTGGAAGGATGGGGACCGCTGGCCGAACAGGCAGAGGGCAGTAAGCCATCAGATCCCGGAAGCGCATCCGAAGGGGGACCGACGGCGGCGATCCCGCCACCGCATTGCGGCAGGCGGAGCACTGTAAAGACCCCCCGGTTCAATGGGAAAGTGGACTGGGACACATTCCATGCCCAGTTCAATCTGGTGGCCCGCCTGGAAAGATAGACCAAGGAGGAGAAGGCTCTCCAGCTCGCCGGGTGTTTGGCGGGGCCGTTGCCTGAAACTGGACAGCGCCTGGATGGGGCCCTGTTGGGATGTTGGAGCCTCTGGGAGAGGTAGTCTAAGAGGTCCAGAAAATCCATGGTGGCTGGAGGGTGGTGCTCCATCGCGACCGGCTTGCTCTCTACCATGGACCGACCAGCGATGTGCAGGGGACCGTGCTGGTCAACCCTGCAGCCTGCCTGCCGGAGCCACCCCACCAGCAGACTCTCCCAGTCCGACAGCTACCCTGCAAAGAGCTGTTGCACCAAGGCCACAGTGGGTGAGAACCAGACCCCGCTGTTTTCTAGATTGAGGAGCCTCTCGGGACGATGAGGACTAGAGGGGGGGCTGTGTAACGGCGGGAGCCGCCCACTTCTCCTAGCAGGGACTTTCCACGATCCCTGGGCTGGGGAGTTTCTCATCACCATCTGCCTGTACTTTCCCTCACCAACTGTCAGGCAGGGTATTTCCAGCCATGTGAGAATTGGCTGGGGAGGGCACTGCCTCCCTCCCGCTCCCCTATAAAAGGAGCTGTGAGCAGGACCTCAGGGTTAGGCTGGAGAAAAAGAAACTGTTACAAGAACCTGGATTGTTTAAACTGGTTATTTTGTTCGATTTATTTGTGTGAGAATAAACCAAATGTTTACTTAAAGCAACTCTGTTTTGTGTCCTTCTTGACATCATTACATTGGTGTCAGAAGTGGACGCAGGTACCCCGTTACGCATTTGTCGGACTGTAGCCTGGTTAGCAAGTCCGGGGCGGACTTGAGGCTGGCAGGGGAGAGTGTAGCATGCACAGGGGAAGGCAGCAGTAGGACTGTTAGGTGACGTTAGGTGACAAGTCCGATATAGGCTCCTTGCAAGGGAGCCGGCTCTTTTGTACAGCGGCTTTAGTTCGAGAGGTCCCGGGTTCGCGCCCGCCCTCCACCTGTGTGTGGATTGCCTCACCCTGTATGATGTGTCTGCCTGCGGGAACCGAGATCGGTACTATATATATATATATATATATATATATATATATACAGTTGTCACAAAGACGGCCGGAGTGGGTGGCGTCAGACCAGAAGCAGGAAATAAACAGACAGAGATGTGTGGTTTGGTGAAGCTGAGCGAATGCTTTCGCTCAGCATTTAATAAACAGAACAGAAAATAAAAGGTTGGACCACAAAACAGGACACGGCACTATACGCCAAAATAAAAAGACAAACAAAACGAACTAAACAGTGCACAGACAGACGAACAAAACACGGTGAGCAGATTTAACTATTTACGCTTTTACGATACACAATTACCTCCGTCTCCAATCCCGTTCTCCACTCACCGAACACCCAACCCCGAGTGAATGCTACGTGTCTCTATATATATTGTTGTGCTGGGATTCAATTACTAATTAATTATTCACTTGAATCCCAGCACGTGAATTAATTCTGTGCAACCCCGTGCTCGCATATTATACTTTAAATGCACGTGAAACACAGACCCGTTTATATCCCGTGTACCAATGACTATACACCAACACTAACACACGCACCATACAACACATAACACACAAATGCACACAGGGGTGGGGCGCATTGCCACAACAGTATATATATATATATATATATATATATATATATATATATATATATATATATAATCATACAATAGACGTATCCTCCAACGCAACACCACACGACCATCATGACAGAAAAAATAGACATAACGAAGCGTTCTTACCTTTGTATAAGTTAGTGATCAGCAGATGTGTCAGCCGCACGAAGAGCACAGTGTGAGGTTTTCACTAACTCTACTGTGCAGAATAAATGCATTTTTTTCTATGGGTAAATATCGGGACTTTCTTCCTATGCATCGGGACGCGGGACATTTGCTAGGAAATTGGGACTGTCCCGACCATATAGGGACTGTTGGCATGTATGTACGGTATCAAAAGGCAATAACAAAAACCTATGTTACAGCAACTAAAATAATGTTAAACACACTCATGACAAGTACTTGCATTGTTGCACATAACCTTATTGATAACTGCACAGAGTGTAACAACAATAAATGGAACATAATACAACATACGTATTTAAACAGCTTAATCTGCAGGAGTTAATTGTTGTTAATCTTGGCCTTTTTTCCACTCTGCTCAGCGGGTGACTCGGCGGGTAAAAGTTCCGGTTTTTGGCTCTGGGGTTGGTTAAAAAAAACTACGATGGATTTTAAGTGTCCTGTCTTCTTTTTTCTTTGGTATAGTATGCTCTTCTGATGATAATAAAAAAAACAGTTTGAAATACAGCAACTGAATGACATTGACGTAGTTGATTTTCATTGGTCAGTTTGCCTTGCTCCTGTGCAAACAGCACTACTGTTGGATGACAATGACGGGTGAGTGCAATCCGAGTCTGAGCCACTTTATACAGCTGAACTTTAAGGTCCGGCTCCAGTGAAACTAAACTCCACTCCTTTTTTTTGTTTGTTTTAAATCATGTTAATACAATGTGCTACTGATCTGAAGTGCTAAGACCGAGATTTTTTTAAAGTCAGTTTGCGTAAAAATGATGCAACATTATGACAGTCTGGCTGAGTGGTGACGTTAGAACCAGGAAATGAACAACACAGACAAGATGGATGAAATGGTAAATGTGCTTGCTTGCGCCGGTTTATTGCAAATAGAAAGGTTGAACAAAACAGAAAAACACTGACTGAACAAACAAAAACGGCACGTTGGCCAAAATAAATAGACAGACAAACAAACAAAGTGGACTGTGAGGCATGTGAGTAATAATGGAATGTCCAGACAGTAATTTATGTGCAACCAAATAAAATTTGTTTTATTAATATTATTAGTTACACGATCAAATAAAAGAAAACGAAAAAGAATGGCGTGAGGGAGGGGGTGCTGGAATAATAATAAAAAGAAGGGTTCGGATACTCCTTAGTCCTCTTCACGATATCCCCGGACATAAAAGGGATAAAACAGAAAAGAAAATGTTAATGTGTATTCCACCCCCATGCTAACAAAATAAAAGCAAAACAAGCCAACGCTTAGTGTCTCCCTCAGGCCTATTCACCCTGCCTATGCTTTCCTGGACCAACCTCAAACACAGTAGCGCGTCCCCTTTAGTATGCAAAGCCCCGACCCTGTAGTCAGTGGAACACCAATCCCAAACTGACAAGTGTCCTTACAACTCACTTGACTCCAGTGAGTTACATACTCACACTTCCGCCCCTCACCAAGGTGATGCCCCTCATAAAGATTACTTTTGTCATGGTCACGAGACCTTGGTAAGGGAAGTCCCGAGTTGGTTTGATGCCTTCTACTGTCGGGAGGCTGAATTACAGACCGAAACCCCTTTGACTCAGCACATATCCCACCCCTCAGAGTGGAACCGAAGGAACACTCGGAAACCTCTAACCCCTCCTTTTTCCCTCCCTCCCGGGAAAAAAAATCAGCATTTTGGTGTAACTTACCCGCACAATGCTTTATTTGAAAGGCGAAGGGTTCAAGCGTCAGGTACCACCGCGTAATCCTAGCGTTTGAATCCTTCATCGTGTCTAACCACTTTAAAGAGGCGTGATCTGTGATGAGTACAAAGGGTCGTCCCAGAACGTAGTATTTTAAGGATTCTACAGCCCACTTTAATGCCAGACATTCTTTCTCAACTACCGAATATCTTCGTTCTCTGGGCAGTAACTTCCGACTAATATATAATATCGGGTGTTCTATACCATCTCTTTCCTGGGACAGAACCGCCCCAGACCAGTCTGCGATGCATCGGTCTGAAGGATGAACTCTCGGCTGAAATCCAGGCTTACTAATGCTGGGGCCTGACTCAAGTTAGTTTTAATAGATTCCAAAGCCATCTGACACTCTGCACTCCACTTAATTTTATTTGGAGCGTTCTTTTTAGTGAGATCAGTAAGAGGGGCGGCTATAGTGGAAAAGTGTGGAATAAAACGGCGGTAATAACCAGCCAACCCCAACAATGATCTCACCTGGGTTTTCGTGGTAGGTACCGGTGAATCCAACAAAGCCTGGACTTTTGAAACCAACGGTTTCACTCTACCCTTACCCATTATGAAACCTAAATATTTAGTTTCTTCTTTTCCAATAGTGCACTTCGCCATGTTCGCTGTGAGCCCCACCTTTCTCAGAGACTGTAAGACGGCTTCTAACCTATTCAAATGTTCTCTCCAGGAAGAACTATAAATGACTACATCATCGATATGCAGCTGCATACTCTCGATGAGGTTGTAATACCCTGTCCATCAGTCTCTGGAAAGTAGCAGGAGCTCCATGAAGTCCGAACGGCATAGTACAAAATTGAAAAAGACCATCTGGAATTGAAAATGCTGCTTTCTCACGAGAGGCTTTCGTTAATGGAATCTGCCACTATCCTTTCGTCAGATCCAAAGTTGAAATAAACCAAGTTCGCCCCAGCTTGTCTAAGAGTTCATCTACCCGAGGCATAGGATATGCATCAAACTTAGAGATAGCATTCACCCTCCTAAAGTCGATATATAACCATAGTGACCCATCTGGCTTGTCTATTGGTACAATTGGGCTACACCACTCGCTTCGGGAAGGTTTAATTACCCCAAGTTTCAACATACACTCCACCTCCCTCCGAACAGAATCTCTCCGACTCTCTGTAATGCGATACAGTCTCTGTCTAACTCTCAGACCTGGCGGAGTGATAATAGCATGTTCAATCAAATGCGTTCTTCCAGGCACGTTAGAAAACACATCACCGAACATATTGATTAGATTGCTTACCTCTTTGCGCTGATCAGGAGTTAATTGTTTCCCCGTCAGGACCTTAATTGCTGACACTGGCTCAATTGAGGGTCCAAAGTCCTCTCCCTCCTGTGCAGGAGATATAAAATGGACCTCCCGCTCTTTCCATGGTTTGAGGAGATTAACGTGATAAATGTGATTTTCTTTCCGATGCCCAGGCTGTCGGATCTCATAATTAACTTTTCCAACCGCTCGAATAACCTCAAAGGGACCCTGCCATTTAGCAAACAACTTAGATTCCGATGAGGGAAGCAACAACAACACTTTGTCTCCAGGTCGAAAGTTCCTAATTCTTGCATTTTTATTGTAGCTTTGCTGCTGCTTCTGCTGTGCCACTTTGAGATTGTCATGTGCCAATCGACCGACTAATTCTAAGCGATCGTGTAACTGTAACACATATTTTACTATATTTTTAGACTCTTTTGACTGTTCTTCCCAACCTTCTCTTATGAGATCCAAGATACCCCGCGGCTGCCGACCGTACAATAGCTCAAACGGAGAAAACCCTGTTGAAGATTGTGGTACCTCACGAACTGCAAAGAGCAAGTAGGGAAGCAGTTTGGCCCAATTGCGTTTTTCTTGATCTAAAGCGGCGCAACATACTTTTTAAAGTCTGATTAAATCGTTCAACAAGCCCATCCGTTTGAGGATGAATAACTGAGGTTCGAATTGAACGGATTTTCAATAATTTGTATAGTTGCTGAATACAGCCAGACATAAAATTAGTGCCCTGATCAGTGAGAATTTCTTTCGGGATTCCCACCCTAGAGAATATTTTTACCAATTCATTTGCTACAATTTCTGCATTCATAGAGTGTAAGGGAACAGCTTCTGGATATGGTGTTGCGTAGTCCACTACTACCAAAATATACCGATACCCTGAGTCTGTTCCCTCCAGAGGGCCTACCAAATCTACACCAATCCTTTCAAACGGTACCCTAATAATTGGCAGTGGGACCAGAGATACGGGGCGAACTGACTTAGGGGCAGCTAATTGACTTTCAGGACACTCAGATACATACTTCCGCACAAGACCATAAACCCCTGGCCAATAACACCGGGCCAGAATTCATTCCTGGGTCTTCTCAGTTCCTAAATGACCTGAAAATGGGATATCATTCGCCAATCTCATGACTTCCGACTGAAAAGGCCCAGGAACCAATAACTGTTTTACGAGCTGTCCCGTCCCGGGAGTCCGGGTTATTCTATATAATGTGCCCAGATACAGAAAAATGCGGAAATACCACTGGTTGTCCTTCTTGCATATCCTTCCCCTCAACATATCTAACCTGTTTCCAAGCATATTGTAAAGTGGGATCATTTTGTTGTTCATATCCCAGGTCAATATCTCGGTCCCAATGGTTAGGTACACTGAGAGGAGTGTCTTTTATTATGTGACCTTCCACATCCATGGATACAGGAGATAGCCACTTCACCCTGTGGCTCCCAGGATACCCCATCCAAGAGAGCTTGTCGAATCAATGTTTGTGCACACCCAGAGTCCGCAAATGCTTAAGTTCTCTTATTCCCGACCTGTACTCTCAATTGATAAGGGCCCTCCCGACATTCCCCAGTGTTCTTACCTGTTACTGCTGACCAGGATCTTTTCGCCAGGTCCACCTCCATTACCGGACAATTCCTGGCAATGTGTCCAGGCTCATTACACCGATAGCACACTGGGGTAGGAGGCACCAACGGAGTCAATGACCGGCAGGTTAGGGGATTTTTCTCTCGCCCAAGATGGGGCTAACCTCGGTCTCCATGGTCTGAAGGTCTGGTTACCGCCTCTGGGCTTCATTGGCTGGTTGGTCCGAGTTAGTTTAGGGGCAGGAGTGGAGTCTGAGACGGCGCCTTCATTCGCGTCTTCATATGCCTCCGCCAGGATGATGGCATCCTCGAGAGTGGTAGGTCGATTCCTTTGAATCCACTCTCGATTTCCTGGCGGTAATATAGACGCGAACTGCTCTATTACAATCTTCTGCACCAGTTCTTGGGGTGTGTGTTCTTCCGGCTGCAGCCACCGGGTGCACTGATCCATAAGATACTGTCCCGCAACCCGGGGCCGCATCCCCTTGGACAGCTGGTATTCCTGGAAGCGGCGCTAGGCGTGAGAGAATGGCTTCCTTCACTTTGTCATAGTTTGTTGCATCTGCGGCCATCAACGCTCTGTAAGCCGCCTGGGCCTCCCCTGTCAAGCAAGGTGCCAATTTCATGGCCCAGTGTTCCTTAGGTAACCCTGCTGCTTCCGCCACTCTCTCAAAGGTGACTTGGAAAGCCTCGGGATCATCTTCCGGAGTCATCTTCTGCAACTTAGGTTGTGCTGCAAACATCCGGGCAACCGCTGTCTCCGATGTTGATGGAGGTGTTGAGATCTTCTCCACCAGCTGTCCACAGAACTGGGCGAGCTGTTCCTGGCGCCGTGTTTCTCTCTCCTCTCGCTTCTCCTCCTGCTCCCTAAACATTGCCAAGACTGTAGTTGGATCAATTTCTCACAATGACACCACGTGTGAGGCGTGTGAGTAATAATGGAATGTCCAGACAGTAATTTACGTGCAACCAAATAAAATTTGTTTTATTAATATTATTAGTTACACGATCAAATAAAAGAAAACGAAAAAGAATGGCGTGAGGGAGGGGGTGCTGGAATAATAATAAAAAGAAGGGTTTGGATACTCCTTAATCCTCTTCACGATATCCCCGGACATAAAAGGGCTAAAACAGAAAAGAAAACGTTAATGTGTATTCCACCCCTGTGCTAACAAAATAAAAGCAAAACAAGCCAACGCTTAATATCTCCCTTAGGCCTATTCACCCTGCCTATGCTTTCCAGGACCAACCCCGAACACAGTAGCACGTTCCCTTTAGTATGCAAAGCCCCGCCCCTGTGGTCAGTGGAACACCAATCCCAAACTGACAAGTTACAACTCACTTGACTCCAGTGGCTGGAATTTACATACTCACACTTCCGCCCCTCACCAAGGTGACGCCCCTCACCAAGGTGACGCCCCTCATAAAGATGACTTTCGTCATGGTCACGAGACCTTGGTAAGTACAATTATACAATTATACATTTAAATAACTCATGCTACACACACCCATTTATATCCCGTGCAGCAATATCTATACACCAACATTTACACACTACATACAACATATAACACACAAATGCACACAGGGGCGGGGCACATTGCCACAAACATACAGTACGTTTATTATTTTGAATATCTTTAAAATTTCCAGAGGAAATCATTGTTAATTTAAAATCTTTTATCAAGCAACAAAAAAGCAGAGCCAGGGAAATCCCCCCCCCCCCCCCCACCCAATTGCTTTCGCTATTAACCTCTTCAACTCCAGATTCAAAAATGAATGTGCACTCCAGGTAACAGATTTTGAAATTATTAGAATTGGTATTTTTACCCCTGATATTGGTATAAAATAATAATAATTGGAAAAAAGTCAATACATTTATAACATTTTTATTAACCCTTTAAGCTTCTGTATACTATATAGTCATATTCAGTAAAGCAAAACAGACACAAAAGTTGCATCATTTTTTACATTTTATTTTTGTATGAACAAAAAGAACATTTTATATAAATAACAGAATGTGGGAGAGCAAAAGCTCTGCCCATGTATATTTATTGGTGCTTGGTAGTAGTTGGCAGGGATGGGGTTAATTCCACCCTGCCAAAAACATATGAGAATGTGGCTGGATCCCATAAAAAGAGAGCCCAGGGCTCCATTTGGAGAGAGGAGTTTGGTGAGTGAACCTGTGTTGTTTTGTGCCTCTGTATTGTCTTTAAAAGTTCAGTGAAGGCTCTGCCCAGCCTGAACAGTTTTTGTATGTTTGTTTAACCCTTTATTTTGCCCTTGTGCCTTTTTGTTTGTACTTTTGTGTTATTTTTGTTTATTAAAGTATGCTTTAGCACTTGTACTGCAGTCTCTGTCTCACTGCTACCCTGTCACATGTGGTGTCCTGCGTGGGATAAAAACGCCTTCGAGAAAAAATATATATTATTATTTTTTTTAATGAAATAAAAAAATATATATGAGAAGGAAGCAACAGCCATTGCCGGCTGGCTACCATGTTTCCCTCGCAGAGGAGTGGTGCCCCGGCTGTGTCAATTTTGGGCACACAGTGGCCATCTGCCCCTCCCAATACCAGCAGGAGAGGTGGTCTGATGTGCCTGAAGAGAGGGAGAAAGAGCCCTGTTGGTGGTGCTTGGCCTGTGGGGAGGGTGACCATCCAACGCCCCGCTGCCCGGGCCAAGCTTGGATGGCACTGTCTGCCCAGAAGAGGGTGAAATGGAAGAGCAGCTGTGCCTGGAGAAGGCCCAGAAGGGGGGGGGGGGGGTGGAGACAGAGCATCCAGCGTTCAGAAGAGCCAGAGCGTCTAGCACCCAAGCTGCTGTACTCATCCCCTCTTGCATCTGTCGGGACAAATGCCACTTAGTCAAATTATTCCCCACTCCAAAGTGGAACAAGGCAGGGTTGTCCACATCCCCCTCTCCTTTTTGCCTTAGCTATTGAGCCACTCTCTATATCTTTATGTGACAGCCGGGGGGTGGGCATGTACAGAAGGTTTCCCTGAAAGCAGATGATCTACTACTTTATATCTCTGATCCGGCCGCCTCTCTTCCTCAAGCACTCTCCATTTTAGAACAGTTTGGGAAGTTTTCTGGATACAAATTGAACCTGGACAAAAGTGAACTATTTACCATTAATAAAGTTGCCACTCAATATCCACTTCACACCCTACCCTTCAAGATTGCCCATAACAATTTATTTTACATAGGAATTTCAGTCACATGTTCTCATGCAAATCTTTTTTAAAACAAATCTTCTACCACTTCTAGAACATACTAAGCAGGACTTTATCCGATGGTCCACCATACCCCTGTGTGACAGAAATACAATGATTCTTGGTTGTAAATCTCCCTTTCGACCTGTGAGGGCACTAAGTAGCGAGAACAGAGTTCGCCGGACAGGCTGGCTTGACAGTTCTTTCCCAGGGTTCAAGGGAAGTCGTCCAGCTAGGAAGGGGGCGAGTCTCCGTTGCAATAACGCTTTGACCCAGAAGGGAAACAACGTGGCAGCTGCAGATTGGAGAGTGGTTGCACTTGTTTACCAAGGGGTCATGTGTGACAGCATAATAGGGGACAGAGAATCATAATCTGTTCCTTCGCTTTGGTTTGTGTAAATAAACTGAGGACTGTGAGAGACCCCGTTCTGTAGTAAAAAGTACCGTGAGTGTTTTGTCTTGTAATTGTCTTGTCTTGCACATTACCAGACAACTAACACAGTTCCGGAGTTGTCGCCCTAGGGCCAGCACTAAGCCGGAACAGCACTTCACCAGTAGTCACTTGTAACAGGGGAAATCTGTGCTGACTCTTCTGGTGCGTTCATAGTGCTGCAGGAAGAGGGCAGCAGCCTTGCAATATCCGTTGGTCAGTCATGGCAGTGACAGATAGAGGGTGGGAGAGAGGGTGTGTGGGCTTTCCCTCTCTCTGAGTGGCTGAGAGGCGGGCATTGGTGGGCTTTCTGGCCCTATAAATAACGTTCTGTTGTTCCCTCAAGTCTGCCCCTATAAAACAACATAACGAGCCAGCGGGAGCTCTGCTCCAGGACTTAGCACGGCTGGTAAAAGAAAAAGAAAACGAAAAGAAACCCAAAGAGAAGAAACTAAAAAAATATTGGCAGCGGGGAAACATTGGGCAAACCCCATAAAGTGCATAAAAAGCAGGCTGAGGGAGCCGAGAAGTATAGGATGGGGACCCAGGCCGTGTGGGTACCGACGGTCAGGGTAACGCTGCCCAGTGCAGCACCTTTTCTTTGTAGTTTTGATTACTGTGTTTTATTTTCTCTTTTTGATTTCGCCTTTTGTTATTATTATTATTTGAGAGCAACTGCGAGTGCGTCAGCGGGACTGTTTACCTGTGGGTATTTCCGTGGACCTGTCTACCATCGCTGGTATTCAGGCCACGGACAACAGCGCCCTCTGCGGGCTAAACCACGCACTTGGAAAAAAAAGTAATAAATAAAACTGGGCACCTGTGCAGTGTTTCAAGTACACCCTTCTGTCTCCCATGTCAGTATATACCCACACCCTTCCACATCACTAAATAAACTGTATCACCCACCACGAGCACTACTGCACACACCCAGGACTGGTGACCGTGTATGTATTATTGTGGGTCAGATATCAGATAGCTTATTGTTTACCCCATGCAGTACACATTGTTGTGTATTACCGGGGGATTATTGTTTAGGTCACCAGACCTGGAATATAAAGATTCACTTTTCCAAACTGGATTACAAGGCTCTGTCTATTTAATTACTGCACTGCATCACTCCTGCACCTGTTTCCACTCAACCACTTTGCCACACCCTGTCACTTGTTGGCCAAAATGAATACACTCTTCAAATTTCTATATCTCTTTCAATGCACCCCAATTATTCCTAAGGCTTTTTTCAACAAGCTTGATCAAATGATTGCTTCCTTCATTTGGAACAAGAAATCCCCCCGCATACATAAAGTCTTCCTTCAAAGATCAAAGCCAAGAGGCATGACATTGCCCAATTTCTAGTTTTATTACTGGACAGCTAATATTTGGAATTTACTGTTCTGGCGTCAACTCCAATTAAAAGAAATGATCTCAGCCTGGCTACTAATTGAAGCATTCCTGTAAATCCTCATCACTTTCTGCCTTACTGTGCTATTCCATGCCCCTGTCTATCTCAGTTTAGCCAGAATCACAAACTAAGGATATGGGCACGATTTTGAAAATATTTTAGCCTAATTTCGCTCTCTGTACTCTCCCCTGTTGATGCCAACCATATGTTCCCTCTCTCTCTTGTAGACCGGGCATTCAGTATTTGGCATAGAAGTGGTATCGCAACCATTTGGGACCTTTACAAAGACAACATTTTTATGTCATTTGAGCAGCTTGCAAATACATTTAACTTACCCCAATCCCACTGTGGCAATGTGCCCCGCCCCTGTGTGCAATTGTGTGTTATGTGTTGTATGTTGCGTGTGTAAATGTTGGTGTATAGTCATTGGTACACGGGATATAAACGGGTCTGTGTTTCACGTGTATTTAAAAAGTGTATATTTGTATTTAGGCACGGGATTGCACATCACGCACGTGCATTTAAAATATAATATGTGAACACGGGGTTTCACGTAATGAATTCACGTGCTGGGATTCAAGTGAGTAATTAATTAGTAATTGAATCCCAGCACAACAGTATATATAGATGCACGTTTCTGTCACTCGGGGTTGGGTGTTCGAGAGTGGAGAACGGGTGAGAGAGAAGGAGAACGTAAAAGTAGTAAAGTGAAATCTAGAAGTGTTTGTACTCACCGTGTTTGTTTGTCTCTCTGTGCACCGTTTGTTAAGTGTTAGTTCGTTTTGTTTGTCTGTTTATTTTGGCTACAAGTGCCGTGTCCTGTTTTGTGTTCTGTTCAAACCTTTTATTTTCTGTGCTGTTAATCACGCGCTCAGCTTAACCAAACCACATCTCTCTGTTTATTTATTTCCTGGCTCTGGTCTGACACCACCCACTCCGGCCGTCTTTGTGACACGTGGTGTCCTGCGTGGGATCTACAGCGCCTCCAGGACTCAGGCCAGAGCAGGAACAACATTCTTGGATTTAAAAAAAAAAAAAAAAAAAAAAAAAAAAGGGGCCCAGTCTATCCCAGTAGTCGTCCAGTTCCTGGAGTTTATGGATAGGGAACGATGGGAGGCTTATGCGAGGGAACAGACCGTAAGCACCTGGGAGGAAGGTGTGGGGTTGGTCCTCAGCTAAGGAAGAATGCCTGCTGTCCCCGTCTCCACCAGCAGAGGAAGAATGCCTGCTGGTTTTGCCTCCACAGCCCAAGCGGGAGGAGCCTGAGCGTCCACAGCCCAAGCGGGAGGAGCCCGAACGTCCTACGCCTGAGTGGGAGGAGCCCGAACGTCCTACGCCTGAGTGGGAGGAGCCCGAACGTCCTACGCCTGAGTGGGAGGAGCCCGAACGTCCTACGCCTGAGTGGGGGGAGCCCGAACGTCCACAGCCCAAAAGGGAGGAGTCGGTGCATCCACAGCCCAACAGGGAGGAGTCGGTGCGTCCACAGCCCAACAGGGAGGAGTCGGTGCGTCCACAGCCCAACAGGGAGGAGTCGGGGCGTCCACAGCCCAAAAGGGAGGAGTCGGGGCGTCCACAGCCCGAAGAGAGGGAAGTCGGGGCTTCCACAGCCCTAGGACCCAAGCTGCCAGCAGAGGGTGAATACCTGCTGGTCCCACCTCCACCAGCAGAGGGTGAATGCCTGCTGGTTCCACCTCCACCGCAGTGGGAGGACTGCTTGCCCCTCCCACCTCCACCAGCAGAGGGTGAATACCCGCTGGTTCCACCTCCACCGCAGTGGGAGGACTGCTGGCCCCTCCCACCTCCACCAGCAGAGGGTGAATACCTGCTGGTTCCACCACCGCCAGGAGCAGAGGAGCTGGAGCTGCCTCTGCCTCCACCACCGCCAGGAGCAGAGGAGCTGGAGCTGCCTCTGCCTCCACCACCGCCAGGAGCAGAGGAGCTGGAGCTACCTCTGCCTCCACCACCGCCAGGAGCAGAGGAGCTGGAGCTGCCTCTGCCTCCGCCCGGAGCAGAGGAGCAGGAGCTGCCTCTGCTGCCCGTACCTCCGCAGGGAGTACGGTGGCCGGAGCCCCAGAAAGGGGAGCTGCCGGCCACGAAGAAGGGGGAGGAGGTCTGGAGACCACCAACCCCAGCAGCAGTTTCGCTGCCGGAGATCGTGGGGGAGGTCAGGAGACCTGCTCCCACTGCAGCAGTTTCGCTGCCGGAGATCGTGGGGGAGGTCCGGAGACCTGCTCCCACTGCAGCTTCTTCGCTGCCGGCAGTACTGTGGTCGGAGCCCCACCAAAGGGAGCTACCGGCTACAAAGAAGGGGGACGAGGTCTGGAGACCACTTTCCCCAGCAGCAGTTTCGCTGCAGGAGTTCTTGTGGCCGGAGCCCCACAGGAGGGAGCTGCCGGCTACGAAGAAGGGGGAGGTCGGGGGACCACCTGCCCCCGCAGCTTTTTCGCTGCAGGACGGGACCAACAGGCTGTCAGCCGTGCCACTACCGGCAGGGGTGCTGACAGCATGGCCAGCCATGGGCCCACTGAAGCCTCCCTTCCCAGCCCGAGACTTTGTCCTGGACTGCTGGGTTTTTAAGGGGGGAGGTGGCCGTTGAGGCCATGTGTGCTGCGCACAAGGGGGGGTATATGTGGCAATGTGCCCCGCCCCTGTGTGCAATTGTGTGTTATGTGTTGTATGTTGCGTGTGTAAATGTTGGTGTATAGTCATTGGTACACGGGATATAAACGGGTCTGTGTTTCACGTGTATTTAAAAAGTGTATATTTGTATTTAGGCACGGGATTGCACATCACGCACATGCATTTAAAATATAATATGTGAACACGGGGTTTCACGTAATGAATTCACGTGCTGGGATTCAAGTGAGTAATTAATTAGTAATTGAATCCCAGCACAACAGTATATATAGATGCACGTTTCTGTCACTCGGGGTTGGGTGTTCGAGAGTGGAGAACGGGTGAGAGAGAAGGAGAACGTAAAAGTAGTAAAGTGAAATCTAGAAGTGTTTGTACTCACCGTGTTTGTTTGTCTCTCTGTGCACCGTTTGTTAAGTGTTAGTTCGTTTTGTTTGTCTGTTTATTTTGGCTACAAGTGCCGTGTCCTGTTTTGTGTTCTGTTCAAACCTTTTATTTTCTGTGCTGTTAATCACGCACTTTATTTATTTCCTGGCTCTGGTCTGACACCACCCACTCCGGCCGTCTTTGTGACACCCACTTATTTCGAAATCTACAAATCAGGCACTTCATACGTAATCAATTCACCCAATTCCCTTCGTTTCCTTCTAAAACCGACACAGATTATATACTTTAACTTGTACCCAAAAACAGGGGACTGATATTCAAAATGCATTCCACAATCTTTCTTCTACACCATCCATCCTTTTCTATATTAAAAAATCTATGGGGACAGGATTTGGGCTTAGTACTACAAGATGACTAGTGGGAGGCCATTCTATCTCGGGTGCATTCCTCATCTGTATGTGCCAGTGTGACAGAGAAAGAATGAATCTTGGTTATAAATCTCCCTCCCGACCTGTGAGGACACTGTGTAAAGGGAACAGTGTGCCCCGAACTGGATGGTCTGACAATTCATTCCAGGGAAAGGTGGAAGTTGGCCATCTAGAAAGGGGGTGGAGCCACGGTACACCAAGTCATTGTTCCAGGCGGGAAGTGATGTGGCAACCGCGGATTGGAGGAAAAATGGTTGCACTTGCTAACCAAGGGAGCGTGGCTAAGCGATCTGTTCCTTTGTTATAGTTGAGCAAGAACCGCTGAAGGAAAATAAAATAACCGTGAGTGTTTAGTGTTTGTTTGTTTTGTCATTTCTAATTGTACTTGTTCTTATTAGATGGCTAACACGTACTGGGAGTTGTCGCTTAAGGCCAGCACCAACCAGGACAACACTTCACCACTGTTCACGAATAAATTGTATTTCACCACTTGCACGTTAGCACTCACTCTGTACTTGTGATCATGTTTGTGTCTTTGTGTGTGTTTATACTGTGTTTATTATTTCGGGACTGTAACCCGTGGTTTAAAACAGTGCAATACACATTGCTGTGTATTGCCTGGGATTATTATTTACCTTCGCAATGACCTGGATTACAAAAACAGAAACCAGAAAATCTGTTACACATTGCATCACTTATACACCTGCACACTGCAAACCACTTTGCCACAGCCAGACATGGGCTTTTACAATTTAAAATTATACACCGTATTCATATGTCTAAGGTTAAGCTTGCATAAAATCTTTCTGGATTTGGACCCGACTAGTGAAAGGTGCAAGCAGGATAAGAAACAATCCGACTACCTGGCTTTTGCCACTCTCCTAGCCAGACACCTTATATTACTTAATTGAAAGCAAGCTGCCCCACCCACATTTGTCCATTTGATTAGGGATACAGTGCAATTTCTAAAATTAGAGAAAATTAAATATACACTCCATGGGTCCTCTGAGAAGTTTTACGCAGCTTGGCAACCATATCTATCTTACTTTGACTTTCTGAGTCACCCTACTCATCCATAGCTAGAGGCTGAGCTACCTCAGTCCCTTTCAAATAACCACTTATTCTAGTTTCTGCTAGCTGTGCATGACAGAATCCATTTGTCTTTTTTATTTATTATTATTATTTATTTGTCTATTTTCATTATTATTATTGATATTCTTACTTTTGTTTTATTTGCTTCAATTACTGCTTCACTGTGATGTATATTTGGCACTGTGGTGACTCTCTTATCCACTCAATAGCTAAGAGAGAGAAAGACAACTCTGTGTGTCAGTGGTAAAACAAAGGGTTCAATTTAGAGGTTTTCAAGGTTGTCTGGAGTCGCCAGCTCCTCTTCGCCTAGGGGCACCACCTCCGCTTCGCCTGGAGTCGCCAGCTCCGCTTCGCCTGGGGTCGCCAGCTCCGCTTCGCCTGGGGTCGTCAGCTCCCCTTCGCCTGGGGTCGCCTGCTCGTCATCGCCTAGGGTCGCCCGCTCGCCATCGCCTGGGTTTCTGTCAACGCCTCTACAGCTGAACTTTACAAGAAGCGACTATCTTTTCAAACCGTGTTTGATCTATCTACTCAACAGGCAGAGCACTTATTGTATAAAGCATGCCATATAGCATACGAAAATGACGACAAGACCAGTAAAGTGCTCGCTCACCATTTCCGGCAGTCCTCAGCACCCTATTTCATTTCACAAATCCAATCACAATCAGGCCTCATAAAGGTGTTTCTATTCAACACTGTTGACAAAGGCTTTTTTGTTTGCAGATTGAATCTTATCACCAGCAGCAGGATGGTCTGCACTCATAAACCTTGTCATAGTGTAGATTTCTTTATCAACAGGTCTTGATGGGTACAGTCTGAAATATATGTTTACATTTTTATGATGTGGACAAATTATAGATTATTGGAATATTATAAAATGATCATCATTCGGAGCAGTGTAGGGGTTTTACCTTTTTGTAGGAAAACTTCACAATGACTCTTACTTTAATTGCGTTTCAGCAGAGTAGTTTGTATTCAAGCAGAAAACTTCACAGCATCACAATACCATTGCATTCAGTGGATTGGGTAACCCTCCACGCTACAGATAACTACAAATGACTTGCCTTTTCATTCGATATTTATAGCCACTAGCACACAGCCACTAGCACACAGCCTGCTCCTCCAATGGTTACTATACTTCTTATCTGATAACATGGGTTGTACTCAACAGAATGTTCAAGAACACCTTGCTATACACAACCCAAGCATCTCCTGGCCCTGAGCAAACAAAACCAATTTCAACTGTCAATGGAATTTTATCCAATACACATACCAATTTCACATACATTCCCACCTTTTGCTGTTCCTTATATAGAACTGTGGCAAAGTGGTTGCTGATTATGTACAGGTGCAGAGGTGATGCAGTGCAGGAATAAACGGACAGAGATTTGTAATCCGGTATGGAAAAATATACGTTTTTTTTTAGTTATAATCCAGGTCTGGTGACCAAATAATAAACTCTGGTTATACACAGCGATGCGTAAAACACGGAGAACAGTAATAGGGATTGCAGCCCTAAAAAATAAACAGATTATCTCTCCCACAATATACAATCACGGTCACCAGTCCTGGGTGCGTGCTGTAGTGCTCGTGGTGGGTGATACAATTTAAAGAGTGACAAATAGTGCAGTGCTGTTCCGGGTTCAGTGCTGGCTCTTAGCGACAACTCCGGAACGTGTTAGCCGTCTACAAACACACAAGTAACAATTATAGACAAGACAAACAAACAAACAAACACTCACGATACTCTTAATACACAGTGCACGGGTCCTTCCGGGTCTATTTCGAAACCAAAAGCGAAGGAAAAGATTTACAATTCTCCAGCCCCTTTTATGCGGTTATGCATGACCCCTTGGTAAACGAGCTGCAGCTGTTTTATTTATTTATTTTTTAATTAAAAATGTAGTCGTCGCCAATTTTTTACCTCTTTTTTTTTCTCCCCAATTTAGCATGCCCAATTATTATCTGTATCCTCGGCTCACTGCTCGCAAACCCTCCGCCGACTCGTGAAACGGAGGCTGGAGCACACGTCCTCCGAAACTGCAGAGTTAAACAGAAAAAGATGCGGCGGCATCTAATACAAAAATAAATAAGAAGTTCAAACAGAAAAAAACTGTGCTCGCAGAGCAAAATAAATATTTTAAATAAAACAAATCACGAACACAAAATAATAAAAACAACACAGGTCAGGCTGGGCAACTGCTGTCACTGTTCTTGTATAGAATTAAGTTTCGTTTTCTCTCTCATACACCCACCGTGAGTGCAGCGAGCTGCAGGCTTTTATGCAGGTGACCATCTCCCTATTAGCAACAAATTAAATCAACAAATTAAATCACGAGGTTTTTATAATAGTGGATGGGGCTTCCCATCCACACTACCAAACAGTATGAAATAAAAGCAAACAAACATTCGGCTACGCCGTCACTAAAGAAAACAATAACACAACCCACGGCGCTTCGCCGTCATGTATACTTTTTAACAAATACAATAATAATAATAATAATAATAATAATAATAATAATAATAATAATAATAATAATAATAATAATACAATACACTGCACAGGGGCCGAGGGGTATCCCGTTCTAAAAATAAATAAACAAATCAATGTACAGGGCACCTCGCCCTGTTACAACACTCATAAAATATTAATACTAAAAACGATTTGTTTGGAGCTCTGTGACGAGGTACAACCCGCCCGTTTGTATATGTATTATTTTGTTGTAGTATTTAAATGCACTGTTTTGTGTATTGTGACAAACGGTCAGTTTTTGTACACGGAGAAGGTATCAGAAATGTGGTGATACTGATATCTTGCCTCTATTCAAAACAAAAAAAAAAGATGTTTGTCATTGTAAAGAGTACATTGTAAACAGTGAACCAGTTCCCATGATTCAGGTGGGCTTAGAAAGTCAGGTAACCTGTTTAGCGGGAGTCTTGGGGCATAAAAGGTAGCAGAGCATTATCCAAGGGGTCTGGACTGAAGGTGTAACAGTCTGAGAGAGAGTGTAGGGGTAAGGTGACTGTGTTACAGCCCTGCGTGTGACCGTATCGAGCTGTGTTTCTCGGCAGCGCCCGGGAGTATGGAGCGCCATTGTGCCAAAACTATTGGGCCGTTAGTTTGTCCATTTGTTTGTCAATTCGTTTATCAATTCGTGAATTTGTCAATTTGTTTGTCAGTTTGAGGATTGGTCAATTTGTCCAGCAATTAGTCCAAAAATTTGTCAATTCATACAGTAATTCATGAACGTATTTGTTAATTCATCTAATAATTAATTAATGAATTTGTAAATTCATTAATACGAAAGGCTGTACGGACCTGCAATTTTCCAATCAACCAGACAAACTTCCCAACGACCAGACAAACCTTTCCAGCCAATGGGAGCACACACTAATATTTTAATCAGTGAAAATGCAGCCTCACTCAAAACTGCTACAGTCAATAACATTTAGAAGGGCGTTTCAAAAGATATTCTATTTAACAGGATGCTCGCCTCTGCTGATTTTCAATGGAGACTTCCGTCTCACTGCGCGCAAAGCATTGTGGTATATAGTGAGTTAGGCAAAAGAAATTATATGGTGAGTCAATGCAGGCGTACGGAATGTTGCTGGTTTTCGCCATGTTAAAAAAATGCATAACACTTTTGAAGTAGATTTCACATTTGCCCAAGGCCTTTTGAAGAAAACAGCAACATTAGCAAATTATGACAATACGTAGTTATTATGAAAAATATTATTTTCTGAGCACAATCCCGTTCGTTGGCGCATGCGTAGAAACATCGCTCTAAAGAAGCGTATTGATTAAATCATTTAACAACATAAAATATTATCAAGACACAGCAATATAGTACAGTAAACAAACTACCGGCATTTTTTTTTAACATGGCGAAAACCAGCAATATTTCGTACGTCTGCAATGACTCCCCATATCATTTCTTTTGCCTAGTTTGTCTGGTTGATTGGCCGTACAGCCTTTCGTATTAATGAATCTACAAATTAATTAATTAATTATTAGATTAATTAACAAATACTTTCATGAATTACTGTATGAATTGACAAATGTATGGACTAATTGCTGGACAAATTGACCAATTCACAAATTGACAAACAAATTGACAAATTCACGAATTGACACAAATGGCGCTCCATAAGCAGAGAGTAACAGCGTGGTTGCTGTGAGGAGCGGGAAAGGTTGCAGTATAGAGAGAGAAGAGCGGAACCGAGTTGTGTTTGTGGTGTGACATTGTGAATTGATTCTGAAATGGAGTTCTGTGTGATAAGTGTTTTTTTTTTTTTTTTTTTTTTTTTAATTTAGTCGTTGCCAATCAGTTTTTATTATTTTCTCCCCAATTTGAAATGCCCAATTATTTTTAGGCTTAGCTCACCGCTACCACCCCTGCGCTGACTCGGGAGGGGCGAAGATGAACACACGCTGTCCTCCAAAGCGTGTGCCATCAGCCGCCCGCTTCTTTACACTGCAGACTCACCGTGCAGCTGCCTCAGAGCTACAACGTCAGAGGACAACGCAGCTCTGGGCAGCTTACAGGCAAGCCCGCAGGCGCCCGGCCAGACTACAGGGGTCGCTGGTGCGCGGTGAGCCGAGGACACCCTAGCCGACCTAACCTACCCTCCCTCCCCCCGGACGACGCTCGGCCAATTGAGCGCCGCCCCCTCGGAGCTCCCGTCCACGGTCGGCTGTGGAATAGCCTGGACTCGAACCGGCGACCTCCAGGCTATAGAGCGCATCCTGCACTCTAGCGAGTGCTTTTACTGGATGCGCCACTCGGGAGCCCCAGAAGACTAGTCTTTTAGGGACATTTTAAACTCACCTGTGTGTTAACTGTGTGGCGTACAATGCTCGTTCCGTCTCTTTCAAAGGGCCTTTAATTTCAAATGCTAAACTGTGTGACTTGTGTGGAAGCATTTTCTTAAATCAAACAAATTCTTTGACCTGTGTGGAAACAATTTTGAAATAGCAACCTGCATAAACCATGTGGACTCTGTGTCCTGTCTGGAAACCACTGTGAGAATCGAACTTATATATGGACTGTGATAACGACAAGTGGCTTTATAGTCTGTGCTTTAAAAAAGAAAGAAAGCTAGATGTATTTCCCTAATGAACTGTGTGCTCTAAAAGGGGATAGTACAATAATAATTAAACACGACACAGACTGTTTTAGTGTTTTATTGAGTCGTGGTGTTATGTACCAGCCAGGACAGTGAAGTATGTGTTTGTTGTAGTCCTGGATATTGCCAGTAGGGGTCTCCAGAGAACGTGAAAAAGGATAAAAGGTTCATTTAATCCCCAAGAAAGGACTGTATAACAGTATTGTGAACCTAAACTTACCTGCTGTTCCTGTATGGGCCAGAGGGGCGCCAAACACTGTTGTGTGGCGAGAACAAAGACCTGGAGATACTTGCTTGGAAAAGGAATAAACTACAGTTAAAGTCAAATCACTTGTGAATTACAAAATTACTTGTGAATGTGTTATTTACCTTGTGTGGATCTGTGTCTGGAGCAATGTTAATTTTCTCAGCATTTTTTGTTTTAGTCTAGTTGACGAAAACCTGTAGAACTTTAGTCCAGTTTTCTTTAATTTAATTAAGTTTTAGTCTTAGTCTAGTCAACGAAAATGGTCAAGAGATTTAGTCTTACTCATAGATATTGGTTTAGTCGGTCAGTTAGTCTATTTCCAAGGACTTAGTCATGTTTTAGGCCATATATACTTTTTAAGATGGTTTCACAGACCCAGGTTAGCTCTAATCTTGGACTACCTTACCTAAATTAACATTGGGTAGTCCAAGATTGTTTCACAGACTCTGATTAGCAATAGTCCTAGACTAACACTTAAAAATCAACATTAGGTTGATTTTTGCTAATCAGGGTCTGTGAAACCACTGGTTTGTGCAGCATATCAGTGTAATGACATTAATTTTTGAAAAAATCCTTATCTATTAAAATACACACCAAAACAATTTAAAGAGCAAGTAAATTAGGCAGAAGCAATATGAACAATTTAAAGAAAACAACTCATACACTTATTCATTTTAAATATTTATTTGATATATTTATTCTTTTAAATGTGTCAGACCATATTTAGAGCCCTTGTAAGTTGCAAAGCATTTAAAGCTGGAAAAACAAAAAAAATACAGCATATTTGTCATGAATTATATAGAGTTGGAAATCTCCACAATGGAGCTATTAAGATACTGTATTTAAGGTAAAAAAAAAATGTTCTACCTACAAAAAGTTAAGGATTTGTTATAGAAAGGCAACTCCTTAGATAACTGGAGTACACACTTAAAGTAAAGTAAACGTGGATGGTAGAGGTTATGAGCTTTGATATTTAAAATCATGATAAAATCTAAATTATACAAAATAGAAACTTTAAGTGTTCATTTTTAAAAATGCACATCTTTCCAGGTGAACTGTGGCTCTGTTTCTTTTTCCCTGTGTAAGATCACCAGTAATGCTGAACACTTTTTCAGCAAATGCTTGAGAGGCTGGCATGGCAAGTAAATCAAGTGCATACGGCTTTAGGACTAGAAAAGTAACAGGACTTTGTGATTTCCAAAGTGTAACTCCATTTGGATCATTGCTGCAGAGCTCTGACACAATGTGCTTGTACTTCTTGATTTCATGCCTGACTAAAGGAGCAGCTCCTGAAACTGGTAACTTCTGTGGTTCTTTTGAAAAGAAATGGAATCTAGCTCTTTGCAGCACCTCTGGCAATCTAGCACCTCTTGTAACTCATTGTCTTCATTTTCAATGAGTGTCTCTACTGCAACAGTGGGTCTAGGAAGCCGGCTGCGGCCACAAGTGGATTAAAATTAGCTGCTGTTGGATCTAAAAAACAAGAAAAATGCTCTTCCATGTTAGTCTTCATTTTGTATGCAACCGCAGCTAGATCTCTATAGCTACTGGTGTGACCGTAGTCAGTAAGATGTGAAAGGAGATCAATAAGAGCTGGCAGCACCAATGAGAGAGACATTGTATCACTCTGAAGTGTTTTTGTGTGTTCAGCAAAAGGTAAGAGAAGTTCTTTCAGAGAACTCAACTTCTGCCACTCACTTGGTAAGAGACAATCCCAGCCCTCATTGCTTGACAGTTGGAAGATGACATCTTTGATCTGGAGTAATCGTGCAATCATTCAGTATGTGCTGCTCCATCTTGTAGGACAGTCTGTAATAACAGTCAAGCCGCAAGCTGACAAAAGCTTTTCAGTTGTTTTTGAGGATTTTCTGAAAAGTGCCACAATCTTTTGTACTTTTGCAAGCAGATGGCTCACATTTTTGTCTTTCTCTACCAGATTTACAACAAGTTGTAGAGTGTACACCACACAAGGCATTCTTTTAATATTGTCATATATGTATTCTGTCTCTTTGTGAACATCCTGTTCCAGATCATCATTCTCATCTTCACTTAAACTTTCTAGATCTTCCTCTGATGGAGTTCTAAAAGCTGCTAACATGTTACTTCCGTTGTCTGTTATAACTGTTAAAACCTTCACCTGCGTGATCTCCCATGATGACAAACAGTGATCAAGATGGTCTTTAATGGACTCTCCAGTGTGAGGATGGGCAATCTGAATCAGAGGCAGCATGACATGTTTGGGCTCATTATCATTTGTGCAGAAAAAAACATGCACTGATTGCTAGGATGAAAGTGGTCATTCCCCTTTTTGTCCATTATTATTATTATTATGTATTTCTTAGCAGACGCCCTTATCCAGGGCGACTTACAATTGCTACAAGATATCACATTATTTTTACATACAATTACCCATTTATACAGTTGGGTTTTTACTGGAGCAATCTAGGTAAAGTACCTTGCTCAAGGGTACAGCAGCAGTGTCCCCTACCAGGGATTTAACCCACGACCCTCCGGTCAAGAGTCCAGAGCCCTAACCATTACTCCACACTGCTGCCCATATATCACACTGCTGTCCATATATCAAGCTCAACGACAACTTGACGAGCCCTAGCCACTGTGTTTTTCACCCGCTCCTTTTCCTCATCATACAGTTTATCTGCAATGATGCATACTTTGGCTTTCTTTGGCACCACAAATTTTATAGAGATCTATGACGGTTAGATTAAAAGATATAATATTAATGCATTTTATTTTTCTAAATTAAAATGAATAAGAATAATAATAAAGAAACAAACACGCCCGTATTTTAAAAAGTAGAAATAAACCAGTTGTATTTCACTGCAATCAGATAATGAAACAATGAAACTTCAGCGATATATACCAGAATATAATATATTGTGGCAAACATGACATATCGGTACTGTACGTTTAACAGAGAGCCACTTGCGTATAAAAGCTGAACAATTAGCTTGTTGAGGAGGCTTGCTGGAGGTCACTACGGGTGCTGTATGGAGGTTGGCGGTTCCTGTTTGCTATGCAGTCTGGGATGGAAGGCATTGTGTGATGTCATCAGGAAGTTTGGAGCTGAGTGCTGTGACTGATGGCGTGTTCGAACGAAACAATTTTGAAAAGGAAAAAGTTTTCTATATTATCAGCGGCTGCATGAGGAAAACGTTGACTAAACTACTTGCCAAGTATTTGGAACAAATTACGTGCCGGAGGCCAGATGAACAAACAAGGTTAACTAACCTGTTTGTTCCAGCGGAACAGGTCGTACAGTTTTGAAATTGGGGAGTTTGGTTTTAGGTCATTGAAAGGATTCCCGCATCGTTGTTTCGATTGCTAAAGGGAAATTGACATTTTTGTGACTGGTTCAATATCCAATTCAGTCGCTGTAAGGAAGAGAGAATTCAAATATAACTGACTTGCAGCATATTAAATGAACATTACTCTGTCTATCAGAACTGCTATAGAATTACCGCCAATCCTTGTGTGTTATTACAGACTCGTGTGTTATTTTCTGTACTTTATTATTTTTCTTCTATTTATTTATTTTGTTTTGACCAGTAAATAATTATAAATATTGCTTTATAGTATACTGTTTTCTTTTTGTTTCTGTATTTTATTTTAGTAAATTGTTAATTAACTTTTGCTTTGTTGATTAATTGTTGGGTATGTATATTGCGTTGTGTGTGTGTTTGCTGAGACTATTGAAACCCGGCTTGCAGTTTAATAGTGTAAATTGGCTCGTGAGGGTATATTCCCGCAACCACTGGCGTTGATTACTAAAGAGGTATCTTTGGTAATACGATGGTAAAGTTAGTTTGTCTCTTGGAAGGACCATATTTAAAGCAGGTTTCCAATAGGGATGAAAAGCTTTTCATTATTGTGTACTGTTTGTTACTACCATAGCAATTAACTGTTATTTTTATGTTTGGTTAATTAATATTTTGTTCTGTACATGTTTTGTTTCTTTGTTCTGTAAAACTTGTTTTTTTATTTTTGTTTATAATTTGGTTTCATTATTTTGGGGTAAATGGACTTAAAGCTGGAGCCACCTAAATATATATATATATATTTTACCTCATAAGCAACTTGTTTGATCATTCAATTAATTACTAGTCCCCTTTTACTCTGGTTGATATAGGACTTGAATAGGATAATGGGTTTTCTGGTCTTCTGGTCCTGGTAATGTGGTTAAGTTAAATAATTTGATAGGACATTTATTACTATCTGGCACCCCAGAGCTTGACGCCGTTACAATATGATATATGAATGTAATCGTGATTAACTACTCGCTTACCAGCCTATAATATTTTTCATGTTTCAGTAGTAAGCTCTTTTTTTTGGTAGCGTAGCTTATTGCAAAAATACTGTATGGGAAAATATTGAAATTGAGTAGCCTACGTTTTGACAGCGCACAAATAAACATATTTTCCATGAGATATATATATATATATGGGTCATTCTTCCAATAGGGTGCCTTTTGGACCTTGTGAAAAAAATGAAAATCAGTGTGTATTTGGGGAAATAAACATTTTTTATCATAAACAGAACATTTCAAATTAACCAAAAAAAACTTTTGCCAAGCTTAACAACAGAAAATCCGTAAATTAAAAGCCATAAATTCCTGTTTAAACTATATTTTGCGTCAACTCTGTTACGGACACATAAGTAACTCTCTGAAAAAGTGTTTAAGCTGTACACATTTCAATTCAAACATTTTTAGACAAATACTATGTCCCTAAATGCAATTCTTGAAGCATAAAAAAATAATTATCAAAGAATTCCATTTTTAGTCTCAATAATATTACGGAATCTACAAATAGAACTTTTAAGCACTGACATTTTTACATAAAAGTGTCAGATACCAGCTTAATTTTCACAAAACATTTAGGATGGATCTTTTTCTTACCTTTTGCTATTGGATAAATCAAGTTAGTTTACTACAAAGGACAAAATTAAATATTCTGGAGTAATATATTTGCAAGTAACATAGTTGACAACATAGTAACAGTATTGACAAAAGTAACAGAATTGACAGGACAGTATGTGCAGTGGTTATTTTGTTTATTTTTAACAGGCTTTCACAGATATAGAAGTCACAAATGTCATTGTAATACAGTCCTAAAAATATTTGCATTTATAATTTGCAATAAACAGACTGTTGTCTTACATTAGTAACCGCTGATTTTTGGAAACTACGCCAAGACCTGTATAATTATGCAACTGCAATACAACAAGGTAAGTTTTTTTGGTTAGGTTGTTTTTAATATGGAACTATAATGTTTTTAAATGTACATATTATCATTGTTGATGTAAAAATACAAACTTTATAATAACAGTACACAACAGCGCTGTAAGAATTCAATTTGAAAACATAACATTTTTAATGTAAACAAAATGATTTAAACGAAGACAGGCCCTTTCAAATGTAAGCAAGATGTAACATCATACTGTACAAATTAACAATATTTTACTGTTATCAAAGTGGAAGAGCTGAACAATGTATTTAACAATTATGGACATCTTTTTTAAAATCTGTTCTAGGTTTTTCTAGAATGTGTGTTTACACAGCTAATTTGGACCATATTTCTTTGGAGATCTCCACATGGCGGGCAGTCACAGGCCGTGGAGGTGGAATCACACTTATGACATCATCATGCAAGTACCATAAAATGTCCTCGCGATTTGGCCAGAAGAATCTGTTGGACCCCACACGATGCATGCATTTTACTTGTGCGTGTGTTTCATCGGTTGCAAGAATGATTCCTGGGTACAGATCCTCGTCATATTTGAGAACACACCATTTTCCAAGAACATTAGGATTGTGCCACTGAATTTGCTGAACAGTGGTACTTGGACATGCAGCTGCCGGTCCATTTGTGAAGTCGAAATGTTGTGTGTTGTAGCACTGACAATCAAGGTTTTTCTCAGTTGAACACAAGCAGCTAACATCCCGATATATTAGCTTTCCTGGTGAGAGTGTGACCAACTGATGGATCCTCATGGTTGAAGGAACAACAGGAATATTTAGTGGCATTTGATCTGTGGCTTTGTCTACAGCTTCACTGTCCACATAAAACAACTTGATAGTTGTATCTACCTCAGATAAAGATCTGAAGAGATCAGACGCATTCGTTATATCTTTCCCTTTGCTGACTAACATGTCAGCAGTTCTTTTCAGAACTGCTCCAACTCCATCAGGCGCACCTTTACCATGACTTGCTTCAAAAAAATTCCAGGTTCCGGCTGCAAATCCTTTCTTGTGCAATTCTGTACTGAACAAATAGAAATTCCCCTTCTGTCGGTACTGTGTACATGGGCCATCACTGAAGAAGTGCAGAACCGATACAGAGGGATATTTGGTTTTCACATGATCCAGAATAGGATTGAGATGCTCCCATATTGCTGGAGGTGCCTTTTGTTTTGATGGTGAAATCGAGCTAAAGCACACAGGGTCTGCTTTTGCGCCAAGATACAAAACTCCAGTGTGTAGTGTTGCTTGCTGGTGGGAGGAAGCAAAGTGTACAGCTTGAATTTCACTGCTGTATTTGCAGGAATAGTTTTCAGAAAAGTCAACATGTAGAAGACACTCGTTTGGAGACAGACTTTTCTTCAATTCACGACAGTAAGCAAATTGTTGCTTTATGTTGAAGCTGTGCCTTCTGAATTTATTAAGAAGGCTGTTGAACACCACAATGAGCTCCTTCATAGTGCTTTCCACTTCCTTCTTTATAGTGATCTTCACAGGTGCCTTTTCTTTTTCTTTATCTTTCTTTGGTTTTTCCTTTTCTACTGTCTGGGTTACCCACTGACAATAGGAAACACTGGTCAATACATCATAAGAGCTATTCAATGGAAGTTCTGTCTCCTTGCACTTGGTACATTCCCCATACATGCATGATTTGGAAGGAGGACTACAGCAGATCTTTTCTGCCAAGCTTTCAAGGTCAGAGTCATTAATGAGCTTCAGTTGATGTAGCTTTTCTACAACAAAACCAAGGTTTTCATGGAGTTTGCAGAGACAGGTGTCTCTGTCTGAAATAGTGGGGTGCACAGCCCAAAATGGTCTAAGGTGGCAGAAAAGTGAATAGGACATCGATGTATTTGGATTCTCCAATAGATACTTTCGATGAAGATTCTTCATGGTGTCAGTCAGAAATCTCTTCTGCATTTTTCTTTTGTTCTGAGTAATAGTTTGCTTCTTTCCCGTAGTAATTCGGCTCACGTCATCTCTGACATAAAAGGAGGCCACATTATTTTTAATCTCATCTGTGACTCTGCTTACTTTTCTTCTTACAAATGTGAAGGATTCATTTTCACTTGTCTGTTTGTTACTCTGCCATCGCTTCTTTGAAAACCCAAATGAATCCTGAGCAAATTTCTGCAGTCGATATTTTTTCACTATTTTGCCAGTAACAATTTTTGATAGAATTTGCTTCTCTCTCTCTTTCCTGGAAGTGTGATATTTTAATTTTATGTCTTCGATCAAAGAATGATGGAAAAGAAGGGTTTTCCGAACTGCATCTTCTGCAGGAAAGCTCTCCAGCAACCTGTTTGTTTTAGCTCTAGGCGATTCACTTTTCTTCAGCAAGCGTTGGTACCGCTTTTTATATTTTTCCAAAACTTTCTTTTGCTGTTTGAAAGAAACCTTTAGATCTTCCAATTCTTGAAGTATCTTTTTTTTCTTTTGAGATGTTCTTCTTCTTCGATTGCGTTGCCTATAAAAAAAAAAAGTATGATAAAAATAAATACATATTTTGTTCATAGATTAATGTATTTTTAAGCATACATTATGCCAACAATATATTAAATACATATGTAAAGCCAGTATGAATAATAATTTAAATTAAATTCAAAAATAATATTTTAAAATCGAATACATGTAGGATGCATGCAGTTTCTCAATCTGTAGCCTAACTCTAACCTTGAAGGTCCTGGCTGATGGACCTCATCTGGGCTTTCTGGAGGTGTTGCCAAGGAGTCTATTGCTGCTTTCTTTTCCCTACACTTCTGCTGAGCTTTTCTCCAGTATTTCCTTTTGCTACGCTTCTCTCTTTCACCAAGTTCTGACACTGACTTCACCTTCCCTGTTTCTTTCCTTGCTTTCCATGTCTGCCGTTCTTTTTTCAAATACTCTTGTCTTTTTGATGGATCTGCATCACGGCGTGCACGATAGCGCCGTTGTTTTTCTGCAGCAGTAAGTGCCATTTAACTAAATCTACCTGTAAATAAACATATTTATGTTTTTAATCAATTTTAACCTTTAAATGTAATTAAATATAATTAAATTATGAGCAACAACCACGTCATAGTAATTTCTTAAATCAACACTGTTACCTTAAGTCAACTCTGTTACTCTAAACATGTAACAGAGTTGACCAGTAACAGGGTTGACTTACATAACAAAGTTTGCCCTTTATTTCCAATGTGGCAAAGCACATGGCTGCACATGGTGTGCTTCTGGTGAAGGCTTTATTTGAGTTTATTAAACTAATTATACATTTTTGTATATATATTTTTTTTCTACTTAACTTTGCATAACATAGTTGACATTTATAAAGTACCTTATGAACCCAGACATAGTAGCTTTAAAAAAAATATATGAAAAACTGCTTAGACACATACCTGAAGTTGCTTCCTGTGTCTTCCTCCTTTATGATGTCATATGCTGAAGATCATGTGACTTGTGGAATAATTCATTGTTCTGCAGGGGGTTTATCTCCGGTAACAGGGTTGACAGTGGATTCAGGGACAGCACTAAATAGTTCAATTTATATTAATAAATATATATTGATTGTACAGATTTATAGTTGAAAAACAATGTACTAAGTTGTGTTTTGTAATACTGGTTAGATTTTAAAAATACATTAGGATTTAATTAATTATATTCTTAAAGAAGTTTGTAAAAAGATGAATAGGGACATTGGAGAATGCTGATTTTTCCTTTAAATATTGTTGTCTTTTTTACTTTAAATGCTATGTAGTGTGTTTTTACAAGTGGTTTTGTATAGGAATTACTTAATACTTTATGATGTATTAATTATTTTGAATATAATCAGTTATTTTAACCAAAATATGGCACAGGGACACAAAAGGCACCCTATTGGAAGAATGACCCATATATAATAAGAATTTCTAATATTTCCCTTACCTTTTTTTGAAATGTCTGTGTTTTTTCAAGATCAACAATTACTTTACAGATAGATTTATTTAACGATTGATCAAAACTAAAATGCTGCCAAACTTCAGTTCTCCTCCCTGTGGAAAGCATTTTCCCGCAGCCAGACAACAGTTGTTAGTTACTCTGCCCATGTGTCTTACTCTGCATTTATTTCTTGGATCTGGCACTCCACTCACTTACGTTTTAATAGCTGGCTTATTGTGGGTGGGAATCTCATTGTGATCAGGTACTTCAAATTATTTTGATTGATCTCTAGAGTTGAGTTTGTTACAAACTTCAGTGAAGCAAAATCAGACGACTGGACTTCGCAGTGTAAGCGCCAAAGATCTGCTAATATCACTTTCAATGTATAGTAAACACAAGGCCGACAATCTCTCTTGACCCATTGTGGATCGCAACCAGTTTCGTATCCATCACATGGCAGAAAACGACCCTTCACACGTAGCTGTGCCAACAAGGAAGGTAAGTGCCAGTTTCAAGTTTTGTAAAATTCGGATAGAATTTTGTGGAAGCAGCCGCCTTCAAATTCTCTGGAGTAATTTCTTTGTTTAAATCCATTTTTACCAACTCCATCTCTGTGTGAGCGAGTTTTGGATTGATTGAAAGGGCAATTTGTATTTCCTCAGCAGTTCATTGATGCCCTCTGAATCACATTTTAGCACTGCATCTACACTTTTAGCTATTTTAGCTTTTAGCAGGCAGATATTTGTTGGCCGAGAATGCTTGTAACAACTGAACAGTCAAGTGAGGCTGTCTTTCAGAGGTTGTTTGTGTGCATACCTGTACTCTTTGTCTGCAGTAGTTATGGGTTTTTTCCCAAACATCTTCCCACTTAGTGCTGGTTCGCATACTCGCTAACACTTTTTGATTGCAACACACTGGAAGCCTGAGAGTAGCGTCCTGTGTCTGGAGTGCTTTATTATTATTTATTTCTTAGCAGACACACTGGATAAGGAATATGTGCTACATGAATTGAGCTGAGAACATGGTCAAACCCGATCAAGCACACGCTAAAGTCAATTTTCTGCACATTCTGCAACAACCCAGATGCTTCAATGAATCTTTGGTACAGAGGCTGTGACAGTCCTGACAAACTGTTGAGAAGTGCTCTCATTGAGAGTTTAACAGCACTTACATTTTTCAATCTACGTGCCCATCGCGTGTCACTTAAACTTGACAATTCCAGTTTCATTCCAAGCATTTTCTGGGCTTTTAAATAAGTATGGTGTGCGCCCGGCTGTGAGAAATGTAAACAGGGACTCTAAACTATAGAACAGTCCAGCTGCAGTCCGGTTAACTTTGCAAGCCTCTACTAAAACCAAATTCAATTTGAGCCATGCAATGTGTATATATATATATATATATATATATATATATATATATACAGCTGTGGGATAATCTTGCAAGATTTTTTGCTGTACTTCATTTATATGACCTGCCATGACAGCAGCCCCGTCATAACACTGGTAAGGTTGCATTTACAGATAGCTGTAAGAACTGCTTAATGTTTTGATAGAAGGCTTCAGCATCTCCTCACTCGGAGTAATTTACATATCCTAGAAATTGTTCCTTTTTATTTCCAGATTTTCTGTGCACCTCACATACACTGTCATTTCTTCTTGTTTGAAACCGTGTGCTTCGTCAACAAGAACAGTAAAAAAAAAACAATGTTCCTGAACTTTCTGAATTATATTGCTTTTGACAATATCAGCAGTAATTTGTAAAAGTTTGTTTTGAGTTGCGTGTCTCATTTGTTGCAAATGCTTCATCATACCTTGTAAACAAATTGCACTATTTCAGAAAGTTTCCACGGTTTCTAGATTCTTCTCTCTCATCATGCCCTCACAATGAAATGCCTTGTTTAGCCAGATAAACTAGTAAATTGGGAATCTTTGCAGCATACTCTCTTTTCACGCACCACCATTTTGTGAGAATTTGATGACTGACACAACAGAACATACTTTCTTCGACTGTTTGAACAAATGCCACCTTTCAGAACACTGTTTGTGGGTGCCAGATTCCAAACGTTTCTGAAGTTTTTTCTTTAGATTTTTCCAGTCCTTCACTGTTTTCCGTAAAAGCAGGGTCTTTTGAATTGCTGAAAACGTATCTGCCTGCTTATTGTACTCTAAATATGAAAACGTATTGTAATATTCTGATGAAAATGAACGGTTTTGCTTACCAAAGACCATTTTCGGATAAACAGGTAAACAAGGCTGTGATGGTCCTGTTACAGTATCACCAAGGTCCAAACTACAGGACTAGTTGACACTTCAATGTCAATTTTTTTTTTCCCGCAAACGCGCAAAGCAAGTCTATCAATCATATTTCTCGTTTTCGTACTGCTCAACTGCCAGACCGCTCGGGCAGCTGGGATATCAAAATCAACACTGTAGACTGAGATACAGGATTTACTTGCATTTCAGTGTCATTGGAGGCGACAATGCTTAGCTGGTTTAACGTCAATTCTTCCCGCCGATCTGAGCCCCCCATACCGCTGCAGAAGGCAGCCGATGAAAACTCTGAATCCTTTTCGCTCATTCCCTTGCCTGGAACATCCTCTTCACAATTTCTACATTTATTCGAATTGCTGTTATCTAACAAACAGCTTGATCCGAATCTGATTTTACAGAACTTGTGGCAAAATATTTTGAAATATCCCATATTTCCTCTTCTCAATACAATGCCTTCTCTGACTACAGTATTGATTGATATCCCAGCTGCTCTAGCGGTCTGGTGGTTGTGCAGTAGGAAAAGGAGAAATATGTTTGTTTAGACCTGCTTTGCACGCTTGCTGAAAAATAAAAAAAAAATAACTTACTGGCTCGCTCTTTCTCTCACAAACATTTTTGTATTGGTCAGAATAATTTCTTGTGACGGTTTGGGCAAATTATTTTGGGGAGGCTTAGCCTCCCCAAGCCTCTTATACGCCGCCACTGATGTCTGTAATAATTGTATCTAAAAGTTGGGAAGCTAGCAATGAGCTACCGAAAATACTTCACCATAATTACCTTCTACTCTCTGTGTATTGAGCCAGAAATTCCATTACTTTCATGTACTGCCCCTCTTTTTTGACTGTTATTAAGCCTTGACCACTCTTGGTTGCCCTGTGAGGCTTCTTTCTCTAATGCGTGTCTCCAAGTTACGCCATTGTTTCTTTACTTCCTCGACTAGAATTGAAATAAAAAGTATATGCTTGTTATAAGCTATACTGCACAAAATCCACGTGTTTATGTATACTATTAGTTCATAATTTCATGTTTTATAATACAGGGGTTCCCAAACTTTTTTTTACTCAAGGCCCACCTGTTCAGCTGCTAGGCACTGCAGCCCACTATTAGCACTCCTTGGGGAAAATGTCAAATTAAAAACATTTTATATGTTTAAACCTGTAAAATTATAAATAAACCTAACCTGTCCTTTATTAATTTGAATAAATTGTGAAAGATGGAAATCACATAGAATATGCACTGCGTGAAAATACTTTTTTTTTAACACTTTGATTTTAGTAAATAAAATAAATTGCAAAAACTAAACGGATGTTTTTATCAAACCTTTAAATTAGGTACCTTTGTATAATTTAACATTTTTAGAAAAGCAATTATTCTTGGTCATCAAACAAGAAACACCATGTTATTCCCATTCATAAATACCTGAAGAGGAACCACTTTGAGTAAAACCAGTACAATGTGCACAAAAACATAACTCTTAAATCCTTCAAACTTCTGAACACTGTAACTAAACATCCAGCCATTACCTCTCACGCTGAACTGTCAGGCACAACAAAGCAGCAAAATCAAATTCAGTTGACTTGCAACATCCCCCCCACCCCACCAAAAAAAATAAAAATATAAAATCGGAGCACAGCTGCGCCACTTAACCAAATGAAAACGTATGAAAATAAATCTCTCTGCAGTGAAATCTGAATTAGTCAATAAACTTTCTTTTATTATTGTTATTCTCCAACAAAACACATTCTAGTGTTATTTTAAGATGACTGTGAACAAGCCAGTATTAATCAATAAAATAAAAACATTTTAATAAATCAATTACCGGTATGTAACAAGAGTTTGACAATAACTTGATTTACTTAATATTGAAACATACATCAAAATACTCTATTTTAAATATTAATAGCTAATTAGTCAAAAAACTTATTCATCATAGGCATCAATTGATTTTTTAAATGAATGTTATCAAGTACAAAAGTTAGTATGAAAATATTTCTACAAAAGAAAAAACCCATTCCAGCACCTCAAAACTGAGCCCACGGTACAAATTCATTCAAACTACTGTAGCTGCCTTTTTTGTTCTATATACTTTGCAAAATGTATTCGGATTCGACATATTGTAATTTTATTAATACTGAACACACTGTTTACATTTGCCAGCGGAGCGATCACATGATCTTAACACTGCCCAATTGTCAGAGCTCTCGCTCTACATCCCGCCTATAGGTAGGCAATATGTTAGCTTTGATTTGTGAATTTCTGCTTTGATTGACAGTCAGCCAACACTGTCTTGCTACAGTTTATTTTTCTAAAGTTACAGCTGCCGCCGGCGCCTGCCATTCGCTATTAATAGAAAACCACAGAATAGAAAACCACGGAATGTACTGTGGTCGGGGACCAGAGTTTGGGAACCCCTGTTATAACATACACCATTCATGCCCAAGTCCATAGCAATGTCTTTCCAAATGCTTTATTTTTTTCAGTCTTGGTAATCTTTCTTGGATTTATCAAAGTATTTTGTTTTGGTGACACACACACAATTAGTTTTTCCATTTTGATCAGGGAACTGCAAGAAACCACGTGTCTTCCCAAATGATTATCATTGGTCAATGTAATTTAACACACGTCAAAAAGAATAAAATCAAACTTGTTTCGATTTAAAAATTGACACATCACCATCGTGCGTACAATTACGGTTAAATGCGCATTAAATTAATCGACACATCACAATTACACATTTCCCATAGATCTAGTGGGTAAAGCCCTACACTCCGCCCTATTGTTATTTGACTGCTGGCGCCCATTTATATTACTTTCAATAGCTCAGGGTAGGAACATCAGAAATCGACCTGTTTGAAAGACAAGGCTTCACTATTCATCAAGCCTAACCAAGACATCATAGGATGCCATATAAGGAATATACAGGAAAGCGAACAACGGAGTTCAGTGAGACTGCACATACACAGCACCGATAACTTAGTTGGTTATTTTGAAAACATGTCTTCAAAACAAACCCAGAAAACAAAAGCTGGCTCTTCGGGACAGCAATTTACAGCAGAAGTGTCAGACATGCTTTTTCACCAGTCACAAAGGGACAATTCTGACAATGATTTGCTGTCATCTGACAAAGAGCAGGAGGTGATTTCGCAGGGAATCAATTCCTCATTGGAGTTGTAAGTAACATTATTTTTATTTTATTTATTGTGCTATTTTTATAATATTTTTTTGAATTCTCTTATTATTTATTTAGCACTTATTTGCCAAAGTAAATAATGATTTATGACTTTATAAATGCGTGTTGTAATTGCGCATTGTCAGGATCTTCATTTCTAAATTTGGCAAATATATATATTGTTGCCAGTAGAGACTCCTTAGAGGAGGCATGAGAGGCAGTGCCTCCCCAAAAATATCAATCTTCATCATCATGCCAAGTCACCTGACCTTAGAAATAGGTTTTTATTGGATGATTGCATTCTTTTTTTTCACAGAGGAGGCCAACCTCCCCTGTGTCTCTGGTGTACTGTCATGTAATGATGCTTGTTCTGAGCATGCACGAAAGTCATGGGATAGCTAGTGGTGCCTCAGACAACATCCCACCTAACTGCAGAACTTTTGTAAGAAGACAGTATTTAGATTCCAGACAGTGTTCTTGAAAACTGTTATTCAATGCGAAATGGAGAACGTGGCAGATCGACTGTTATGGTATCATAGTTGTATCAGTATTTTTTTAAAGACAATAAAAAATATGAGGGGTAAAGAATTATACCGGTATCGCTTTTTTTTATGCAACGCGCCTAGTCGCAAACAGATAAAAAATAAACATATGAAGTGTCTAAAAGGAAAAAAAATATTCTTTACACTCAACCCCATTGATTTCGGGATGGTTACGTGCATATTACCTACCTACATTGCTTGTTTAAAAGTACAGACTGGGCTTTCCAATGACTTATTCAATGTGCATATGCGGTACTCCTAGCCGGATCTATGATCACCTGAAGTTAAGCCCCTCATCATGTAACATAGTTCACAGCTTTGGTTTTGTTTTGAGTCGATTGCTCAGTCATTGTAGCAGCTAGACTGAAAAGGGCAGTATCGTTGGAAAGCTTAGAATCTCAGCTTTCCAGCAATGAATGGTAGCTGGAACCCTGGCTGTCCCGCTCAAAGACGGGGCAGACTGTACAGGGATAATTGTGCAGGACCTTATTTTTATTTATTTTTTTCCTCTGGCAGGAAATAACTTGTGCGTTCATTAGTGCAGGCTACAGGAACAGAAAGGCAGTGAGACGTTAAAGAACTCACTGTTGTAACATGGAAAAGAGAAATAACAGTACATACTTGGTTTTACAGTGCAAATGTTATGCATTTGGAAGTGGCTAAAACTCATATCTCCTACACTCTTTTAGTTCAGAAAGATTAGCTGAGGAAGTGGGAGCAGTGGGGAAAATCATCTAAAGTTGCATATTCTTGAGAAAAACAGGGAGATCGGCAAGGCCACAAGTCTGGGCGTTGAGTCAACAGTGACTTCTCCTACGAACAATGGCTAATAGCTGGGGAAACAAACACCCAAGATAACATAACATAACAATAGCTAGCTAACATCCAAAATATAACAAGTTAGAAACAGTAATTTTCTACTGACAAGCAATTCTCAAGGCTATCAGCACCTGACAGTCACAACTTTTGCACACAACACAAAAACATTGCACACAGTACCAAGAAAGAAGCGTGTGACAAGGATGGCTGCAGGGGTGACGTCAGACAGTTTTACAAAACAGAACAAACAGACTCACAAAACAAAAGGGCATGTTGGCCAAAACAAACAGACGGAACAAAAAAAGTTAGTACCGTGCTGGTGTAGACCCAGCACGTTTTAGCAATTGTTTTCTATTCACTTTAAAGTTTTACTTTACTTCACCACCCGACTCGTTCCGCCTCTCGAACACTTTCATCACCATGCAGCCAAAGCTGCAGGTCTTTTTATATTGGTGGGATTAACCGGCTAACAATATTATATTATCTATCGGTCACATTCTGCACGGATTTACTAATTCTGCGTGACTGTCAGCTAGTTAAATAATCAGTAGCTGACAGGCACGCATTCTCACAAGGTATTTAAACAATAAATAATACAAAACAATGAGGGGCTATTTTCTACTTGTTTATTCTTCTATGGGTCTGCAAGCCACTTTAAAACATTCTTTCACAAAGGGCAACATATACAAAGGTAAATATATTTATATTCATGTTGTACTTTCTGTACCTTTTAACAAAGTTCTCACTTTACACCTGCTCACTAGGTACTCTCATCTCCTCTTGTGGCTTCTCCTACCACTTACAATGCCCAGATTTTCCTTTCCTTTGAATCCCACAACGCCTAGCGTATCTCAGACTATTTCTGCAATCTGAACTTGGACGCATTCACATCACCTTAAACTCAACATCTCTAAATTTAAAAATAAATAAATACTGCCCTTTACACTGATGTACAAATATATTTGTATGTGTTTAACTATACCCTATTCAAAACTCACCTTGGACCTTTGAGAACCACTGCATCTTGTGTAACTTTCTTTAAGGTTCTGTTAAGAAGTTAGAGTTTATTGAATGACTACAATGACCAAAAGCCTTTGCTTTAAAGGGAAGAGAGACAGGAAATAGAACAGACAGGAAGAAGATAACAATACAAGAGAGAGAGAACTCCACATGTGGTTTTTTTTCTGCACAAACTAAGAGCTCAGTTTCACTCAAATATCTTTTTGTTTGTTTGATACTTTATACAGGTGCTCAACACAGTTCATGACAATTGCAAAGAAAAAATAGTTTTCGCTAAGAAAAGAAACCTTGTAGTCAGTTATTTAGACTTTAGCTACGCTATAGATCTCCATCACTTTTGGGAGAGCAGTATTACTGTCTTCATGTTTTGTAAAATACGAATCTAAAGTATGTTTAGCCATTGTAATTTATGATAAAATAAGGCTTACATCTTGATTAGTATCACACGAAAACACAGTTTAGAAGATAATATAAATAGATGAATGAGCAGTTAAATTGATGTGTTGTAACCCCCCCCCCCCCGATTCCACCTATAATGGAAGCCATGCATTCGATTGCTATTATGTTAAACATAATAACATTAAGCCAGCATCAACACCTGTTTGAACCACAGTTCTTGCTACAATGTTTACAACATGCTTACCATAAAACGTTTAGAGAAAGCAAATTGAAAATAGCATATGCTGTTATGATCCACTTAAATATTGCAATTTAGTAATGCCTTGTTTACTTGTAGAAAGAGGTTGAACAGTTGTATTTTATTTACAGTAGTCATTGTAGAGAAGGACAGTCAGAAGGCTCCAAAGGTTGACTTGTGCTCCGGTATATGTTTGTCCTATATAAAACTCCCAAATATTTAAAACCCCTTACTTAAGCCATCCATTGTTTTACCACATTTTCATTTTACAATATATATATTTTAGGTTTTTAGTAATTAATTAGTAAAGCAGTCTGCAGCTGTATTGTATTACAGTACGTTTAAAAAATGTCCCTATATAAAGTTATATAAATCTGGTTTTAGAACCCTAAAGGTCAGTGCTGACAAACATGGACTGCTGGCTGTACAGTATGTTGTTAATCTAAATTAGAAAATGAATCAGATTTCCTTTAACCTGATTTGTCAATGCCAGGTCCTTAATCTCTGGTAAAGAACCTTGAATGTTATCTTTCAAGCTATGTTTAATCACTGTTCTAAATAATGCCATGAAATAGGTAAATACCAGGTGTCTTAGCCCCCACCCCCCCAAATCGGGTTTATTAGGGTTTCAAAATTTTCATTTTTTGTCGGCGGATGTTCAGCCGGCCCCAGCAGCCGTTCATCCCTCCTTTCTGTCTTGTGGGTGTCCAACAGGCCCCCACTTCATTCCCTCCATCTTTTCTGTCCACTGTGGGCCCCCGTAGCCCCCCTCCCGGTATCCTGTCCTCTGTTCAAGAGTCTTCCTCAGTCCTTCAATCTTTCTCATCTCACACTCTGTTTCCTCCCAGGGCTTCCTCCGGATTTTCTCTCAGCACCGCTGTTCCGCTGCCTCCTCCCGACAACGCATTCTTCTTGAACCCAAAACCCGTCTCTCTCTCCCCGTGCCAGCAAATTCTATCAGGTGTGGATATTAACCTTGTCTCTTTACTCACTAACACACTTGACGCTGTTTGCAACAGTGGCGATCTTTCTGCCACTTTAAAATCGTCAGAACCCTGGTTATTTAAACAGCCATTACAGAGACATTATTTGTGAAGTCTACCCTGATTGCCGTCATGAACTAGATGACTATTTAAATCATCCTCGATCTTTCCATCCGTTTTGGAGGTTCCACTTTACATGATTACCATAAAGCTTTTTCTGCTAAAGCCAACGCTTTATGGAATCAGCGCCTGTACTGGGGAGCTTAGACCAGGATCTTTTTTGATCGGCTTACAACATAGTCCACTGCTGGGATACTGAAGCCTAAAGGCTGCCAGAGCACACATGGAATTCTTTCTGAGCAAACCACTCATTGAATAATGAGGGAAACGTTTGTGTTAATTAGAAACAAAAACTAGTGTTAAATAAAATCATAATAGAAAAACAGAAACACTTATTTTGTTATCTTATCCCTTTTATAATAGCAATAGAACCATCATAAGAGGTCTTTACCATATGGCAAGTCTCTTCTCGTTATGTTAAATGCCCTTACCTTCGGCACGAGATGGGCCTTACCAGATAGACCAGGGGTGTCAAACTCAATTCCACCGCGGGCCACTTTGAGAAATCAAATTTGAAGCGGAGGGCCGGATGTAAATATTTTGCCCTCCCACCCCCGAAAAAAGTGCATATGAATGCTGCGACCATTTATGAACCATTTATTATTGTTAGTATGATGTATCTGTTGTGTTTCAATAAGATGAAGTAGACTAGTGTTTCGATGTGTGTCTCATGTTTTTAATCTCACTTGCACACACTCACATATTCACAAACGGCAATACATCAAAAAAACATAAGCCTTTTACGACACAGGCGCATAACACGGTAGCGTAGCGAAGCTACAAGAAAGCCAGCTAGTAACGTACATCTACAGCTGTAACAGAATCACTCAGGCCAAACTAACTTTAGATAGGATTTGAGACATTTAAACATAACTAAAACATATATTTATATCACATATGACGTTCACTTGCAAAACCATAAATAAAACATATCTGTCCAGGCATTTAAACTTAACTAAAAATAGCTGTCCTACCTAGGCCTATTTGCTGCTACTTGTGGAACCTGACACCTGGCACCTTTTCTTTGTGGCAAGTTGGTCAATCTTGGGGGCAAAATCCTGCGTTGAGGCAGCTCTCAGGATGGATTGAAGATGCTTGTCCGTCAGACGTCTTCTGTGAGGGGATTTGTTTATCTTCATCAGGGAGAACAGCTGTTCGCATAGGTATGTGCTTCCAAACATGGAGAGGACACGGGCAGCCTGAAGGCGGAACTGTGGTAGCGTGTCTGGGACGAAAGTGAGTCGAACTTGGCCTTGAGTGCACTGTTGCATTGTAGCTCGGTTAATTCAGTTTGGATTTCCACTGGGACGCTGTCCACATCCACTGCAAAGAGATTGGAGAAGATCTCGAAAGTGAACTGCTGCGTCTTGAAGTTGGCAAATCTTCTTTCGAAATCTGTGTGCAGTAGGCTCAGTTTGCCAGCAAGAGCCGCACTTGGTAAAGTTGTGCTGGTAAGCGAGTTTGACGCAGTCTGACATGTCGGGAAGTGAGTAAAGTTTCCCTGTTGCATGTGATTTTCCCACAAACGCAGTTTCATTTGGAAGGCTTTCACGGCATCATACATGTCAGTAATAACATGTTTGTGACCCTGCAGTTTAACATTCAGTGAGCTGAGATGGTCTGTTAGGTCACATAAGAAACCAAGGTCACACAGCCAGCTCTCATCCCGAAGCTCCTTGATTTCTTTCCCCTTCATTTCCATGAAAAGGGCGATTTCCTCAAGCAACTCAAAAAATCTCTTGAGCACTTTACTCTGACTTAGCCAACGCACCTCTGTGTGGTACGGCACATCACCACATTCGGCATTCAGCTCGTCAAGAAGTGACCGAAACTGGCGGTGGTTCAATCCCTTGGCCCTGATGAAATTCACTGTTTTTGTAACAATGCTCATTATGTGTTCCATCTTCAGTATTTTGCCACAAAGCGCCTCTTGGTGTATGATAGTGGTATGTTAGCTGGCCCGGGCAATTTTCCCCCTGCATCTTCTCTCGCACCTGCGCTACCAGCCCACTCTCTTCACCACACATAGCTGGAGCCCCATCTGTTGTCAGTCCCACCAATTTCTCCCATTTTCATCTCATCTAGACACCTCTTGACCTGTTGAAAAATGTCCATCCCTGTGGTAGTGCCATGCATTGCTATGACACCCAAAAGCTCTTCAGTGACGAATAGGTCGGGATTCACCCCACGGATGAAAATTGACAACTGAGCTGTGTCCGTAGCGTCTGAGCTCTCGTCAGCAGCCAGTGAGTATGCAATTAAGTCTTTTGCTTTCTCACTGAGCTGATCTTGCAGACTGGTAGATAACTCATCCACTCTCTCGGCTATTTTATTTCTCGAGTCTAACGTTTTCAAATGCTGTCTGGACACACTACCTCGCTAACTTTAAGCATACACCGCTTTATGAAATCACCCTCGGAGGAGGGCTTGCCTGATTTAGCTATTTCCTCTACTACTATGAAACTTGCCTTTTAAAGCCGCATCACTCTGATTTTGCCATGGTGAACATATTCTGTTGGAGCTCAAGACTTTTCTTTAAAAAAAAAAAAAAAAATGTAGCCAATTTTAGTTCTACGATTTTCTCCCCAATTTGAAATGCCCAATTATTTTTAGGCTCCGCTCACCGCTACCACCCCTGCGCTGACTCGGGAGGGGCGAAGATGAACACACGCTGTCCTCCGAAGCGTGTGCCGTCAGCCGCCCGCTTCTTTACACTCTGCAGGCTCACCGTGCAGCCGCCTCAGAGCTACAGCGTCGGAGGACAACGCAGCTCTGGGCAGCTTACAGGCAAGCCCACAGGCGCTCTGCCAGACTACAGGGGTCGCTGGTGCGCAGGGAGCCGAGGACACCCTGGCCGACCTAACCCTCCCTCCCCCCGGACGACGCTCGGACAATTGAGTGCCGCCCCCTGGAGCTCCCGTCCATGGTCGGCTGTGGAATAGCCTGGACTCGAACCAGCGACGTCCAGGCTATAGAGCGCATCCTGCACTCTAGCGAGTGCTTTTACTGGATGCGCCACTCGGGAGCCCCTCAAGACTTTTCTTTAACTCTGCCACCTTCTGTAGTCTTTGCTCTCTATCCAAGTCTCCATATTTGTCTCTGTGTTTGGTCTCGTAGTGGCGTTGAACGTTAAAATCTTTCAATACTGATACACTCTCTTTGCAGATTAGACAAACAGGTTTTTCCCTGTGCTCCATGAACATGTATTCGATCTCCCACCTGCCCTCTCTGTCCACTTTCCTTTTAGCCATTTTTGATAGCTGGCTAGCTTGCTAGCTATTGTTGAGTGAGTGATTTGTGTTGCGACAGGTTTTAAGTTAATTGTATGTGTGACACAGCGCACTGTAACGGAAATGCTCAGTGTAGGCCTGTGAATTGTGCATATATGCCGTGGTTCACGCCAGAGCGTGCAGTGCATGTTTGGACTTGTAGTGAATAGAGAGCCGAAGTATTATGTCACTTCCTGTCCCACGGGTTCCACTCTTGTGTAATGGAAATCGCCAAATACGTTGTCTTAGCTTAAAGAACTGCATTTCCCAACCTAAAACAAGCTGAAGTTCCTGAGGAGTGACGGAGCTCCGTGAGGACGAGGTCAGTTTACTCGCAGCGGGGGTGATTTGTGTTGAGCAGGATTTGCGTGTGAGACTAACTTTATGAAGTGTTGGTGAATTAAAACCATAATAAAAACGATCTAGCCCACTAGCAAGGTTGATCCAAGGTAAACATATTGCTAACTAACTAGTTATTTAACTATGAAGCGAAAGCTATCAAGCTAATACCCCACTCAAAATGTTTGAACACTCTGAACACTGAGTTAGCTGTTTTCTGCAGGGATAACGTAGTTCGTTTGTGGAATATAACGTACACAGAGTTGTACCTTTTATCAATTCTTTGATAATTTGCGAGCTGTTTCGGCCTGTTACATAGCTTATGATGTATCTAACAACGAAAGGTAAACGTTACACCGGTTCAAGGTTTCAATTATCAGTAATCGCTGATATTGCGAACCTCTATGGAGAAATACATGGGGAAAATTCTCTTCTGGAACCCGCGATGAGGAAAGCACTTGAGTTTGACATATGTGAGATAGACTGTTACTGTGAGCAAAGAGGATGCTTAACTTTGCGGTCCATTGCAATTATTCCTATCAGGTCCATTGTCGGACCCTGTCCGACATCATTATAGAAACGCAAAAAACGGGTTTTAGTCGTTTTTTCTCCGGAAAAAGTCGAGAACCATTCAATGGCAGAGTGGGAACAACAGGAGCCGAGACAAGTCGGGGGGGTGGGGGGAAAAAAAAAAAAAAAGCCGTATCTCATGAATAGTCATACATGGCCCTGGCATCAGATAACGGGGTGGTCGTAAGTAAACAAGCTGGCTGATAGTAAGTCAGCGCACAGAGAACACGGACATTTGCAGAGCTTTTTTGAGATGTTATAGTAATAAAATAATGACTTGGATCGCATTATTGAGGAGTTTGGTGATAAAACGAGTGATCAGGAGATGATTGATCGGTATGTACGACTATTATTATTTATTTCTTACATAGGTGAAAGCTATAGCGAACCAAAGGGTGGGGCGGGGCTGGAGATGCCTAGTGAGTGCTTTGTTGATATGCAGGGCCATTTAAACCCATTTGACTGTGAAAAATACTTTTAAACAGCGCGTCTAAAATTAACTGCGCGTGTGAAAATAAATTAGACCTGGCGTGCCTGACGCGCATTTAGTAAATGGACCGCAAAGGGTTAAACCCTCTGACTGGAATTGATGACCTGGAAACCAGCTACAATGTTTTTGGTCAAGAGCGTGTTCCTATTGACAAGCTAATAACTGGGTCAATCCCTAAAAACAAATATAAGTGAGATGGGGCACCTCAATGGCACAATGATTCTTTGTAAATAATGATGGTGGTTTATAAGTTTCTAAACAGACAAACTAAACAATTAAAATCTCAAAAGATGAGATCTGAGCTGTTGTATGCTCTGCTTGTCTGGGTCTTGTCCATAAGAATGGCCTCAGAATCTGTCTGGCATTCATCTGGGACCAGCTGAACTGCAACATCATTCTTGCAGAAGGAGTGTGTCCTTGTAGTCTGAAGTCTGAAGGTCAGTGGTGTGTGAATTATTGCAGAGCACAGCCTTAACTGAAGTAATATTGATTTTTATTTCACATTTCTAGCTTTGACATATTTTGAGCGTTTGCTTTTATTTCTGCAAAGGGAAAAGTGCAAAATGACTATATAGTATCTAGATTCAGCAGATTCCAAAACAGTCTTAATGTAATTCTTTCTTTCCAAACAGACATTTCTTTCTGTTACTCACTCTAATGTATTGCACTCCTGTGTTTTGTTGTGATACCTGTCACAAAGACGGCCGGAGTGGGTGGCGTCAGACCAGATGCAGGAAATAAACAGACAGTGATTTGGGGTTTGGTGCAGCTGAGCGAATGCTTTCGCTCAGCATTTAATAAACAGAACAGAAAATAAAAGGTTTTAAACACAAAAACACGGGACACGGCACTACACACCAAAATAAAGACAAACAAAACGGACTAGACAGACAAACAAACACGGTGAGCAGATAACAATATTTACGTTCTTTTCTATTTACGTTACTCCTTCTCTCTCTCCCGTTCTCCACTCACCGAACACCCAACCCCGACTGAGTGCTACGTGTCTCTATATATACTGTTGTGCTGGGATTCAATTACTAATTAATTATTCACTTGAATCCCAGCACGTGAATTAATTCTGTGCAACCCCGTGCTCACATATTACATTTAATCAGCACGTGAAGTGATTTGTGCTCTCCTCGTGCCTAAATACAAATCTACACTTTTTAAATACACGTGAAACACAGACCCGTTTATATCCCGTGTACCAATCTATACACCAACATTAACGCACGCACGCAACATACAACACATCACACAAATACACACAGGGGCGGGTGGAAGTGCTGTAAGAAAGCAGATGTTAATTCAGGGGACCACAAGCTAAAACTTGAAGCTATCACCTTTGATTGGTACTTGACTATATAGCACTCCTTGGCATTCCACATAGGTGATGCAGTCAGGCTTGGTGGTGGTTTTAGTAGATGTTATTGAAGCGAAGACCTCCTGGATGTTCTTATCCCCTGGCTGCAATGTCATCAAATGAAACAAGCAATTCCAAGCTGAAGCTTTATATATTCCTGGAGTAGACTGCAATGGAGGATGGACCGGATACTGGAACCCTGGATAAAGCATCAGGAACAGTATTGAGACTTCCTTTTCTGCAGCACAGTGAAATTGAATTGTTGGACTGAGCGTCCATCTAGTAAGCCGGGAGCACATCTTTGGACAATTGAAGGCCCATGCTAGAGCTGCATGGTTGGTTACCACATCAAATTGTATTCCTTCTAAGAAATGATCCAATTTCTCCACAGCCCAAATGAATGCCAAACACTCCTTCTCTGAAGTAGAATAGTTATTTGCAGCACTGTTGAGGATTTGGGATGAGAAGGCAATAACATGCTCTCCGTCATCAATGTTCTGAGCGAACACTGCACCCAACTCCACGTCACTGGCATCTGTGTAGACCTTAAAAGGTTTAGAAAGATCAGGATGTGCAAGGATGGATGGAGACTGTAGAGCTGCATTGAGTTTCATCCAGCTGTCATGACACTCTGTAGTCCAATTCCAAGGCAGGTCCTTCAGGTTATTTAAGGGCGCTGCAATGTCAACAAAACAAGGAATGAACTTGTGGTAATATCCAGTCAACTCCAAAAACCACTGGACCTCCTTCAGGTTTGTGGTCTCGGGGTAAGACTGAATGGCTTCCAACTTCTTGATCTGCAGAAATGCCATCTCCCGAAACAACATGACCTAGAAAAGTCAAAGTCTGCTTAAAAAAAGACACTTCTTTAAGTTTAAGGAAAGGTGAGCTTGGTGTAATCTCGTAAACACCTCTATGAGGTCTCAAGTGCTGTTCCTCCATCTTTTGAATACACAATAATGTCATCAATATAGACAAAACAAAATACTCCTCTTAACTCCACCCAGGACCTGTTCCATTAGTGCTGAAACATGGCAGAGGCTTAAATCTAAAGGGAATATCATGGAATTGAAACAATCCAAAAGTGGTGGTAAAAACAGTCTTCTTGCTATTCTCGGCCATCGACATTTGCCAGTACCCTGATTGTAGTTCAAGGGAACTAAAAACACTAGCCCCTTTAAAAGACTCCAGGATATCATATCAAGGGCATTGGGTACACATTAAAATGTGTTTTCGCGTTTATCCGCCAATAATTCACACAAAAGTGCCAAGATCCATCCGGCTTAGGCACCAGCACAACAGGAGAAGCCCAGGGAGAAGTTGAAGGTTCAGTAACCCCATCCTCATCCATCTGGTGCAGATAATGTTCAGTGATGACTCGCTTCTGTGGAGAGACTCTAAGCATGTGAATGCACAGGAACTTCATCGATGTATTACATGTTTTGTAACATTGGTTCATCCCAGGTGGGATGAACACACCCGTCTCCACTGTCTCATCACTCCCACAAGGTCAGGTCTTAATGATGACAATAAATCACTCTGCTCACCTGATGGTTTTATGGTAATAGTGCTGATGTGCATCGTGATTGGTCTTTGGGCTCTGAGGTGGAACCGCATAGTGCAAATTGAAGTCTCTGGGGCGCCATGCCTGTTCCCGTGCTGTCTTTTCAGGGAAGGGATGAAAGATGTATCTCCCTCCATTCCATACTCCATACTTTCTTTTTGTCACGTCAATTCTAGTCTTGGTCTTGTCGAGAAAGTCCAGCCTGAGGATGATAGGAAAAGCCAGGTATTTAGGAATTGACGAGAATGTGTCATTAAAGCTGAAAGTAAGTGAGCTTTACCCTTTGCCGTGTGAGAGGTTCCATTCGCCAATGAAAACTGCTGCTCCACACAAGGTGTCAGTTCTTCGCCTGGACGGCGAAGCTCCTTTCATAGCTTCCAGCACATTGGGGAAAATGTGCCTCCTGTGTCCAGTATAGCTGGTCCGTGAAAAAACATCCAGGTCAGGTTTCATTACACGGTTCTCAGGCTTGCTGTGGATAACACTCACCTCTGCCGGTTTCTTTTGCTTCTTTTGTAGGCGTGGCTCTGGAGGGTTCTTTTGGTTCTTTTGCCCACCTGCACAAGCCCAGACACAGACTTAACTGCCCTACACAGCCTGCTAGCAAGTTTGTGATTGACTGTATAATGTAGCTCCTCAGCCAGAGTCAAAAAACAAAATACTCCTCTTAGTCGAATCAACTAGCGCTGAAAATGGATGGCACTGTAGCATCAGGCCCATACCCAGCTGTCGCTGGCCACGGGAGCGACGAGTAGGAGGGCGCTGTTGTGGGCACTGAAGCCTAGACAGACGGTCCGGGTGGAGCCGCCACAGGTGCAGATCTTGGTGGTATAGGAAATATTCAAACAACCCTCTCAGGACTAAGCATTTTTCAGTGGGATGCTCCCCCAGGACCATGCGCTTTTTGTCTGCAGTTGACTTTCCCTATAAAAATTCACTAAAAATCTATTTATTACAGTAACATCTTGCAAATGGTGTCCAAATGGTGGCAATAGGAAGCCTCCGCTCCCACCCCAGAATGTGGACTGGAACTTTTGGAGCTTTAAGGAGGGAGGTGGCCATGTGTGCTGTGCACAAAGGGGGGGGGGAATATATGACCAGGGTACACCCTGCACCTGTATTATTATTTGTATATTTGTATTTATGACGGTGGAAAAGCCGTGTTTTTATTGTTTGTTTTTAATTTAAAAACCTGTGAGACTGTGTTGCTGGAGCCTCAACAAGGTAATTGTCTTATTGATAATTAATTAAGGCTCCAGCCACAGCTTAAAACAACCCGCTCCAGGCTGATCGAGGCATTTTTCTTTGAGCCAGAGACGGAAGTACAGTGTAGAGCAAGAAAATACACTGAAGCAACTGCTACCGCTGTACCACACGGTATTTATTTGTTTGTTTTATTTTGGCCACCGAGCCCTTTTGTTTTGTGTATTGCAAAGTGTTTTTGTTTATTATTTTATTTTATTAAATGCCGAGGACAAATGTGTCTCTTTCCCCGTATCTTTGCCTTTGTTTACTTCCTGGTCCGTGACGTCACCACCCACACGCCACTCAAGCCCACCTGTTCACATATGGTGTCAGAGTGGGATAAACAACGCTTCCAAGAGCTGGACCAGGAAGGAGTGAAGTGTGTTTTTTTATTTTTGAAAAAATTATAAAAAAAAAAAAATGGAAGGCTGCAGAGAACTGGAGGACCTCCCCAGGTCACTGGAGGACCAAGGCTGGTGCTTTGCTTGCAGGGTATATGGACACACGGTGGCGGTCTGCCCCTTCCATGATGAGGAGGAACCGGCCCAGGAGAGGAAGGTATGGAGAAGGAGCAGGAAGAGAAGGGGGGGGGGGGGACCACGAGCGTCCAGCGCCCAAACGGGGGGACCGTGAGCGTCCAGCGCCCAGACGGGGGGACCACAGGAATCCAAAGCCCGAGAGGCAGCCGTTCCCATCTCCACCAGCAAAGGAAGAATGCCTGCTGTCCCCATCTCCACCAGCAGAGGAAGAATGCCTGCTGTCCCCATCTCCACCAGCAGAGGAGGAATGTCTGCTGTCCCCATCTCCACCACCAGAGGAAGAATGCCTGCTGGTTTCCCCTTCTGAAACATAGGGAGAGCTGCACCAGTCCCCTGCAATAGAGGGAGAGCCACACCAGTCCCCTGCAACAGGGGGAGACTACCTGCTGCTCTCACCTTCGTTGCCAGGAGACTACACGCTGCTCCCACCTCCACCGCTTCCATCACCAGGAGGAGAGCAGCAACAACTGCCACCGCCACCTCCACCAGCAGGAGCAGAGCAGCAGGAGCTACCCTTCCTCCGCCACCTCCACTAACAGAGGGTGAATACTTGCTGGTTCCGCCTCCACCGCCGTGGGAGGACTGCCTACCGCTCCCACCTCCACCACCAGAAGAGCTGGAGCTACCACCACCACCCGAGGGAGAGGAGCTGCAGCTGAGTTTGCCACCGCCCGGGGATGCCTTCACGTCAACGCCCGGGGATGCCTGCCTCGCTTTGCCGAAGGATTCCTGCCTTGCTTTGCCCAAGGATGCCTGCGGCTCCACATTGCCTGGGGTTGCCTGCTGCTCTGCATCACCTAGGGTTGCCTGCTGCACCACATCGCCTGTGGAGCCACCGGTTGCAGGGTACAAGGGAGAAGTGGAGCTCCCGTTGCCGCCTCTGGCCAGGGGCTCCCCTCCCGAGGGTCAGATGCTGCCGTCGCCTCCCGAGGGTCCACTGCTGCCATCCCCTGGGGTTGCCGCCAGCTCTGCTTTGCCTTGGGTCGCCAGAACTGCGTCGCCTGGGGTCGCCTGCTCGTCATTGCCTGGGAATATTTACACTCCTCCGCCGGGGGAGGACGCCTGCATGTTACTGGCCGAGGTTGCCAGTATGCCACTGCCCGAGTTGCCACTGAGAGGCAATAGGAAGCCTCCGCTCCCACCCCAGAATGTGGACTGGAACTTTTGGAGCTTTAAGGAGGGAGGTGGCCATGTGTGCTGTGCACAAAGGGGGGGGGGAATATATGACCAGGGTACACCCTGCACCTGTATTATTATTTGTATATTTGTATTTATGACGGTGGAAAAGCTGTGTTTTTATTGTTTGTTTTTAATTTAAAAACCTGTGAGAATGTGGCTGGAGCCTCAACAAGGTAATTGTTTTATTGATAATTAATTAAGGCTCCAGCCACAGCTTAAACCTTTGCGGCCCTATGTCGGACCTGGTCCGACATTGCAATTTTCCCTTTCCGGTCCAATGTCGGACCCTGTCCGACATCATCAAAAAGACGTAAAAAAAACAGGTCTCTAGTCGTTTTTTCTCCGGAAAAAGCCGGGAAAACCATTCAATTTTTCTCCACATATATCATTGCGTCAGATGTTTGTTCATCTGTACCAAATTCTGGAAAATTAATTCTAATAAGCAACCGCTGACCCTCTTCCCTCACTAGGTGATGCTGTAGAAGCAGGGTGACAGGCCCTCAAAACTAAATTTTACGGCCTGGTTCACAGCTGGGACTAATGGTAATAAAGGGAGCCAGCCTTTCTGGCTAATTTGTTAATTTTGTGCTCCCACAGCTTCCAGGGGCACTGGAACTAGTGGTGCTGGGGGTGCTGGCTTTGCATGGCTTCCATCATATACAGGGGTTAAAGTTTTGGTCAATGGCTTTCAGCACACCCACTTTAAAAATTGTATAAACTCTTCAGTTTGCTCAAAACGTGTTTGCACCTGCTTTCTGAATATCTCTTTCTGATTAAAGCTACTTGTTTGAGCTTGACATATATCCTGCTCTACATTACTTATATGGTAATTTATCGTTTTTATATCCTGTTTCACTCGGTCCAACTCCTGTACACTATTAACCCCTCATCTTCACACTCTGGCTCACTCAGATATAAGACTAAGAGAAGAAACTAAATGATCTATTTGAACCCTCCTAGTCACAAAAGGTGAATTTATGTCCGTAAAAGCAACAGGATCAGACATAAAAGAAAAACATGAATCCACTGTGTATTATTGTGGCAATGTACCCCGCCCCTGTGTGCATTTGTGTGTTATATGTTGTATGTTGCGTGTGTTAATGTTGGTGTATTGTAGTTGGTACACGGGATGTAAATGGGTGTGTGCAGCACGAGTTATTTAAGATGTATTTGTATTTAGGCACGGGCTTGCACATCACTTCACGTGCATTTAAAGTAATTAATATGTGAGCACGAGGTTGCATGTAATTAATTCACGTGCTGGGATTCAAGTGAATAATTAGTAATTGAATCCCAGCACAACAGTATAAATAGATGCACGTTTGACTCACTCGGGGTTGGGTGTTCGAGAGTGGAGAACGGGTGAGAGAGAAGGAGAAATAAAAGTTAGTTTAAATATCAATTGCTATTATGTGCTGGTAGGACCAACACGATACTTGTTTATTTAAAACTCACCGTGTTTGTTTGTGTGTCTGTCCGTCTGTTTACTGTATAGTCCGTTTTGTTTGTCTCTTTATTTTGGTGTGAAGTGCCGTGTCCTGTTTTGTGTTCTGTTTAAACCTTTTACTTTGTTAATAAACGCTGAGTGCTACCATGTGTGTTTCTCTCTCTGGTCTGAGTTCCTCCCTGCAGCCAGCCTGTCGCACGTGGTGTCCTGCGTGGGATCTACAGCGCCTCCAGGACTCAGGCCAGTGGGAACCGCAGTTTTTTTTGAAAAACAAAAGGAAAAGAAATGGGGAGAAGAGGCTGGAGAGGAGCACAGGAGGGCAGAGGGAGAAAGGCGGAAGCAGGGCTGTGGTGTTTCAACTGTGGCCAAAACTAGCCACACCACCATACCCTGCTCTGTCCACAGGACCCTTCAGGCAATGGCCCAAAGACTGGGATGGGGGGAGTGGTGCCCTGGCTGTAGGGCATATGGGCACATGTTGGTCCTATGCCCCATGCAGGATGAAGAAGAGGAGCCCTTGCTGCCACATCCTATGCTTGAATGGGAAGAGCCTGAGCGTCCACAGCCCAAGGGGGAGGAGCCTGAGCGTCCACAGCCCAAGCGGGTGGAGCCTGAGCGTCCACAGCCCAAGCGGGAGGAACCTGAACGTCCTACGCCTGAGCGGGAGGAGCCCGAACGTCCTACGCCTGAGCGGGAGGAACCCGAACGTCCACAGCCCAAGAGGGGGGAGTCGGTGCGTCCACAGCCCAAAGAGGGGGAAGTCGGTGCTTCCACAGCCCTAGGACCCAAGCTGCCAGCAGAGGAAGAATGCCTGCTGTCCCCGTGTCCACCAGCAGAGGAAGAATGCCTGCTGTCCCCATCACAACCAGCAAAGGAAGAATGCCTGCTGGTTTCCCCTGCAAGAGAGGCAGAGCCGCACCAGTCCCCTGCAAGAGAGGGAGAGCCGCACCAGTCCCCTGCAAGAGAGGGAGAGCCGCACCAGTCCCCTGCAAGAGTGGGAGACTACACGCTATTCCCACCTCCGTCGCCAGGAGACTACATGCTGCTCCCACCTCCACCTCCACCACTAGGAGCAGAGCAGCAGGAGCTGCCTTTGCCTCCGCCACTTTCAGAAGCAGAGGGTGAATACCTGCTGGTTCCGCCTTCACCACTGTGGGAGGACTGCTAGCCCCTCCCACCTCCACTAGCAGAGGGTGAATAGCTGCTGGTTCCGACAACACCAGGAGCAGAGGAGCAGGAGCTGCCTCTGCCTCCACCACTGCCAGGAGGAGAACAGCAGGAGCTGTCTCTGCTTCCCGCACCTCCACCACAAGGAGTACGGTGGCCGGAGCCCCAGAAAGGGGAGCTACCGGCTACAAAGACAGGGGGAGAGGTCAGGAGACCACTTTCCCCAGCAGCAGTTTCGCTGCACGAGTTCTTGTGGCCGGAGCCCCACAGGAGGGAGCTACCGGCTATGAAGAAAGGGGGAGAGGTCAGGAGACCAGCATCCCCCGCAGCAATTTCGCTGCAGGAGTGGACCAGCATGCTGTCAGCCGTGCCACTACCGGCAGGGGTGCTGACAGCATTGCCAGCCATGGGCCCACTGAAGCCTCCCTTCCCAGCCCGAGACTTTGTCCTGGACTGCTGGGTTTTTAAGGGGTAAGGGGGGAAGTGGCCGTTGAGGCCATGTGTTCTGCGCACAAGGGGGGGTATATGTGGCAATGTGCACCGCCCCTGTGTGCATTTGTGTGCTATATGTTGTATGTTGCATGTGTTAATGTTGGTGTATTGTAGTTGGTACACGGGATGTAAATGGGTGTGTGCAGCACGAGTTATTTAAGATGTAATTGTATTTAGGCACGGGATTGCACATCACTTCACGTGCATTTAAAGTAATTAATATGTGAGCACGAGGTTGCATGTAATTAATTCACGTGCTGGGATTCAAGTGAATAATTAATTAGTAATTGAATCCCAGCACAACAGTATATATAGATGCACGTTTGACTCACTCGGGGTTGGGTGTTCGAGAGTGGAGAACGGGAGAGAGAGAAGGAGAAATAAAAGTTAGTTTAAATATCAATTGCTATTATGTGCTGGAAAGACCAGCACGATACTTGTTTATTTAAAACTCACCGTGTTTGTTTGTGTGTCTGTCCGTCTGTTTACTGTATAGTCCGTTTTGTTTGTCTCTTTATTTTGGCGTGAAGTGCCGTGTCCTGTTTTGTGTTCTGTTTAAACCTTTTACTTTGTTAATAAACGCTGAGTGCTACCATTTGCACTCAGCTTCTCATCACCACCGTCTGTCTGTGTGTTTCTCTCTCTGGTCTGAGTTCCTCCCTGCAGCCAGCCTGTCACAATTATATAGATATAATTTACATGTATTCTCTGTTTATTTCTTAGCAGAATGTCTCACTTACCTGTCTTCTCTCTTTCTATCTGTCCTGTGTTTTGTGTTTTTCATATCACACTACTTTGCAGTTGTGTGTATATTTCCATGCACTGGGGTACATTTAAAGGATAGTTTGTTTATAACCGTGGATTCATATTTTCCTTTTTATGTCAGCTGGTTTGGTTAAGACTTTCTTTAAGATTGTTCTTAATAATCTTTATTTTTATAAGAGTACACTTAGATTGGCCTTAGTGTTTCAAACTAGACTGTTACACTACTGTGTCTTGGTTTTCCTATTGTAATGAAATACAGTTGGGCACCCTACACTTAATATAATTCAAGCATTTAGTGAAAATCAGCCACTTATTAATATGACACAGACCAAAATACACAAACAATCTTAAAAAACAATCTTTATAAAAAACAAAAGCACTTCAGCAATTTCAAATATGTGTTCATGACAAACGTACTGGCACCCCAGCTTTAGTGTTTCCTCTACTTTTGTTTTATTGCAGCCGTTTATGATCATTTTTAACCAGTATGTTTCATCTTGTTGGTGAAATCTGAACCCATTCTGTCCTGCATATTTCCTTAATCTCAGACAGATTGGATACAAAATGATTGGTTACAGCTATTGTCAGTCCATAGCATTTCTATTGGATTGAGATCTGGTGATTGCAAAGCCATTCTAGAAATTCTATCTTCACTTTCTTCAAGAATTTTAAAATTGACTATCTATGTCATTGTCAAGTTGAAAGATAAACTGTCTGCCAATCACTCCACGAGCAGATCATTGTACTTTGTAGAATAGAAAGTGATACGTGGCTGCATTCATTCTATCTTCAATCTCATCAATGTCTCCAATGTAGGTAGAAGGTTTTCTTCATTGAAGTCTTTCCCCTTTTTTCTCCAAACACACTATGGTCCATTTTTGGGGAAAAGTTATTGAGAGGAAGGGTAGTTCCTCACGCCAAGTTATCAGTGAAGAGCGAGAACTGCCAGCCTCTCTATAAAGCAAGGATAGTTTATGTGTTTTCAGGGTATTGGCACAGTAAAAGTAAATCAGCCAAAAGCACCATTTCACTTTTAATTTGTAGTTCCCCACACTCTTAGGTGAAATGTAGAAAACAAAGTCAATACCTGTCGTACAGTAAGAGAAATAAGTCGTCAAAGTAAGGTAAAAATGTCCTCCTTTTTCTCCCAACGTATTTTTTTGCAGACCCCAGGCACTTTTATCAATGCATATGTATATTATAGGACCTCTGAGTTTAATGAAACTTGTTTTGTCAACATGGAAATATACTAGGGTAAGCATTTATTGTGACATCTAGATCATTTATATTAAATGATTTATTTCTTTTTTTTAAATGGAACATTTGCCTGCAAAAAAATCTTTATATAAAGATAAAAGGTCTGGTATACGTGGGATTTGAATCTATAACCTTCAGTTTGCAAGTGTGTTGTTTTACTGTCAGTACTACATGATTAGTTGAGACAAGCAGTATTTTGAAAGATGAAGATAGTCAGCTGAGAATTCTCGGGACACTTCGTCATCATCATCATCATCATTATTCTTCTGGGATTGTGACCTTGAGCTCTAAAAAATGTTGGTTTTCTGTCATTGTAACGCTCATTGTGATCCCTATTGGCACAAGGAAATACGGTTTCCTCTCGATACTGGTTGATGAGAATAACGCCGGACAAAAAGGGAAATTAATTTCTGAGAATTAGCTATATGCTGAAGGATATCCTATATATTTGGTAAAAGTAAAACATAAATAAATAATACATGAATAAATACTGAAATAAATGAATACATATACATTTATTTATCTTGATATTTATTTTTCACTATCATATAAACACTGACATTTCATAATACTGTATGAAATAAAAATAAATACTCAAAGTTCTTGTTCAATTGTATATTAGTAAAGATTTTTCAAAATAAAGATAGTCATGCTTTCATATATTTTTAATTTCAAATTAAAAATGACCCGGACAATTGCTTTGTTGCAGGACTTGTCTCTTCAGATTGTCTCGTCTGTCTTTTATATGTTACATGTATTGTAAGGGGAACGGGTCATGCCGTTACTTAGCATGGGAAGGAGGGGTGAGTGAATGAGTGGGAGAATGTGTGGTGTTGTTTTCAGGAGTTGCAGAGCATTTTGAGAATTCAATACCGTCTCCCTGAGTACAACTTCCTAAACATGAAAACATTACAATATACTAATGAACGGATCAAGCTTTTCAGCATGGAGAATCTGCTATGAATGAATGGCAATGAATGAATGATGATGATTGCAATTGCAGATGATTTCTGAATTGTGAAGGGCGCTTAGGGCCCGATGACTGTGGTGGGCACTCAAGATAAGTGAAAGATAAATTTGGGCAAAGACCTCGTCCAAGGGTGCCCGACAGCTACCTGCATTAGGCCGACTGGAAAAACATGAATAGTTACATGCATCCCAGTGCGGCAGATAGGAAGTGGCTGTGGCCACCTCCCCCTGAAAAGACGAGGCCACCAAACCATGAATGAATAATAATAAATAATTAATGCGCGCCACAGTGGCGCCCTGCCAACTATCCCCCAAATATTGAATTTAATGAAAGTCAGCAGCTGAGACACGGCCCGTCCCCCAGAGCATGACTGCGCCGGGGGAGAGAGCCCAGCCTCTATAACCTGACCACTCACCCTGCAGAACTAAATATGAACCGCTCAGCACTCAGGTAAGGAAAAAACTCACATTTCTTATTTTTAGGGGGAAACCTCAGGGAATCTGTGGCTGAGGGCAGTTTTCTTTGTTCGCGGCAACTGTGTGGCAACCCACTGCTCGGGACTTTGTACTTTTGTGTGCGCTGTAAATAAAATCCAACCCCAACTACATGCTTCCTGTCTCCATCACTTCCGGGTCACAGAGCTCTTATGTGTTTGCTGATGAGGTATTGGTTAGGGCCGGATTCTCCTTTGCAGAAAAGCAACCAAGTTTACAAATTATGATAGTTTGCAAAATCAGACGAAAGCTTTCAATACAATCGGGATAATACATAATCATTATTTACAAAATTTGTTTGTCTTGTTACTTGTTAAAAACTGTAACTTTACTGCTATACTACTTGCAAATGTTGTGAAATGGAAGTATAAAACTGTGGCGTGAAAGCTATATTAGAAGCTTGTCTTGGGTTTGATCCCCACTCAGGGTTTATATTGTAAACCTTTAAAAAATTAAATGTATTTTATTTGTGTAACATATGTGAAAAAAATGTAGTTGATATGAATGACACTTTCATTGAACATACATACTTTTGCACACATAACTTTAACGTGCGTATATTTATATATATAGTCAGTAACAAAAACATTAAAATAATAAGGTTGCAGTTCAAAATCACAAAAGTCAGGAAATGGAACATTAAGACACGGAACCATAACTCGCCCCTATTATGCCTATGTGTCACATCAGAAAGGATGTCATACATGACATCAGTAATGACATCAGCAATGACATGAATGTTAGCATATCTAATCGCAGGACAAATGCTCTACCAAGACTGCCCAGAAGAACATTACACTAGGAAACAATTAGTCTGTGCTAGACTGTAGCTATCATGCTTCATATGGAAATCACTCTGCCAACGTAGACACAATCATAGACAGAACAAGACACTTTCATTGCGCTCACTGTCACTCCCACAAAAGGCACTAAAGACTACTTAGATGCAGCAACTTGCCAAATTCAGTAGTAACTGTCCAGCAGTTTTTTACCTACAGGTGAATAATAAAAAAAGCTCTTCCGGCACCAAACTTACATGAAAAACCACCCGTTTTTTAAAAGTGCTGTAGCTCAGAAAGTACTGGACAGAATAACACAAAACTTGTAGAAGAAATTCAGCCTACCAATCAGACCTGAAATCCAAAATGGCAGGCAGATTGATTGATCTTAACCCCACACTTGGAGATGCACAAAATAGGGGCTTATAATGGAAAGAACATTACAACCTTAATTACCGTCCTGCCATAATATATATCTTAATATACAAAGAAGAAAGTTTGTCTGTCTGTTCCTTTATGCATTTGCACCCCACAGGAACCAGTGCAACCAAACTTTGCATGGCCTCCTCTTTCATCCAGGGGAAGGTCGAGGGCTATGTTTGGATCCAAAATTTTGGCCCTCGCAGCACTTTATTTGGTAACCCTATTGCTGGATCACTACAGTAGCCATGTATCTCAAATTAAAGAAACCCACAAAATAAAAAAATAAGTAAAAAGAAAGAATTAAAAAAAAAAAAAAAAAATGGCAAAAAAAAAATAAAAATAAAGTTAAAAAAGGGAAAGGGGTCCGAGCGCATTGTGCAACACCCAAGATTGCTAACTTATAGGAAACCATAACGCTACCGTTCCCTAATTTTGTCATGCATGAAATATTGAATTTCCCCGGGCAACACAGGGTATTTCAGCTAGTGTGTGTGTGTGTGTGTATATATATATATATATATATATATATATATATATATATATATATATATATATATATATATATATATATATAATTGTGAGCTTGAAGCTCTGTTTCGGGGTGGTAACCTGATGAAAGACCAGACAAGTGGCAGGAAATGAAGTCTAAGTGAGGGTTTATTTACAGTGAAAAACACAACTTTCAAGAGGGTTGCCAGAAAATAAAATCCTAGCCCACTCACCGGGCCCTAGTCTTAACTGCTTCAGGTCCCTAGTCTTAACAGTTGGGCAAGGCTAGCCCTCACAAAACTCAAACACAAAACACCACCTCACACACTTGTACGTCTCCTGGCCTGCAATTCCACCACTCGCCACCAGGAGGACTCCAAGGTAAGTTTTCCTTTCTAGCCTTTGCAATTGTATTATCCGTGCTCAGGGTTGTGCACAAACTTTCTTTCTGTTTCCAGGTTCCACCGATGAACAAGAGTGCCCCCTGAAGGTAAGTCCCGGGCAAGGAGGATGAAGTAATCCCAGCGTTTATGAAGTACAAATAAAGAAAAGAACAAGGCTTGTTTTCTCCACAGCCAACTCAAAATACCACGTACTTGTTCCAGCCAACAACTAAAAATAAAAGTCTTGAACTTAACTGTGTTGACTCTCTATCAAACAGTCCATTACTTGTGGTTCCAACACACGGTTATATGTTGCAGGGATTTTTCATCACCGCGTGTCCTGGTGATCCTTTTGAATAGTACACAGACCTTAAAACAAGCACGATTGGCGCAAAGCGCTACTTGTTATAATTTGGTACAGTCTCTGGTGCCAGTGTTATTTTACAAGCGGGTTATCTCCTGAACCATGCATTCCAAGTTTAGTGAACACGCTTTTTAGAACAATGTCAACACACTCCACGCTCGTGTTACCGCAGGAATAAAACAGTCTTTGGCTGCTGTCTTCACTCACAGCTCCCAGCGTAAAAATATACGACACATGTCTCCTTCTAAAATCCCAACCACACTCCTGTTGAGAATATTAAAAGTTTATTTCAACTACCTTGCTGGACCGTAGTTGTCTTCCCGTGTCCATAGTTTGTTTCGCTGGTATCCTCCACAGTATTCTGTTTATTCCTGGTCTGATGCTTTATTGCAAACAAAACCCACGCTCCTGGTCACGTTGCTTACTTTTTAAACACTTGTTTCTATAAACAAAGAACAACGCTCTCTCCTGCACAGACTGCCCTGTTGCTGTTCAAAAAAAAAAAAAAACCCGTACCTCGCTATTCGCCACCTTATATAGTGCTCCCCTCCCCCCTTCCAGCTGCTATTAATTATCCCTTTAGCCATCCCAGAAGTGGAGCCCTACGGCAGCTACTCTGTGAGGTAATTTAAAGACGTATCCCAAAATTCTTTGTGATAAATTGCCCTGTAGCAATGCAACTATAGAACCTCACCCTTCTATGTTGCATTACTACTTACTCTTGCACATTTATCACAATATATATATATTGTAAGGAAATGACCTAAGGCTATGAGGAGAAAGTGCCAGGAATGAGGGGATACGGGTCATTTGGCCAGCAGTAGACAAGGGAGATTAAAAGAATCCAATACCCAGAAGCACAGAGAAACTAGGAAGGCAGCTGACCTAGGTGGAGTAGAGTACGAAGATATAAGGAAGTCATCAGTGTAGGCTGGCAGAGAGAGGGTGTGTGTTTACTGTGCTGTGGAACTCAGAATAAAAAATCTCTGAATACTGCAAAAACGCCAACAAAGGGGTATGTGTAACAACGATAATAATTACTGTGTGTTACTTTTAGCCACTGTTTAAAATTAGTTAGTTAGCAGTGAGTGAGTATAATCACTGCACCATTTGCAAACCGAAAGCACTTTGTGTTTGGGCTGAGGTTTGTGTGTGATTTAGGTGCTGTGTGCTTTTATAAATCATACCTTTGTTCCTGTGGGAGACCTGTATTCGAGACCTGTTAATTACTTGTGTTCGGGACTTGTGAATCACCTGTGTGGGTGTAGGAGCTTGGGTGTGGCAGGTGAGCTGTGTGCAACAGACAAGGCCAAACCAATTCCAAGTTCAAACAAATGAACTTTAAAGTAAAAAGAACCTTATGTCACAAACAACAAAGCAAACATTCCTGAAGGAGTAAACCATGAAGTGAACCTGTGTAGTGCAAAGGCGCAGGGGAGGAAGCAGTCCTGTTTATAACCAGTTGCTGTGTGGTTCAGCATTTGTTCACTGGTAGGCCACTGTATTGGGGCACAAATCTTTATTTACTGTGGCACTCGATGGACTGTTTTTATCCGAGTGCAGTTTATAAATAAGTCACTCAAAAGGACTGTTTAAACAAAAGTGAGTGAAAATTAATTGTGCAAGTGCTGCTGCGGAAAAAGTTCCCACTGGACTGTGTTTATTTAAAGGGATACTGCAGCCACTAGTGAGAGAAATAAACAACATGGTTGTGAAAGATTCTCTCAGTTTAAATTAAGTTTAGAAGAACAAACAAGGCCCAGGTTACAGAGCTGCAGATATCAGTGTCTTCTACAGAGGGCACTCTTTCCTGGAGAACAAAAAGAAACACAGTGAGACAGCGAACCGAGTGGTTACAATAGTAAGGAGGGAGACACAGCCTTTTGTACTTACCTGGTTGGACAAGAACAGCTTCCTCAAGTTACCTAAAGGATCTAAACACAAAATATTGAAAACTTACCAGGGCAGCACTTGAAGACCATACCTGTGGAAGAAAAGCCAGTCACAAAAAGATTACAACTGGAACCAATACGATTACTTACCTGGAAAACCTGAACATTGTAAACCTCTTGAGGATGAACCGTGTTGCCATTAACCCTGTACCGCCAGCTCTACTGGATTTTCAATAAGTGTGGTAAAATGACCACAGTGTACTACACCTTTGTATTGTGAAGTAAAAGTATTTTTTTCCTGCTCGAAGGTTAGCTTCAGCAGGGCTGGACAGGGAAAACAGAAAAGTGTTGTTAGAGCCCAGAGGGCAGGTTTTCTTTTCGTATGTTGCTTTCATTTGCATTTACTGAACTCTGTAATCAATAAAACTTACCTTTGATTCAGTATTTCTGTCATCCTGACTCCTCTCTGCGAAGGCAAAGCTTTGGCTACCACATCAAATACAGAACACATCGTTCACATATGGTGGCAGGGTGGGATGCCAAACTGAAGCCCAATTAAAGCTCAGTACCCAACTTTTTACTTAGCAAGAGAGTGACACAGCTACAGAGAGAGCAATGGAGATCTCTGCAGGTTGGATCTCGGACTCCAAGACCCTCCTGTGGTTAAGAACCAAAGAGAAGACGTACCTACAGATCAGGCTAGTAAAAAACGGTACAATGTATTGCCTCGTTGGCAGGACATGTGGTAAAGATGAAGCAAAATGCCGCTTCCAGAGCCAGATATGAGTCCCACAACTAGTGACAGTAAGACCCAGTGTGTGCGACCCGCAACCTCCACTAGAGGGGCTATTGAGGGAGAAGTGTACCCCCCAAAAGCCAGAACAGGAGGAGCTACATGCCCATAAGTCAGTACAGGAAGGAGGAGTAAATGAAGTCCTACGTGTTAGAAACCCCAATAACTGTGAGGGAGGACCCCCCTTCAGAAAAGGCACGGAATCCCAGAAGATAGTGAACGCCAGGGGAGGCAAGCGATGAAGGGAACGTCCTACATGCCAGATACCTCAGTGACTGAATGAAAGGACCCCCTTCAGAAGTATAATTAGCCTGAGCTAGCTGTTCCTTGGAACTCACAGGGGGAGCAATTCCCCCATCGGCTGATATGACAGCCGCCAATCATCACTCACCCCATCTCTACAGACCAATGAGAAATTAAAGTAAAACAACTTTTAGAGAAACCACAAGAACAGCCTCTGCACTTATTTTTGTATTGCCATGCAGCTGCACCCTGTATTCACCAGACAAAGTTAATACTTCCTCTTTTTACTATTCTCTGTTACCTAAAACGGTATACGCTTCCTCTGCTAAGACATAGTTAAACTGCATTAAGTGCCTTATAAGGGCAGGACGATTAGTTTCCTGCCTTAAGCTTGTTTAAGCTGACTATATATTGAGGAGCCAGAAACGGCTCGGTGGGCGATTCTGCTATTGCTAACAGAGTCTGTGTCACTCTGTTGAACGCTCCAGTTTGCAAACTTATTAAAGCTGGCTTGAATAAACTACAACGTCTCCTCATTGAGTCAACACGTGGGCTGGGATAAAGAACCTGGAAGAATAACCCCTTACCATACTTAGGTTCAAGGGAGGTTGAAAACTTCCATTACAGGCCCCAAAAGTCTGGACATTTTTTTGGGGGGGCAAGGTCGGAAGCAACCGACCGATGTGCCCGAGAGCACAGCGACAGAAGTCTCCAGATTCCGGAGGAGAACCCCTACAGTCTCCAGCCACCAGAGGAAGTCTCCAGACACCGGAGATCCCAAGCGATCTCCAGCAACCGAGGGAGAACCACAACAAGCTCTAGTGACCGGAGGAGAGCTAGAGGTAGACCACCATCACCAGGATCACCATCAGAGGAACCAACACATACTGCACCAGAGAGGGAATAATTACCCTCTAGGGAATCTGAGGAACCAGGGATCACAGATATAGAGGAGCAAACAGTGCTGCCAACATTTACGCTGATGGCATCTCCACAGCTAGTAATGCCATGGCCAGAAAGTTCCCGGCTGGCGTGCATTACTCCGCTGTCAACACAGCCGCAATCAGAGTGGCCAAAATTGGGAGGAACAGCCTGTCCGATTAATAGATAACCCTGCACAGACATCAGCACTTTTTTTTATCCGAATGCAGTTTATAAATAAGTCACTCAAAAGGACTGTTTAAACAAAAGTGAGTGAAAATGAATTGTGCAAGTGCTGCTGTGGAAAAAATTCCCAATGGACTACATTTTTTTAAAGGGATACTGCCGCCAGCAGAGAGAAAAATAAACACACCCAAACATTTGTTTGAGTTTATTATTTCGGTGGGTGTTTAAAATATTGTGGACTTGCAGCCAACGGATCGGGGTCAGTACGCTACTCCCCTCCAGCTCCTCAGACAGATGGTGCACTGTTAATCCTGGTTGAAGAAAGAGAAAGAACTGAGTGTTACAAATCATCCAAGTGGAATTACAAACTGAAGCAACATATTTAACGCACAAGGTCTCCCAGGTAAGTACAAGTATGTTGCTTCAGTTTGTAATTCCGCTCCCTCTTTGTCAGCCTTTAACCCGCCAGCCCACAATATTGACCTGTTGGGTCTGCATTAAAATACTACAGTTTATTGCACTTTCTGTTTCCACCTGGTTTTACCTGTGCAAAGACTAGCTTCGACAGGGGCAGTTAGGGAAAAAGAAGACAGTGCCTAATGGGCAGGTTTTGTTTTTGGCAAAAGCTAATTATTTTGTGCTGTTTCAATAAAACTTACCAGTTGACTTTGATCTCTGCCGTCCTGTGTCCTCTCTGGAAAGGTAAATTGGCTAGCACACATTACTGTCAATCGTTCACTATAAGAAAACAAATGAAAATGGCATTGACAAAAATGATGGGACCGCTAACCTAATATTTTGTTGCACAACCTTTAGAGGCAATCACTGCAATCAAACGTTTTCTGTAGCTCTCAATGAGACTTCTGCACCTGTTAACAGGTAGTTTGGCCCACTCTTCCTGAGCAAACTGCTCCAGCTGTCTCAGGTTTGATGGGTGCCTTCTCCAGACTGCAAGCTTCAGCTCTTTCCATAGATGTTCGATAGGATTCAGATCATGACTTATAGAAGGCCACTTCAGAATAGTCCAATGTTTTGTTCTTATCCATTCTTGGGTGCTTTTAGCTGTGTGTTTTGGGTTATTATCCTGTTGGAGGACACATGGCCTGCGACTGAGACAGAGCTTTCTGACACTGGGCAGTACGTTTCGCTCCAGAATGCCTTGATAGTCTTGAGATTTCATTGTGCCCTGCACAGATTCAAGGCACCCTGTGCCAGGCGCAACAAAGCAGCCCCAAAACATAACCGAGCCTCCTCCATGTTTCACTGTAGGTATGGTGTTCTTTTCTTTGAAAGCTTCATTTTTTCGTCTGTGAACGTAGAGCTGATGTGACTTGCCAAAAAGCTCCAGTTTTGACTCATCTGTCCAAAGGACATTCTCCCAGAAAGATTGTGGCTTGTCAATATGCATTTTAGCAAATTCCAGTCTGGCTTTTTTATATGTTTTTCTTTCAAAAGTGGAGTCCTCCTGGGTCTTCTTCCATGGAGCCCACTTTCGCTCAAAAAGCGACGGATAGTGCAATCAGAAACTGACGTACCTTCACCTTGGAGTTCAGCTTGTATCTCTTTGGCAGTTATCCTTTTCTACCATTCGCACTATCCTTCTGTTCAATCTGGGGTCGATTTTCCTCTTGCGGCCGCGCCCAGGGAGGCTGGCTACAGTTCCATGGACCTTAAACTTCTTAATAATATTTGCAACTGTTGTCACAGGAACATCAAGCTGCTTGGAGATGGTCTTGTAGCCTTTACCTTTACCATGCTTGTCTATTATTTTCTTTCTGATCTCCTCAGACAACTCTCTCCTTTGCTTTCTCTGGTCCATGTTCAGTGTGGCACACAATGATACCAAACAGCACAGTGACTACTTTTCTCCATTTAAATAGGCTGAATGACTGATTACAAGATTGGAGACATGTGTGATACTAATTAAAGATACTAATTAGTTTGAAATATCACTATAATCCAATAATTTATTATCTTTTCTAAGGGGTACCAACAAATGTGTCCAGGCCATTTTCGAATATCTTTGTAGAATAAGCAATAATTCATCTCTTTTCACAGCTTCTTTGCTTTATTCTATGACATACCAAAGGCATGCAAGTATACATGATAAAATAGCTTTTAATTTCATCACTTATCAGGAGGAATGAAGCATTATTTCAATGAGCTGTAAGGGTACCAACAAATTTGAGCACGTCTGTATATATATATATATATATATATATATATATATATATATATATATATATATATATATATATATATATATATATATATTCAGTGCTGTGAAAAAGTATTTGCCCCCTGTCTAGTATAGTATATAGATGGAGTCTGAGAGAAAAAATGACACCAAATTTGGTGTTTCTTTCACTTGTGCAAGGTAATCAAACATGCAATCTCCAGGTGTGAAAAAGTTATTGCCCCCCTAGTTAACTTAACCCAATTAACCCTTTGCGGTCCATTGTCGGACTGGGTCCGACATTGCAATTATTCCTCACAGGTCCTTTGTCGGACTGGGTCCGACATCATTATAGCAACGCAATAAATGGGTGTTTAGTCGTTTTTTCTCCGGAAAAAGCCGAGAAAACCATTCAATTGCCGAGTGGTAGCGACAGGAGCCGAGACAAGTCGGAAAAAAAAAAAGAAAAAGGCGTATTTCATGAATAGTCATACATGGTATCAGGTATCAGATAATGGGCGTTCATAGTAAACAAGCTGGCTAAGTGCGTCAGCGCACTGAGACTCTCATGGACATTTGCAGAGCTTTTTTCAGATGTTATAGTAATAAAATAATGACTTGGATCGCATTATTGAGGAGTTTGGTGATAAAACGAGTAATCTGGAGATGATCGATCGGTATGTACGACTATTATTATTATTATTATTTATTTCTTACATAGCTGAACGCTATAGCAAACAAAAGGGTGGGGCGGGGCTGGAGATGCCTAGTGTGTGCTTTGTTGATATGCAGGGCCATTTAAACCCGTTTGACTGTGAAAAAAAATACTTTTAAACAGCGCATATAAAATTAACTGCGCGTGTGAAAATTAATTAGACCTGGCGTGCCTGACGCGCGATTAATAAATGGACCGCAAAGGGTTAAAGGGATAATTAGGGTCAGCTGTTTGAGTACTTTGGTTAACAATCAGGCCTGATTTGGGCCAGCCCTGCCCAATATAAATCTGACTAACTTTGGCCCTTACCATCAGAGTGAAGTTGTCAGCACACAGGTTCTAAAGGCACATCATGCCACGAACAAAAGAAATTCCTGAAGACCTCCGGAAAAATGTTGTTGATGCCTATCAGTCTGGAAAGGGTTACAAAGCCATTTCTAAGGCTCTGGGGCTCCATCGAACCACAGTCAGAGCCATATTGTCCAAATAGAGAAAGTTTGGGACAGTAGTGAATCTTCCCAGGAGTGGCCGTCTTGCCAAAATCTCTCCAAGAGCAAGGCGTAAAATCGTCTAGGAAGTCACAAAGAACCCTAGAACAACATCCAGGGATCTGCAGGCCTCTCTCGCCTCGGCTAAGGTCAGTGTTCATGACTCCACCATAAGAAAGACACTGGGCAAAAATGGGATTCATGGCAGAGCAGCAAGGCAGAAACCATTGCTCACTAAGAAGAACATGAATGCTCGTCTCAAGTTTGCCAAAAAGCACCTGGATGATCTTCAAGAGTTCTGGAACAATGTTCTATGGACAGATGAGTCAAAAGTGGAACTTTTTGGCCGACATGGGCCCCGTTATGTCTGGCGAAAACCAAACACTGCATTACACCGTAAGAACCTCATACCAACAGTCAAGCATGGTGGTGGTAGTGTCATGGTTTGGGGATGCTTTGCTGCATCAGGACCTGGATGCCTTGCCATCATTGAAGGAACCATGAATTCTACAGGAGAATGTCAGGCCATCTGTCCGTGAGCTGAAGCTGAAGCGCAGCTGGGTCATGCAGCAAGACAATGATCCGAAACACACAAAGAATGGTTGAAGAACAAAAAATTTAAAGTTTTGGAATGGCCTAGTCAAAGTCCAGACCTAAACCTATTGAGATGTTGTGGCAGGACCTGAAATGAGCAGTTCATGATCGCAAACCCCCAAATGTCACTGAGTTGAAGCAGTTCTGCATGGAGGAGTGGGCCAAAATTCCACCACAGCGCTGTGAGAGACTAATCAATAACTACAGGAAGCTTTTGGTTGCAGTTATTGCTGCTAAAGCTGGCGTAACCAGTTATTGAGTCTAAGGGGGTGATTAGTTTTTCACACGGGGGCATTGGGTGTTGCATAACTTTCTTTAATAAATAAATGAAATATGTATCAAATTATTGTGTTATTTGTTCACTCAGGGTCCCTTTTATCTAATATTAGGTTTTGGTTGAAGATCTGATAACATTCAGTGTCAAAAATATGCAAAAATGCAGAAAATCAGATAGGAGGCAAATACTTTTTCACGGCACTGTATATACGGCACTGTATAAGTATTCGCCCCACCTGAACTTTTCCACATTTTGTAGTGTTACAACCTGGAATTAAAATGGATTTAATTGGGATTTTTTGTCACTGATCTACACAAAATAGATCATAATGTCGAAGGGGAAAAAAATCTACATATTTTTCGAAATTATTTACAAATAAAAAACTGAAAAGTCTTGATTGCATAATTATTCACCCCCTTTGCTGTGACACCCCTAAATAAGCTCTGGTGCAACCAATTGCCTTCAGAAGTCACGTAATTAGTTGAATGGAGTCCACCTGTGTGCAATTAAAGTGTCACATGATCTCAGATTAAATACACCTGTTTCTGGAAGGCTCCAGAGTTTGTTAGAGAGCATATCTAAACAAACAGCATCATGAAGACCAAGGAGCTATCAAAACAAGTCCGGGATAAAGTTCTGGAGAAGCACCAATCAGGGTTGGGTTATAAAAAAATTTGCCAAACTTTGAATATCCCCGGAGCACCGTAAAATCCATTATTAAAAAATGGAAAGAATATGGCACAACTGCGATTCTGCCTAGAGAAGGCTGTCCACCAAAACTCATTGACCAGGTAAGGAGGGCATTAGGCAGAGAAGCAACCAAGAGGCCAATGGTAACTCTGAAGGAGCTGGAGAGATCCACAGCTGAGATGGGAGAAACCGTCCATGGGAAAACTATAACCCGGAAGCTCCACAAAGCTGGGCTTTATGGAAGAGTGGCGAGAAGAAAGCCATTGCTGAATAAAACCCATATGAAATCCTGTTTGGATTTTGCCAAAAGGCATGTGGGAGACACAGCAAACGTGGAAAAAGGTTCTCTGGTCTGATGAGACCAAAATTGAACTTTTTGGCCTTAGTGCAAAACGCTATGTGTGGCACAAAGCCAACACTGCTTATCACCCTGAGAACACCATCCCCACGGTGAAGCACGGTGGTGGCAGCATCATGGGGATGCTTTTCATCTGCAGGGACTGGAAAACTGGTCAGGCTTGAGGGCAAGATGGATGGAGCCAAATACAGGGAAATTCTAGAGGAAAACCTGTTTCAGTTTGCAAGATACCTGGGACTGGGGCGGAGATTCACCTTCCAGCAGGACAATGATCCTAAACACACAGCCAGAGCTACACTGGAGTTTTTTAAAAACAAGAACCTGAATGTCTTAGAATGGCCCAGTCAAAGCCCAGACCTCAATCCGATTGAGAATCTGTGGCCAGACTTGAAAATTGCTGTTCACCAACGGTCCCCATCCAACTTGACAGAGCTTGAGCAATTTTGCCAAGAAGAATGGGCAAAAATTGCAGGATCCAGATGTGCAAAGCTGTAGAGACTTACCCAAAAAGACTCACAGCTGTAATTGCTGCCAAAGGTGCTTCTACCAAGTATTGACTCAGGGGGGTGAATACTTATGCAACCAACAAATGTCTTTTTTTTTTGTTTAACTTTTGTGTCACAATAAAAAATATAAGTGGCTAATGTCCAAGCCTTCACCTTCTGGCCAGCTATCCCTATGGTGTCTGAGACTTCAGGACTTTGATTTTCAGGTGATCCACAAGCCAGGCACCTTGTCTCGCAACCCAGTGGATGAAGGGAGAGAGCCAATAGACCTTATCCCACTATTGCCTCATTGAACTTGCGACACCATCTTGTCAGAGCGACAGCAACTTCACCATCTCCAAAGGCAAGACAAAATTACTGGCAACCTCATTATATGCCTGGAAACTGCTGAGCCTCACAAGGACGGTGACTCACAAGTCTGCAGTCAGGATAACCTACTGTACTACAAGGACATGAAAGCTAAAGGCAATCTTCATCCATTTCATCCAATCTTCATCCATAGCCGTCTAATTTTAAGTTAATGTGTTTTCTTTGCTAGAGTACAGAAAGTCACACTTCATTTCTAGTACCTCAAAAACAGAATGCTCATTTTCAGAGAAGTATTTTTAGTTTAGTTTAGCCAGTATGTATAAGACTAAATGTCCAATGCCTTTTAAAAAAGTGTCTGCAGGTTAGAAATAATCTGAGGGGAGGGCTTCCAATATTATATGTGACTACAAGGGGTATGTGATGTGTTTTTGCTTTATGTTGCTATTCTATTCTGGGAAGTCAAATTAGAGCACATGTATCTTTAGCTATTTCCTAGATTATAATGCATACAGGCAAGATAATTTATTTTAAAGTAACTGCTGATAGTGTGAACAGGAGAGAAGGAATCTGAGCTGCAAATCTACCTCCTGACCTGGAAGGGCGCTAAGATTGGTGGTACACCTTCACAGCGATGGGCCGACTCCATGGTAGGACAGAACCAGAAGTCGGCCATCTTGGGGAAAGAGCGTAGCTGTAACACTGTTGAATGACTCGATTGTGATGAGTTGTGTTGTGTGTGGCAATTGGCTAGAGCGTGGTGCTGCACTGATCACAAGGAGTTTAGCAGTACAAAGGGGGATGCAGCTACATGAGTACGATCCCTTAGGCTGACACTGACAAGCCAGAGCACTGCTTGTTTTTGTTTGTTCAGTATTTTGCAGACAGAGACAACGAGAGTTGTCACTACTGAGCCAGCACAATTACCCAGAGCACCTACACTGCCACTTCAACAGCACTGGATACAGAACCACAGAGCATGAGCACTGGCACCTTGGACACTGTTTTTATTATTTATTATTATTGTTTGGGACTGCGAGCCTGGATTACAGTTGGTAGAGGGGAACCATTTGGAGAAATAAACAGAGAACACTTGTAAATATACCCTCAGTTTGGACCTTCTATTCTTCCCCACACCACTCACATCCTCACAGTAGGGAGGAAACTGTTTTTTTTTTTTTACCTCTGACATAATTTCTTGGTGTGCCAAAAAAGGTCCCCTGAAGAAACTCAGAGAAGAGCGTTGTGACAGTGTAGAGTCTTGGCCCAGGCTGGTTACTGGCAGGAATTATACCCACAGTCAGAAAGCTGCAGTTTTAAAGCATTGTTGCACACTTTATTAAACAAATAACACAAAAACAAACAAACAGGGCACGAGGGCCAAAATAAAAGGTTCAAACAAAACAGGCTGGGCTTCACATTCACCTTCACAATAAAGAAAGACATTCCCACTCCCACTCCCACTCCCCCTCCCCCAGAACTGGTAAATAATGCTTTTGTTCTGTATTAGACTATCAATTTATAAATTCATACATTTATAAGTTGTTTATACATGGGGTCCTAGAATGATGATTAATACATTCTTGGTAAGATAAGGACTGCACCTTACACAAGTAATAATGGTCTATTTCTATTGATTGGTATAATGTTATAACTGCAATCTAATATGTCGTGGCAGAATATAATTTGATGAATGTCATATTACTGTTAACTATGTTAAATGAAGAAATTAAATAAAAACATATATATCAAAATGGAATAATTCATTTTTTTTTTAAATCAAGGGCATGAAGATACAATCTATGCTTCTTTCTGCGCTGATTTCTTGTTTTCAACCCGTTAACAACAATTGCAAGAGGTAACGACGAAATGACCTTACAACTTGTTTTGTTTTTTTACTCTATGGTAGCTGTAATATGTCAGAGGTAATTTGTGTCCCCCCCCCCCCCCAAGACCTATACATATTCCCTTTAAGCTTAATACACAAAACAAAACAAAGATAATCATATTTTAATGTCTTTTATTAATAACTGGTGCAATTGTAAAGACAAAACATAAAAAAGTTAGAAGTACCATTTGCATATTATATAATTGTAATTATGATATTAAAACTGGTCAGTGCCAGAATATACATTACAAGTATCATTTAAAAATTACAATAAATAAAATTATACATAGCACTGAAGGCCACTTGTATAAAAGTCGTGTTCCCTTTTGTTTGAAGACAAACAAAAAGCAAAAAAATTCTGATACATAAACAGAAAATTGGCTACTCTAAGAAAACTTAAAAAGGTCAAGGCACAGATACATATTTTCAGTCACATGCCTCAAACTGTTAACTGTGAAAGTGGTTAGATAAAAGAGCCTTTACTCCAAATGCTTTACTTCAGGACAACTAAACCTTAATCAAGCTGAATGTAACACATTTTTTAAAAGGGGCTGGAATTTTTTTCCAACCATCTTTGTGTGACTAAAAGTATCAAATGTAAATAATCTTCATTAACATTCCAATAATAATAATAATAATAATAATAATAATAATATAACTTCCTAGCCAGTACACTTTGTATATACATTGAAATGATGCACATGCTATTGTGCTGTTTTCCTCTTGTTTTGTAATTTATTTAGGGTATATGGTTTAATCTTGCTTATGACATATTTTCTCATGTAATAATGTGCTGTATTAATTTCTCCAGCTAATTAAAATGAAGGAATAGTAATAACTATGACTTTTTTCTTCAATGTGTTTTCAATTGAAAAACATGCTGTTGAAATGTATTGCCCTCTAGGGAGAAATTGTTGACAGAACCATAAACTTAACCATGCCATGCCATTATGTGGAGCTGTATGTGCCATTTTACTGTGGGGCACTGATTTAAGTACGGTTATGGATTGAGGCAACACATAATCTGTGTTCTGCTAAAGACCTAATTCATCGCTAGATGTTGTTGCATCTTGAGACAAGCAATCCAGAAAAAGTAACACATGCAAGGAAAACGTAAGGTGGCCTGGCCAAGCTATTTATTGAGGTTTGCAGAACTCGGTCCGGAAACTCTCAGTTTATCAGTTGGCTACAGTCCAGAAGACTTGGTGATCATTTAATTCCCACTCAGTCAGACAAACTGTGAATGCGTAAATGGATTAAAAACAGCACTTAACCAATGAGCTAGCATCAGCTGATAATGATTTTTAGACAGTGGAGATCTAATGCCGGACTTCTTGTACAGATCATAGGTAGGTGTGTTACAATTAATTGGTAGTAGATTACTGTACACAACCAGCTACAAGACCAAAGGGACAGTTTGTTCCCTTTAAGAAAAATATATTGTTTTAATTAAGGTTTAGTCATGTTTTAACAATTTATTGTACGTGTATCAAACACTTAAATTAGGGAACTGTTTA